>NW_020456121.1:3145812-3164593 GCF_003342845.1 Nothoprocta perdicaria
GCCCGTGCGCGACCCGCCGGGCCGGACAGGTAGGAGCCGCCCACGCCCGGCCTCGCCGCGCGGCCGTCCGGCTGAGCCGTTCACGGCCCTTGTGTCCTAGGACTCTGCAAGAGAAAACGGAGGTTTATGGGCATCACGGTGGCTTAGGTGATGTTGTTCCATGTCACCCACTCATCCTTGGGTGCTTGTGCAGGTCTTGGCCATTTCTTTCGTTGCTGCTGTAACAAAAAGAGGATACGAAGGGGGATTTTCCATTGCAGTCCTTAGCGCAAAGAGCCCACTATATCTAGCGTCTGCTAGGTAGCAAATATTTACTTTTGGGAATAGCCTAGTTAGTGGCAGTGTTCCCATGAAGGCAGATTTGCAAAACTTGACCTGCTACGTGCTGGGGAGCATGAGCATTTAGAGCAAAATATCAATTATTTTAATAAAAGACCTATCCAGCAGTTGTCAAGTATAATGGTAGTTGTTGCAGCGTGACTAACTGCTGTCACCTAGTGTATTCCTATTTCAAATGAGACTAAAAATAGAATTGTCTGTGTAGAGTGATTCCATAATATACTTTGTCCTTTGCTAATTATTGCTCATAATTTTTGAGAACTGCACATTGTAACTTAGCTCTCCCAATACCAGATGATTTTCCTGTGCAGATGAGGGAATTAAGTTGCAAACAGCCAGTCCCATAACATAGGGCAGGGAGAAGCTTTTCTTAGGAGCCTCTTTGGGCTTTGCCTTTCATTTAGACCTTTGGGCTAATAATTTGGAGTCACATCAAATCCACCCTATTCTGTGCAGCAAGGGTGAATCTTGCTGGGCCTACCAGAGACTTCAGCCATCCATGTTGAAGCTAGGCATTATACATGTAAATTCTTCTCTTCAGCACCCACTTCCCACAGGTCTTAGGCAGGCTTGAGAGAGAATAAGCAAAACTGTTCTGCAAGATACTAAGTGTTTCTACTGCAGAAATCAGTCTATGAAGGCAAGCTTGAATAGTTTGTAAAGAAAAAAAAAAAACACAAGTGCAGCATGTTTATTGCAACATGCTTCAATGCTTTTTCATAGAAGCACATTACACCCTGCCCTCTTTTTCAAAATGCACATCTGTACCTAGATTTCATCAGGACAAGGAAGCATTTCACAAAACATCTGCATAATTGCCAGTTGCCCAACCCTGCCGAGCAGAGAGGCAGGGAGACCTCCTGCCACCTCACACCCTGTTCCCGTCCTGCTGGTGCCCTCGCCGTGGTCACCTGGCTGGACACCACAGCAGCACGTGGGGCGTGTTGGCCTTTCTTGCCTTTATTTATTTACTGCCTCCCTGCAGAGAAGCCCCTTGTGCTGCCCTCGTGGCAGCCCTGCCGTGGGCCATGGAAAGGGCCTGGCACATTTGCCCTGCCTCCTCTTCCTGCCAGTTCTGCAGCTGCTCCGACAGCAGAGACGTGAGTGTGTGTGTGAGGTCTGTTTCCAATTTAGCAGGAGGTGGATAGGCTCCAAGGCCAGCAAACCCAGCGTGCAGCAGATATGTTTATAAATGAGGGAACTGATGCCACGCTGCTTAACACTGCCGCTCCCAGCCTGGATCCCGCCACCCGCCCCAGCAGACCACCCCTATGGAAAAAGAGCCTCTGTGGGAAACAGAGCGGCTCTTCTGTGCCATGTCCTCCAGCCTGGCAATGGTGTAGAGAAAGAAAACGGGGCTTGGTTTGAGGGTGAAAGGAAGCAGGGTTTGGTTTGGACCTCTGTGGTGTCCTGCCTTCCAGCTGTAACTTCTGCTCGCTGTGGTCAGCGCTGCTTAGAGTGGCTTAGAAGTGTGTTCAGGGGTGAGCTCGGCTCCAGAGCTGCCCCACCGAGGCAGGCAGGCATGTGAGCGTGGCGGTGCCTTTCTGCTCACGCGTACCTGCCTCTGCCCTGCCCTGCGAGTCGGCGTGAGCTCCCGCAGAGCCGGCAGGGCCGGGAGGCGGGCGCCGAAGGCCCCGCATTGCCAGGGCTCCCGCTTTGGGCCGGGGGCCGCACGATTCCCCTCTCCCGCGGCTAGCGGGAGGCGGCCGATGAGCAGCAGCGCAGTCCTGCTCCAGGCCGTGTCCGTGTGCTGCTCTCCTGCAGGGCCACTGCCGCCGCCACCGCCGCTGAGCCGGAACGGCAGCACGTCCCGAGCGCTGCCGGCCGCGCCGCAGCTGCCCTCCCGCGAGGGCCAGAGAGGAGCGGGACCGCGGCCGCCGCTGCCGCCCGAGCGGCCGGGCACCGGGGCGCCGCCACCACCGGCCCCCGCCATGAGGAACGGCTACCAGGAGCCGGGCGACGGTAAGCGCGGCCCGCGGGGCGGCCTCGCCGTCCACGCAGACACCCACCCCCTGACCGAGGCAGGTGATCGCTCACGTAGCGATAGCTGAAAAACAGGCAAGGGAAGGAATTGGTACAGAAATGCAGAAAATGACGCTTTCCCAGCGGTGTTTCTTCTCACTTTACTAGTGCTGATTGGAAAAAAAGTGAGGTTCACCGTAGCCATGCTTTAAAAACTCATTATGCTTTTCTTTTTAATTAAGGCTTATATTTACTCTGCATGGATAAGCCTTTCCAGGTAAATTATAAACTCCAAAATTGCCATTTCTGACATATATAAGGTTAAAAAAGAGGATAAAACAGTAATTAACCCCTTTAAGCTTTCTTTACACCTCTGATAAGGCAAGTAGGTCACAAACACATTTTTTCCTACTGAAGTCACTATCAGGGTTTAGAACCTGCAGCTCCTTCACCTACTGGTATGCAACTATTAGAAGTAAAGAAAGAAAAACTGGATCTCAGAAAATAACCACATGTTCAGCTGCTGGGAAAAACTTACTCAGCTGTTCATTACATTATGCAATAGAATAAAATAATATTGCAAGATTGTCATGGTTGCAAAGTCCTGAAGCAACCAAGTCAGGAAATGACCAAGTTGGAGATGGCCCATATTTTCCTCCTTGAGCATCCAAATTCAAGTACAAAACAGACCTGCAGAAAGAAGGTTTTCTTGTTATTTTAACTGAGAAACAGATCAACTTTATTGTTTAAAACTCTGAAGTATGTTAACAAGATTTCTGTATTTCTATGAGATACTAATGTATTTACTATTTTTCACACTACTTGTATGCTATGAGGTCCTCTGTCATCATAAGTTTTATCACAATGCCCACAAATATTCTTTTTCCCATATAGAAGTTGAAACCCAAAAAACACTGCGTACAACTCAGATTGCTTTTAATGAGCTCTTTATGTCAAAAAAGTTTAAACTTCAGAAAATTATACACTCAGGAATGAAATACCGTTCTGTAGGAAACATTATGCATTTCTAATTGCGTGCATATGTATGTGTATTTATATAATCAGTTGGCTCTATTACACATGGAAAGGAATATAGCACTGATTTCCATGGAATAACAGGCACTTCCCAAATCTGTGACTTTGCATTAGCTTGGCTGAGTAATCAGTTAAAAGTTAATTTTCACTCTCAAGCTAACCTAAAATTGCTTCTTCCCTAACTTCTCAATAGGACCCTGGTTCTATTCCTGAGCATTTTGCAATATAAATCATGTATTAAACATGATACTACTGTCAAAAGACTTTCTGCAACCCCACCATAAAACTAACAAGTAAATCCTGGGGATTTTTTTTTTTTGCTTTGTTTTGTTTTTCAGATGAGTGGGAAAGCAGATTTTCTTTTCATCCTATATCTGACTTACCACCTCCAGAGCCATATGTACCTGTGAACAAAAGTTATCCAAGTAAATTAGCAAGAAATGAAAGCAGAGGTAAGTTTGTTCCAACTCTGTTGCTGAAGTTTCGGTCTGTCAGTTATGAATTTAAAAGGGTTAGCTCAGTATATACCAGTTTTCCCAATAAGCAGTAAATATTTGATCAGTTGAAGACAATTACAACCAGGAATAGTTTGGCTCCTTCAGTCTTAATTCCTTTTTTGATCCTATTTTTTTATTAGCACAAACCAATCATCCTAAAAGACAATGTGGATGGAGAAGAGATTGGGTACTGATGTTTCAAGGCTTCGGATTAATAGCCTGATCACCATTCACAGAATCACACAGAAACTATTAAATGCAGATTTGCAGATAAAAGCCCTCTTAAAATGGACTTGCTTTTTCATTTTCCATCCAAATTCATTCATGGTTCAGCTATTCTAGGGTCACCATCATCCTTTAGTTTAATTATCCCCTTGCTTTTGCATGTTAAAGGACAACAGCCATACTGCTGCTCAGCCTCTGTTTTGCTGGGCTGACTAAACCAGGATGTACTAGGCTCTTCTTTCGAGATAACATTTCCATTTCACTGATTATCAGTGTTGCTTCTGTATACACTTCAGCTTGAATTTGTCTTTTCCGATCAGTGTTACATGCTGTTCCAGTTGAGGTCTCACCCATGTCTAGAGCGGCATAAATACTTCCTACCTCCATTAGTGGTATTTTGCCTGATACACCCAGGGATCAATTTGCTTCTTTCACAACTAGTCGCATCAGTGTCTCATAGTTAGCCTGTAATCATCTGTACACTCAGATGTTTCTCTGTCTCTCTCTGCTGTTTCCAAATTATGAGGTTTGGAGTAGAAATTCCTGTTAGTCCGTGACCCTTCACTTTGCACTGTTAGCTTTCATCTCTTCCTTTTACTCCAGAAGGAAAGGCCAAGAGATATGCACATTTATATTTATTTTCACGAGTTTGGAGTGAAAACCTTCATATGGGTAATATATTAATAGCTTTGAGCTCTTACTATATTCAGAGCTTTCATTGACAATTGCATTTGTTCCATTGGCACTAAGGCCTTATGTATTTGCATAAGATAGTAAGGCTAACAAGAGCTATTGATCCCTTCTGAGGAAGGCCCAAAGGGCAGGAATGCATATGCTTCCCAAGCATTTGTGGGTAGCATTCATTAAAATACAGTTGGTATAGTGTTGTTTAATAAACTAACCAGCAACCCGACCCAGACCTGGTAAAACGGTTAGACAAAATGCAGAGTTCTTCACCAGTTATGTAATGAATGGCTTGAACTCTCATGTGAAAAGAAGCCAGGAGGAGTAAAACAAAACTTCTTTTCTCTTGCAGGTGGCTCTGGCCGAAAAGAAAGAGGTGCTCCCCCTCTTCCGCCTATACCAAGGTGAAATGGGTCCTGGCCCATCCCTGGGCAACTTCTGCTTTAAAGTTTCCTTCCAGTCAGCTTTCCTGTCCACATCATCGGAAAGTAGTCTGTCTTGCTTTATTTCTACCTTTGGCTTGTCACCTGGAATGAACTTTGCTCTCTATTACAGGAGAGATGCAGCTTATGAACTACAGTTGCTTAAAGCTACCCAATTTATTTGCTTGTATTGCAGGCTGTCATCCATACATTAGGGGTATGGGGTCCAGCCCTGTACCCTTGAGTCCAATGGGAGATCTGACTTTGAATCCAATGATCCTGGAACAAAGCTGTCTCATTCACTTGGGGTACAGTGGCTGTATTAGTTGAATGAGAAAGTGCAAGCTATTTTCAGTTTAAAAAAGAGTTACCAGAGAATACTGCATAGCCAAGAGTCCTGGCTGTGGTTCTTTGGCCCAAATGCTTCTGCAAGCCGCTGTTCTACCACATGCTGACCAAGACTTCAACCTACATCTTTGCACCTCAACTTAGCCAAGCAAGCTACGTTTTACACCATGGATAGCTCATCCTGCCCCAAGGATGGAGCGTGTGTGTCTGGCCTTGTTTTTATCTGTGAAGGATCTTCCAAAGAAAAGCACAAATTAAGAATTCAGCAGCATAAATACACCTTCTCTATCTGTCCCACCTTGTTTTGTAATAGCCTTATGCTTTTAGTCACCTAATTCTTTCTACTTTGATGTGGACCAACCCACAGCCATCCATTGCCTGGATTACTGTAATGCTCTCCGCATGAGACTACATGCAAAGTTCCCTCAGAAAGCAGTGCAAATGCAGCAATTATTGCAGTTACAAGCTCTTTCTGTGAAGCCTCGCTAGCATCAGTGCTCTGCAGATTGCACAAGCTCTCCAGTCATTTCTTTGGTACAATTAAATCATGGGGGTTTTTACTTAAGAGGCTTCTTGGGGTTTGGCTCACAAGTCTCATAGAGAGACTCTTTGACTTATAGCAGAGCAGCTGAGGTCAAAAAAATGTGCGTAAATGAAAGCCCTCTGACTTAAAGAGGTCTGAGGTTAGCATATGGAAGCATCAGCTTCAGAAATTGCTGTTTTCACTCATTCAAGAGAAATGGAAAGAATTGGCTTCTGAGTGTGCCATGAAGCCTGTCCTTTCAACTCATGCTGCAAATGACAACAGCAGAAAGCTGCCACCCTTGCATTAGTAGAAGGAAAGGTAAAGTGTTCTCACATTGTGACAGTCAGTTCATTTGTTTAATGGCTTTTGAATTTTGTTTTCAAGAAAAGAGTTAATTAAGTCTTATGAGAGGAAGACTATAATTCTGGATTTGAAGTATTGCTGATTAATAGCTCTCTTTTAATGGAACTTCTGAAGGTTAGCTCTGGAAAAATTCTCCCATGTCTCGTCAGTGATATCTGCTTCTTCAGCTTACTCTTCAGACTCCCTACACAGCCTGTTATCAGTGGGCATGTTTCACAACATATTGCTCAAAAAAAGAAAAAAGAAATTTTAAAAAAGAGAAAAAATCAGAAAAAGTAGTCAGGTAGGTTAGGAAAATGTCTTCCTGGCATGGGAGATATGATCCTAAGTGCACTCTGAGGCTAGAGTGAGGTCAACCCTTGGGAATCCAGGGACTTTAGCCAAAGAGAGCTTGAACCCCAAAGAAGTGTTTGTGTGTTGGGTCTTCTGCATTGTCAGTGACCACGGAGGCCAAAACCTCCTCCTGCCTTCCAGCCAGAACTGTCCCTATGAAGGGCATGAGACAGAGTTGGATTAGGCCAGACCAAGCTTAATTTGGCCTTTTTGATATTTGTTTACAAAATCATGTTAGCTGTGATAGCATTCGGTTTTGTACCTATTTTTACATTTTTGTATCTAATGACCTACTTTAAGTTACTATTTATGGTCTTGAATCTGCAATTATGTCTGCGCAGGCGCAGGGATGTATCTAAATCTAATTGTAGGATCATGGCTGTAAGAGTTTCTTAAACAGATAATAACGGGACCTCCATGTGACAGGTGCACCTTGGGATCAAGCCCAGTTTAATACTGAATTTGTAAATGTTTTTTTATGGATGTCACTTAAGCATATGCACTATGCAAAGTGCCAATCTCTTTGGCATACTATTATGTGAATAGAAGTCCAAATAAGATTTTTAGGATAATAACTTAAAGGATAAATTATTGTATTCATGTTATTAAACCAAAGCACTTATAACTTTCTGAGAAATTACATTTTGAATTTAAGAATACAGTATTTTCAATAGATTGACCTGCCAAAACCTTATTAATATTCAAGTAGTTATGCAGCCAAAAATCTTAGAAAACTCCAGAAGCTATATTTTTTTCCCTTTTTTTGTAATTTATCTATTTCCAACATGAATGTTTTAATTTGAATAAGTCAATGAAAACGCTGCACGTTGTTCTGCCAATTCTCTGCGCAACTCAAGATATATTCTGTTTGATTTCTCAAGCAAGGTTTTCTGACCAAAAATTCTGGGCAATAACCAAAGACTTGGCAAATCAACTTCAATCTCACTTGAAAATGTGTTGTGTGAAAGGCCTTCAGTCGGCATGCCAGGAAACCTGGGCTGCTTATCTTTTAGCACTCACTATGGAAATCTCTTTGAAATGGGTGTTTGGTATATAGATAAAATACCTTAAAAATGCAAAAAAAAAAGATTTTTTTTCATGTAACAACTTTACTATTTGTAACTTTTTTTTGTAAAATTCCCTAGATTTATTGCAGAACAATGCAGCATTTTAGCCTTCAGTATATCGCTTCATATATCCATAGCTATTTACAATATGATCAGTATTAAAGTATTTATTTCACTATGCAATGTTAAAAAAGAAGAAAATGGAACTCATTGAACCAGTGGTGCCTTATGACTTTTTTAGTCACCTCTTCTGTGTCTCACTGCAAAATCCATAGACCTTGCTGTTCCGTGCCCCGGCGTAAGGCAGCGTTGACGGTAGCGGTCGCCAGCGTTGGAGCCAAGCCCTGCTCCGGTAACACGCTTGGGTGTCTAACTTGAGATTAAGTGTACAGAGGGGCTGCTGAATCGGTGTTTAGGGAGACCAAAGTGGGAACTTCTCTCCCGATGGGAAGCTCAGCAGCAGTTGTTGGTGAGTCTCAGAAAGCAACCTGTGTGCAGAGGCAGCGTCTCCGCACGGCACAGCTGCCCTCAGCGCGGCTGAGCAGGTTGTTAGAGGGCTACGCTGGATCCACGGCTTGCGTATGGGATTTACTGTGATTGGTTTTAATGGAGTTGTAGTAGCAACGTTCACACCTCAAACTACCTTCTTATGTCATCACTAAGACTTGCATTGCGTGACGATGGCCACGGGTGTTCATTTCTGCATAATTCAAACTAGTGAATACAATGGGAATGGCTTTTGCACCATGCAGCAATTATTTCTGCTCAGTATTTTTGGAAGAGAAGCACAAGTTGTGTCTGCACCAGTCCCTGGTAAAGAGGTGACAGCGATTAATATTCAGAGAGGCTACAGGAAACCCAACCTGCGATTTGGGAAGCACACGCTTCTGTAAACGAGCTGCTTACACGCGGCTGCAAGGTCCTGGTTGAGAAGCCAGGACTTCCCAGCATTGAAAGAGTCATGGGAACCAGTGTTTTTTTTTTCTGCAGCAGTGAGCTATTGAGGAAGTTCCTTAGCTTGTCACTTAGAAAACAGGACTGTAGCTTCTACTTGCAGCAGCAGCTGCTGTTTACATGCCACTTGGGGAAGCTGGGCTCTGGGTCCTGGGAGGACCAGGAAATGGAACCACTGTCATGTTTCACATATATTGCAGCACAACACACTTCTGTGCAAAGACATGCACAAAGAAACTGTACTTTTCCCCTTGGAAACAAAGAGTGGACTTGAGAGATCAAACTGGGAATTGCTTCAAGCAGAAGGGCAAGAGATGCAGACGGATGGTCTTTCAGCTGCGGGACTCTGGAAAGAAGAAGTGTGTTAAGTTGCTCATAGAAGTAAAACCAGCTTACTGGAGTTTGGTGTCTGTACTAGAGCGCAAATCCAGATAAATGTGCACGTACGCGGTATCTCATTGTAATACTGTGAACACTGCTGCCTCTCAGCCGTGTGTGAACAGAACCTGTTAAGGCGGTACATTGGCTCTGTATAATATGTAATGTATGAGCTGTAATTTGTCAAACTGTATTACCCGAGGGACAGGGAGAATCTCTTGCATAAAGATGTGCAGTAACATGTTAAATGTAGCTAGTTCAGGGGATATTTCCTCATGTACGTCAGGAGAAAATGGGGGCCCTTTTGGCCTTGAGGGGAAACCGTGCCAGTTAGTTAATGTGTAAATCTGGAGTATTGACGAGTGTTGGGAGCGTGTGAGGGATTCAGCAGAAGCAGGTCACGCACACATGTGCTTAGTTGCTGAGTATGCAGTTAGGTAGACAGATAAGGAGAGAAAAAATGGAAAGGGCATGTCTTAAAGGGGGTAATGCACTTCAGTATGTTGCCTCTTTGAGCTACAGCTTGTCTCTGATAAATGATCAAGTCATACATACAAAGGAAGACACTTCAAGTTTGGACTTCTGAAGCTGTTTGACTATGAAAGGAAGTGGAACAGAACCTAAAAGCCAGGTTGAACAGAAAGTAACATGTTTTTATCCGATGCTTAAAGTTTGAGCTTTTTATAAAATAATAGTCTATTTCTGTGGATATTTTTCTGCTTAACATTTATTTTGTACATGATTTTTTTTTCTCCTTATTTTTCTGTCCTATGCCAAATAAATTTTACTTTTATTTAATTGGTGCTGTAGACCGTTACCCTGAAAAAGGCCACGGCCGCTTCCTCACGGGAGCAGGTTTCAGCCAAGGGGAAGAGGAGGAGGAGGAGGAGGAGGAGGAGGAGGAGGGTGATTGCGATGCCGGCGGCAGCGGGGCTGGCTGCTGCTCCGCTCTGGGTGCCCTCCTTTGGCAACGCAGGGGAGGGATGCAGAGGACATCGGGCTTCTTCCATGCTGTTATGGTGAGACACTCGTAGATAGAGAAACAATGAGTTTAGCTTTAGCATAAAGAATCCGAATCAGTGATTCTATCCTTATAGATAGTGGTTGTTCCTACAGCTCTTTGGTGAGTAGAGGCTGTAGCCATTAGTTCTTAGTGTAGATTTTTCTTCATCTTATCTCCACACACTAGACACAAGGCTTCCAGAAAATAGTATGTATTTTCAAACAAATGAAATCCTGTTTTCAATCTTGGACATGAAGCTTTTTCAATAATTTGGTCCCGTTCCAACACAGAAAGACCTTTTGATGAAAGATTTTTCATCAAAAAGGCCCAGAGAGGGCTCAAATTTGGGTTGTACTTTGTCAGTTTTTCCTCAGAGATAAGAAATATCCATTGAGACCCTCAGCATAGCTCACAGTGTCTCCCAAGGAGAGGCTTCTGCTCTACTGAGACATGAGCAGCAGATTTATCCTCACACAGGTGGTGGATGCTCTGACACCGGTGGAGGCTGCTTGTTACTACTTCATTTTACAGGCTGGCTGGGGAGGAGACCCCCACCTCTCCGAAAGGCCACAGGCAGCCGTGGCTCAGCTGCAGCCTATAAAAACCCCTCAGCCCAGGTGCAGGGGCTGTGTGAGGTGGAGGAGGCAGGAGCTGGGAAGGAGCAAGCTCAGAAGATGGATGAGCTGGTGCAGAGCTCTGTGGCCTTGGACCAGGACACCCAGGTATGACTCTAATGGTTGTTCAGTAGGCCTCTTTCTTGGGGGTGTTATTAATGGAAATGTAGTGCTTTGGATTTCCAAGAAATTAAATGGTGTGCCTGACTTTAGGAAAAGGGAACCGAACTAAGCATTGTCTGGCCACAGTTCAGGCCTTCCTTCATTTAACTCAATGAAGTTTCTTTTCTTAAAAGAGAAAAAGTTAGAGAAATAAATTAATATTTGATGTTTTCTCTTTTCCTAACTGCTGTCTAGAGTTGGGGGAAGGCTTGTGTACTGCAAGCATTCATGTAAATGCCAAACACTTTTGATTATGGTTCATCCCCTTGCAATGACCTCCCTGCTGTGTTGGCCTAGGCTGCTCCCTTCTGCCCTCCAACCAGCCTCACCCCACCTTGCACAGGAAATAGCAACTTCATCTTGACCAGTTCTCAGTTTTGGGGGTTAAATATTGGCCTGGTTTGTAGGACAATTGATGTATTATGTAGACTAATTATTGAGCTGGAATAAGAACCTCTTAGGGTTTTTTTTTTTTCTCTCTGGCCAGTAAATTTATGCAGCAAATCTTAACAGCTGCTTCTGTTAGCTTAGATTCTCCAAAATTACTCAAGTAGGTAACATGATTAAAGCTTGATTTTTATGAAGTTTCATTTCTCTCAGAGCTCGTACAGACTTTCTTACACATAATGAAGTTATTTATCTTATGCTTACAAAATAGCTTGTCTGTTTGCCTTTATAATCCTCCTAAAAATTTTGGGCTTACAAAGAAAAAGTCTCTCCCCATGCACAGTAATTGCTATCTGAAAACAGCCATGTTTGGACTCCACTCCCTCTTTTGAATACACCATGATAAAAAATAGAATTGTAGACTAAATTAAGGCCTTAGTAATCTTCTCTGTAACCTGCTGTTTACTATGTTTTGTGGTATCTGGGCTTCTTGCTCCATATGTGTTTACACAAATAAAAACTGCTAATCAAAAACTTCGGCAAAGCATAAAAGCAAGTGGACTACTGCTATGTCTCCCCATGGTAGATACTGTGGCAGTGCTGGGAGTGAAAAAAAGAAAACAATTTTGTCCAGCACTAACATCAGTGGCTAAAAGCCTTGGAATACATGGATGGTTAAATCTTTTGACTGATTTACAAGGTCTTAAAGATGCCCTTGTGAGCAAAATGGTTGCCCTGTGTCCTAGGATGATGTAGCAGCTCCCTGGCACTTGGCTTTATTAATAATACCTTATCTTCCCCATAAAAGCTCAAAGTATTGACTCTGTTGTAAGCTTCTGGGGGTGTTTATCTGTCACCTCTCTCCCACTGCAGTCCTGTTCCTAGGAAATCTCCTAACACAGGTTTCATTGGTCTGATCCATCTCCCATACGAGACCCTTGGCAGGCAGCCCTCCATCACCTCCCGAACCAGCTAAAACTGCTTACTGGGGCTCTTGCAGCCCCCACGGCCATACAGCTGTGATTAATGGGAAAGCAGCTACTTTGCTTGTATTGCAATAGTCAGAACTTTCCCAGAAAGGATCCGAACTACATGGCAGCTGGATTCATTATTTTTTAATTATTTTCTGTTTTAAAAAATAATCCCACTGATTTTTTTCATGTCTGATTGAAACATCTTTAAATATTTGAATTTTTGAGACCTAAGGATATTTAAATGGAATTAGAACACCATCTTTTGAAACATGCTTATGACAGCATGTGTTTTTCAGCATTAGCAGTCATGCTCTTATCTTGTCAAAAATTCAACACAAATATAAGTGCAAAAATAATCTTGAGTAAAGGATGACACAGAAATACTTTAATTCAAAAATGTAGAGTATTAGCAGCACCTGCCCAGTTTATTCTCTATATGTCCAAAGTCAATCTGTCTGTTGAATAAAAAGGAGCAAATTAGATAAGCAGTCTCTACTTAAATATTTTAAGATTTTAAGATTGAGGAATTAAAACATGGCTTCCACAGAAGATGCATTAAAAATGTAAAATAAAAATCCATCATGGACACTGTCTATGTGATACCATCAAGCCCCCTGGCCTGTTAAAGTAGGCTGCTTTTTAGCATTTGTAAGCTTTGCAAATGTAATTTGTAAGCATTTCTGTTTCTTGTCATTCCCTGGCGTGTAAGGAACAGACGGGCCCGTGTGCCAGGCAAGGTCCAGCTTTCCCGCTGGCGCTTGCTGGCATCCCCTAGGCTGGGCCTTGTGGCACAGAGAAGGATCCTTGCGGTGATGCTTCATTTTCCTCCTCGTCTAAAATAGCAGTTTTCGCTTTTTCTTTTTGGCCAGTACCTTGAGCTGCTTATGAAAACCAGGAACTGTTGTTGGAAGATGCCCCGGGAGAGGCTGTGTGCTGCCCTTCAGGGGGCAGATCCAGCCCACAGTTGTGCCTGCGGCACTGAATGGTGCTTCAAATGCCATAAAATACATCTTTCATCTGTGTTTATTCCAAAATATTACTGATTTAAAGACAAAGCTGTGCAAATCAAGCTCTAAGAAGATTACTACGTATCTACCATGCCAGGACCTTCATTCCTCTGTCTCGTACAACGTGTCAGGTAGCGCATGGGAGACCTGTAGACCCAGTTTCTCAAACAGGAGCAGCTCCTGCCCGAGTCACCTGCATTTCTTCTGAAGCAGCTTGCTCGGAAAGCGAAGGCGGCGTTTTCAAGGAGGACACTAGATGGCACTTTTGACTTCTTTAACCCAATTTTGTGCTTTCTAGCCGGGGGAGAGAGTATCTTTAATGACGACCTTGTCAAAACCTCGGGATCATGTTGGCTACAACTTTCTTACTACTGTTTTGCGACTTGTAAGTAACCAGTTTCACAAGTTGTATTTAGCTGTAAAAACTGTGATTGCTTTTGGTTATAAACATATCTAAAAATATGTTTTTGGTTTTTTTTTTTCATTGAATGTCTTCTGATTCTCAGTACAGTGGCTTCTTTAGCCTAGGCATAAACCTCCTGATCCATGACCCAGTTACATAACTCTTGGGCAAGTAAAATCCTTGCCAATGGTATTTTATGCCAATACTATGCAAGTATTGGCTTAAAAATGATGCAACAGAATAGCTCGTATGACTCTACGCTGTTTCACTACAACCTGAGAGCAATGTGCTGTTAGGGCTAAACGAAGCCTAGAACAGCAGCTGGGGCAGAAGGTAATAATTACAATGGATACATTTATTGTAAATGTCAAAGGGAATTGACAATGTTGCAGTCTTAAAAGCACTGTTTGCTTAAATATTAGTCAAACAGAAAACAGTCAAACTGAAGTCCTTGGCAATTCGTGTGAGATTAAAATATTTTCCATAAATATAAATGCAGTGTCAAGCTGGTAAACATAGTCAGGAAAAGGTATAAGGAAGAAACATTGGCAGGGAAGACCTGGCAGAGGAACACAGGTTAAGTGTGAGGGAGAAGGGCTATGAAAGTATATGTACAAAAGCTTTGTGCAGAAGAATTCAAGAAGATGATGTCTGTCAACAGTTGTGAAAAGAAGAAATCCTATAGCAGGGTGAAATAAAAGAGGAAAAAAATTGACCATTTAAATCTACTGGAGTTCCCACCAAAGGAGACTGCAGTACAATCAATACATCTTTGGGTAATGCTTAAACTGTGTTTGTAAAGGAAACAAATTATTTGAAAAATAGTATAATATATACCATGATTGCAAATGGAAACTTTGTAAGTGGAGAAGACTGTATGTATTTGGGTCATATTCTGAAAATATAAAACTTCTGATTTCTGATGCAAAGGGAAAAAAAAAAAAGTGGTTTTTATACCTTCCCTCCCACACTGGTAAATTTGTTACTGACTTTAAGAATATGCAAAAAGTTCAGACAACTTTGTCAGAAGTGGCTTATCTTGAGCAACTTGCTTTAACACAGTGTTCCTGAGCAAATAAGCACTTAGCGGCCTGTGTTTGCTGCTGATAACTGCTCCCAGTTTGTCTTTTGGAGGCATTGGGCTGAATTTGGCTGATCTCAGAGCTACCAAGCAACAAGAGCACTGAGAAGGCACAAGGATTGGGCTGCAGACGTCCAAGGGAGCAAAGAGGCCTTCTCGATAGGAGCCTTAACTCTTATGTCCTATTCTTAATTGTTTCACCACCTACCAATAGTCGTGTGAGTAATGTGAAAAATATAAAATATTATATAACAGCTAGCTCAATATATAATGCAAAGTCATAGGTATATGCATTTCTAGCCATAATATGAGACAAACGGAGAAGAACTGATAGATATTACACAGTTTAAGCATTTCTGTGAAGTGGTTCGTTTGATATTTGACCGGTCAACTTGTTACCTCATGCCTGAGCCCTTGTATTTCACTTCATCAAACCTTTTTGCTGAGCCAAGGAGCCATCTGCAAGTTGGCACCCTATTGCCATGCCCAAATCTAGATGTTTATGACAGCTTTGCAACGTTATTTTGTTTTCCCTGAAAACAATTTAAGGAGAAAAAAGAACAAAACTTTCATGCTGCTGATATCAGTAAGGGCTATGTTACTGACAGCAATGGAATCTGATTTAAATTATTTCTTTTTAACTTTGCCCTAGTGAGAGACGTTTATTCTGTACCAGTAGCATGTCCATGTCTTCCACACGTAACAGGTAATGAGTACAGTAGAGTAAACGTTCACTTTGCAAGACCAATTCTAACACCTAGAGTATCTAGCAAAAAATCAATCTGCTGTTGCCAAAATACCAATTAAGTTCTGGATAGTAATGGGTGCTACTGTGAAATCCTTGATGAGGAGATAGATGGCTTTCAAAAGGAGGAAGACGTTTTACCTTGAGAGTCTTTTGTAATCAAAGTGAACGTAAACACATCGGTAAGTTGTAAGTCTGTGAGTAACTGTGCTGGCTAGGCACTCTCCTGACCACTGGTTTCATTGCTCTTGGGCCACAGATGCTGGATTTCTAAAGCTGCTTAAGCCTCAGAAGTCTGGGAATTTCTATTTTCATGGGATTTTAGGGCATTTTCCCTTTGACACCCCATGCAGGGAAGATAATGTCCATGGACCCATCATCTGTCTCTATAGGTGGATCTGCTGAGGTTGCATGAGCTGTTCAACTACGCACCCGAAGTATCTGCATGCCAAGTCATCTCTTACTTTGCAGTAAGCGGGTGAGTCAGTCGAAGTGATCCAGATACAGATAAGCACTGCATATTGTTGTTTCCTAGTGACTGTTCTCTGGTAGCTGTGTAGGATGTTCAGAAACCAAGTATCTAAACTAAAATTTTAGATAGCCAGACCTAGATAGGCATTTTCAGATTCAGTCTGCTTAGTAAAGTTAAGATAGAACATGTCACATGCATTATTTTTCATTTTTTGTTAAGCAACAGGCAGTCTGAGGACAGTGTACATTCCAGTAATAAAGTTACAAGGCCATGTTGTCTGAATACATAATACTAATTGTCATATGGGATTTGGCTGTCAGTAAGCATGCAGTGTTTAGTAATTTTTTTTCTGTAATTGACTGTAGGATTACACAAGCAATGGGTTGAGAGATTAGCACTTCTTAGTGCACTTCGGGTTTTTTTTTTTTTTTATGTTATGGAAAACCAGCTGTCTGGGCAGCTGTCTGGAAATCACACTCATATTATTTGTTTCCAGACATTTCATCCTTTTGCATTTACCAAGATCTAATGTCTGCTTGTCCTCTGTATTCTTACTTGGATCTGTTCTTAGGAAAGTCACTTTCTGGTAAAGCATTACTCAGAGGTGATACTCTGAGCATCAGTGGTATTGCATTTTCCAGTTGATGTTGCTGCTTTGAAGTATACCCGATGCTTCCTACTAAAAGTCATTGCAGTCTTTTACTAATCATTTGTACCTTAACAATTTGGAATTTTCTGTGCTAGTTTGCTAACTTTCTAGAAAAAAATATAAAAAAAAAAAACATGAACAACTCATGTTCAGTGTTTTCAGAGGTGAACTGGCAAATGTACTCCCCTACAGAAAACTCTTGAGCGCTCTTTAGAGGACTCCAGCATTTCAGCTTTTGACACAAGCACCTGAAATTCACTAATAAATTCAATAGCTTTGCATCAAATAGAAAGATACACTTGATCTAAAAATCTGCCGAGTCTCATCTGTACACCTTGGAAAATATATTTGCATTTGGTCACTGTTAAATCTTAAGATCTGAATGCTCTGAAGTTTGACCTTATTGGAAGGATCGAACTTCTTACAGCTCTTCACTTATAAACATCTCGAAAGGAAAAGAAGGTAGACTCCATTGTAAACCCTGGCAGCTGAAAAAGAACCCTCGACCCAAAATAGTGCTATGTTCGAGGACATTGTAGAGCATGAAGCTAAGGGGCAAAAATGCCTAGAGAGCTTTGATTAAGTGTTGGCTGGGTGAAGGCTTGTTGAACAGTGAGAAAATGCTATCCTGAGCAGTGCTGGGAAGCAGCGCTTTGGGAATATGCAGGAACACCCTACATATTCAGCATGGTGTAGAGAAGAATTGACTCCAACAGCGAGTAGTCATTATCCAGCTCAAAAAAATGCTGACAAGCTGTTCCCAAAGGTTCCCAACTTGGTGGAGTTTCTTCTCCTTGGTTTCTTCTCCATGTTTCCCAAAACAGGACGTGCGACTGGGCACAAGTCACTTTCCTGTGCTTGCAGCTAGTAAAATTACTCAGGGATGGAAGAGTGTGTGTGTGTATATATAAATAATATAGTAACTGCTTATGATGTTGAGAAGACTCCAGCAGTTGGTTGGTGGGATATCCACAGCGATCAAGGAGTGGCCTCTTTAGCTGAACCTATGTGCTTGTAAAATTAATTCTTATCAAGATTTCTTAGTGCCTTCTGCTGTGCGCTCCTCACTCTCTCCCAGATTATATCCCTCTAGGGCATGTAACTTCTATGGGAAAGAGCTGCCAGGAAAAAAAGCCAAACGTTCTGAAAGATCTTGTTGTATTTTGTACTTCCTAAAACTAAGCTGAACCAGTCTCAAAGCACTCTTGATGAGGTGCTGGATACATACAATTTAATGTGTAATAAACTAACAAATCTAAGTATTAATACATTTACACCAAGGTCTCATCCTGAGAACTGTAGCAGGTGAATGTTAACTGGTTGCTTTTAAAACCTTGCAATGAAAAATACACATTTGTTGCCATAGGCTTGGTGTGGAAACGCATTGATAGTCTTTTCGTTGGGCTGTGTTGGCCCAGGCAAGGGCACAGCCTGGGGCCGAGGAGGATGAGGGGCAGAGCGGAGGAAGCCGCTGGCAGCCCAATCAACACCACGGCTAATTGTTAATCTGCAGCTTTGGTCCAGGCCTATGGTTACACTGCAACTGTGCGTGAATCCATTAGTCACCATCAGTGTTTTCAAAGTGAAATGGAAGCAGGCGTACAGTGCCAACAACACAACTCCTCCTAAGAGTCTCCTAGAGCTCTTGCTCATCTTAAGGGGATTAAGCGTAAGTATTGGGTTTTGTTGTTACTCCTGGTATTGCTGTTTGTGTTTAAGGTACCCCGTTTGGCTCCGGTAAGGCTCTGCGTGTCACTGCACTTAGCAGGTGCCACACCACATGAAAGCAGAGGGTTTCGGTTTCAGGTGGGTTTCATGCTTGCCCTCTGTGAGGCTGTAATGCCTGGCTCAGTTCCCAGAAAGGGGCAGCTCGAATGTCCCCTGCGTCGCCTTAGAAAATGTGGAGGCAGGAGACAAAAGTGGCCCTCGCCTATCCAGCAAGGTAAGCACTGCGTGTCCCCAGATGTTGGTGTTTCGGGGGGAAGCGCTGGCGCGCTGATGCTGGGTGGAAAAGCTGCTTTATTTTGTTGTGTGTGCGGTGCGGCGGTGCTAGGCAGCCCGGTGCGCGGTGCTGCGCGCGGGACACCCGGGCTGAGGGGCGGCCGCGGGCCCCTCCCTGGGCGCGGAGGCGGCCGCGGGGCCCCGCGCTCG
>NW_020456121.1:3164838-3226785 GCF_003342845.1 Nothoprocta perdicaria
CGGGCCGGGCGCAGGCGGCCGCGGCCGGGTCGCCTTGGCCGGCGGGGACGGCGAGCAGGTGAGCGGGAGCCCGCGGGGCCGGCGGCGGGGCGAGGAGCGCGGGTAGCCGCGGCGCTTCGCCTTGCTCCCACAGGCAGCGCTTCCCGCGCACACACACACCTGCGTGTGCAAAATACATATATAGCCTCATATATAAATGCATATCCCTTTTTGAATAATGTTTTGCTGTTCACTTCAAAATGCCCCCTGTTAGCAAGCTCTAAGGAAGCCTTAATTGAGGACCAAGCAAACGCACGCTTGCCAGTTATTTTTGGGGAGTCACCGCTCTGGCGCTGGGTCTGGTGCAGCTGTAGGAGCTGCTGTCCTGGGGGCTGCCCCCTTCGCGTGGGGCCTCCACACCTCCCCGCAGCAGCAGCGTGGGGAAGAGCGAAGGGAAAGGGCTTCAGATGTGGTGCTGAAAAGCAGCTTGCCTGGGAAGCTGACATTGCTGGTGACACTGCTGGTGGCACCGCCTGGATTTTGTGTGCGTGGTGGTGCCCGGCTTCGGGGCTGACTGCTGCTGTGCTGCTCTCCTCTCCACCATTGTCATCACTGGGCTAGGAGAGCAAAAACTGTGGTTAGTCCGCAAGAGCGGGAACTATGCTAATCACTTCTGCCCACTTAATTTTATCGCGGTGCCTCTCCAGACTGACTTCCTCTCTGCGCGTACCAGGGAAGCTCTGTGTGAGACACCCGTGGTTGTGCTCTTGCTAAGAGCAAGGATGGATGGTAACTCTTCCTGCCCTGCTTCCACTTCCAAACCCCAGTGATTCCTGTGTCGTCTTTGGGATGTTTCTAGATTGCATTAAAGTGGCAAATGAGGTCACATTGTGGGATTTAATTTATGGGCTATCTATGTAGTCTTGCCAACGTCACCAGAATTATCCTACCAGTGGCTGTTACCTAAAAGTTGGAACATGAAGGGCCAAAGGGAAGGTATGTTTTGTTGTCTCACTTGCATTGTCTTTGGCTTTTGTTTAAAAAATAGGGATGAAAGGTATTTTCCTCCTCCTTCTTTCTCTGCTTCAAGGAGAGGAACTTGATGTTGCTTAACCCACGGCTGCTGGAGAATTCAGTTTGTGTTCTGGTGAATTTTAACATTTTACAAATATTGACAACCTGCAAAAGAAGTAGACAAATACCATTGCTTCAGTTTAGCTCGGGGGTGATAAACCGCACGAGCGCCTTGGTCCCTCTCTGCTGCTCATCTTCACGTGGCGCTGCCCAGCCGTCCTTCCCGGTGAGCAGCAGCTGCCAGCCTGGCTGCAAGCAGCTGCCCTCGCTGCAGTTAACAGCAGCCCAGGCTGCTGTTCTTAAGGTTGTTTTTAAGGGTTGCCCAGGGTTGTTCTTAAAGCCTTGTGTTGCTTTGCGGTTCCCAACAGCATGTGCAGCTGCAAGTGTATTCAGGGAGTTTGATCTCACCCTGAAATCCCTCAAGGGAGAACCAAAAACAATATATGCAGCCAAAACCAGATGCATTCCTTTGGGCCCATGTTTAATTTCCGTGCTTTAGTGTCATTTCACTAGTTTTCTCATGCGGAGAGACCACAGCTGAGTCTGTAGAATCTGTAGGGCTTTTGTTTTGCCTTAGACTGACATTACTGATACAGTTACGAGCCACAGACTCAGGAGGTTTTTGCTCACGTGAGAAACTCGTTGGCGTTAAAGCCTAGGTGTGATGAGAAGGTGCGTGTTAGATCCGTGATTATTTGTCCCATCATCCCATGACGGTTGTATCAACACATGTTTCCTGGAGAGCAAAAGGAGCTGACAGAAGTTTTGGCCGTGTGAGGCACCACACGGAGAAGCCTGCAGTTCCGGGAAGCAGCTTTGCTGAGGAGCAGCTTCTCTCCCCAAAGCTCGTGCAACGCGCCAGCACTGCCCTGCGGCGAGGTCTGGGGTGGCCGAGGCCTGCAGGAGCACCCGGCGGCAGCACCAGCCTGTGGAAAGGCTCTGCTCTGTGCCAGCAAAAACTGGGCTGGATTAAAATGCTCTTCAGGACAGAGAGAGGGGGAAAAGCAGCAATAGCTGCAAAAGTCTTTCAATAAGCTTAACTCTATATGTAGTATGGCTTGTGTGAGTGAAAAATGACAGAAAATAAATTTCTTCACTAATGTTGACATGGTTGTAAGAGGCACGGCGTTGGATACGAAGACATAGAGGCTGAGAGGAATGGCAGGATTTAGAGATGGATCCAGCCAGGATAACACACTTCCACCAGAGATCAAGGGTTGCATTTGCTAAAAAAGCCTCAGGTTTAGCTTATTGCTGGAAAATGCCTCCTTTACCTTAGGAGAAGAGGTAGCCAAGGCCACTGCACCAATTTGGATAATGCAGATGCTCAGGTGAATTGCAAGAGCTTTCTAGTGTTGCTTATTGTAAACCTCAGGCATAAATGCAAATCATGAATTAAGGAGTTTATGCTGCACGTGGGTATGCATATGTTGGATGCCAGAGTGTGAAGCAGACGAAGCGCATGGGATCTCACCTTTGCTCTGACTTGATTTATTTGCTTATTTACCTGGCTGTACTTTATCCCCTGAGGATAGGATAAAAAGAAGCTGGTAAGACTCTTAAGCCAACTTTTAATTTGCGCAAGTCTAGACTCTTAAGCTGTACAAAAACCTGAGCTGGGAATTGGAAATCCCAGTTTTGTCGCAGGTGTGTTAGGTGACTTACGTCAAACAAGAACGGCTTTACCTTAGGTTCCATCTCTGTAAGATGGGCAGCAGTTATGTTGGCTTCATGTCACGAGTATGTCCCAAAGTACTCTTGAAAAGCTGAAGTACAGAGTTAGCTGATGGACTGTGTAATTTGCAGAGTTGTGTCCCAAACCTGGGTGTGTTTTTACATAGGCAGCACAGACCCCCAGGTAACTTTGTGTGCAGACCCAGGGAAACCAGGAGAACTGAGGTGACTCCGTGTCTTAAAGTCTGCACCTGACCCGTTCTTTGTTATGGATAATTATTTGCTCTTTGGGGTGATGTGATTCTGTCCGTGCACATGAAGTTCTGCATAAGTGTAAGACTGGGGAAGCTCTTCCAGTTCCTTGAACTTCTTCTGATGCTCTACAATCCTTCCACAGTGTCCGTGGCTCTCTTGGGAGCTGCTGGCTTTACTCCTGACCAAATGCATAATTTTTAGCTCAAAATGCAGGGTTTTGCTCTGGTAAAGTGCAGGTGCAATGAGGGAGGCTCCTTTAAGTTAGTGTGTCAGCAGGCCAAGTTAGGCAGCTTCTCAAATGTCTTACAGGTCAGAGAGAGTATTTCTCAAAGCTAGTGAGAAAAGGATTGTGTGTGATCTTCTCTAACAGCCCCTGGTTTTACAATGATGGTGCTAAGCCATTCAGGAAAAGCAGCTTTCTTCAGTTTATTGCATGTTTTGCATGTTTTAAATGTTATGCTGAGTCTGCTGCTAGGTGTGAGGCCCACAGCTAAAACTTTTAGAGAGGAGGAGAGTCACCTTTCAGGTTAAGCTGCTCTGAATATTTGTTCCCTTTGGTCATGATGCAGCACCTACAACTTGTGGGCTGGAGTTCAGTTGTGCTGGCTGCTCTGTTAAACAAGTTCAATTGTTTTTTAAATAAAAATAGTTTATGGGTAGTATGCTGCAGCTCACTAAACATTGTTCTCTTTATGGTTATCAAAACTGTGAAGAATTCTAGTTTTGGACTGAAATAGGGAAGTGGGATAGTTTTACTGTGTCTTTTGAGGGCTGCACCAGAACGTTAGCATCCTCGTGGGGAAATGCACAAAAGCAATTGAGAAATTTCTGAAGATGTTCATGGCTGCTCGCTTGTAACTTGTCATACTCTTTAGTGAGAGGGCGTGCAGCTCATGCTGGAACACAGCACGGAAACAAGTTGGATATGGGAAGAATGTGGAAGGATGTACCAAGAAAGAACAGATGTTGATAGAGTAGAAGAACTACCAATTTCCAATTCAAAGAACTAGATTTTTTTTTTAACTTTGTCATTCGCCTCTAGCAAAATGGATGTAGGATCGATAGTAACTGAGGGAGTCCTTTTTTTTTTTTTTTTTTTTTGACTACGTGAGAGCTGTGCTGCAGGCTCCCTGGGATCGAATTGACAGCAAGCAGGATGTGTCACCAGTGACAGACAAGGTTTGGAGACAGGATGAAATGGTGGGTTTGTCAGAAGAAGCAGGTCTGGATTACAGGGGAAAAATGAGGGAGATCTGTGAGTCATCTGTTTGTAATTGAATTCAGGTTTGTGAAAGTGCGTAAGCAGAGGATATAGGGAGGGAAAAAAAAGAGGAACAAGGAAAGAACCCTGTCAGCACCCACAGAAATTTAGAGGGTTCCTCCCATATAAACGTTAAAGAGACGAGTAGAGGTGGGAGGGGAATTAGGAGGAATGTAATTACAAAAGATGTGGGAAGGGCCAGGCTTCCAGAAGGGGATGATGATGATGAAGGTGTATGATTGTCAGAAAAGGTGAAGATGGAGCATCAGTCCTGAGAGTTTAAGAAGATTTTGTCTTCTAAGGATATTGGTAAGAGCTGTTTCAGGGACAGCTGATTAAATAGAATCTAAAGATGGATCTGAAGGAGAAGATCTCCTGACCACTTGTAAATTGTGCAGAGATGAAAGGGCACTAGTTAGAGAGGCCAAGAGGAGGGATTTTGTTTTGTTTGGGAGGTCTGTTTGTTTTTGTTTGAATGTTCAGAGCACAAAATGTATTTTAACAGTGTATTTTAGCAAAGAGAAGGAGAAAGAAGCAAGTTGAATGTGGTTTAGGGAAGACCTGGGATCCTATCCCAGTAAGATCATGGGGCAAAGAAAGGGAATTGGAGCAGACAAAGACACAATTTGGTAACAGAAGGTCTGGAGAAGGTGGGATTTGGAGTTGGGAATTGACAGTGAGTTGAAGAAATAAAGTTACTAGTTGCTAACAAGTGTAAAAGCAGTTTTAAGGAGTCTTGTGCTTTTCTGATAAAGCTAAATATATGTTTAATCCAGCAAAGCAAAGGCTACACTGCGACAATATAGCAAATAGTGTTTTCTGACCGTAAAGACTAAAGGACTGTAAATTATTCTAAATAATCCTAAAACGAGAGCTAATACTTAGGTCATAATCTCTTTCCAACGTGTTTTTGACTTTCTGAGTTCCCAAATTTCATTTAGTTTTAGTGTATCAGTTTTATCCTCATTTTTCAAGCAACCATCTGGGCTTTAAGCTTCTATCAATTGTCCGGCATTTCCTGGTGAATTGAGTGGATCTGGGGTCGGGAGGAGGCTCTGCATTCTGTGTAGAAAGGTGGTTTTTTTTTTTTTTTTCCAGCTTTTTGCTTTCTTGGTGTGTTTGCTCTGTAGCTGCTTATTATTTGTCTCACTGTGTTTGTAATGTGCTAAGCGTTTACTCTTCTGCCAGCAAGCCAGATACCGTGAATACCCTACACCACCAATACAGAAGCTGATAATTACTTTTTATCTTACAGATGAGACCATTGCCTGCTGTTTTTTTGGAGGAAGTGCTCAAAGGAAATGGATAGTTATTCAGGCTCCAGTGCAGAGAACCTCTCCTCCCCAGCCAACATGTCCCTTTCTTTGCCTGGGCAAGCTGGACTCAACAGCACGGCCAGTCCTCCGTCTATGTCGATAAGCAGACTCTTCCCAGCCCTGCTGGAGTGCTTTGGAATCATCCTCTGTGGATACATAGCTGGAAGAGCCAACATCATCACATCGACTCAGGCCAAAGGACTGGGAAATTTTGTCTCCCGTTTTGCACTCCCCGCTCTGCTGTTCAAAAACATGGTGGTACTTAACTTTTCTGACGTGAATTGGTCCTTTCTCTACAGTATATTAGTTGCCAAAGCTTCTGTGTTTTTCTTAGTCTGCGTTTTAACATTATTGGTGGCCAGTCCTGAGAATCGATTTAGCAAAGCAGGTTTGTTTCCTATTTTTGCTACACAAAGCAATGACTTTGCACTGGGATATCCAATAGGTAAGTAGCTAAGGCTTTCTTTTTCTATTTTTGTATTATTTTTTATTGCTCTCAACAATTTTGCTTTTCTGTTTCCATAGTTTGAAATGAACTTCTAAAACAAATTTATGAACTATATAACTATTTCTCAAGTCACAAATCAAATTCATTTCTTAAAATAAATGACTGATTAATCCTCAGATTGCGTACTCTTTAATAAGAGGAGAAAAATATTGCCTGGCAGAATAAGACAAAATTTAAAACAATTTGACTGCAGCTCCCTGACTGATCTAGCCACATAAAGTTAAATCAGATTTTAAAACAAACAACAGCAACAAAACCACTAAAATCTTTCGAAAATGGTATAAGCACCTTAGACTTACTGCATGCTAGCAATGTTCTTATGAGAAATTACCAAACTTGACCTTGAGACCAAATCTTCCTGCAAAAAAATGAGCCTATATGTGTGGGTTTTGAAATAGCTCTAGTATTCTTTACTAATTTGACGTTATTGATATGGCTCAAGGAATTAATCTAGCATAACACTGATATCTACCTGTTAGGACAGTTATGTGTGGTGAAACTTAATCTATTTGGAAGAAGCATCCAATTTCTGTACTACTAAACGTCTTTTGTGTTGTGCACAGATCTCTGTTCTGCTGTAACTAGTAGACATGCCTTAGGATATGTCCTAGGAAGACATCAGCCCTTAAAAAGCAAGATTTTCATATGATTTGAAGTTTGTCTCAAATCAGTCCAGTGCAGTTAAAAAATCAGAATACAATTTGCATAGTTGTGTACACTTATTTTTATAAGTCTATAGTTGGAATATTCAAGCAATAATTAAATTTATTTCAGCCTATAGGACTGTTATTTTCTTCCATTTTGTTTAGCAAGACTTCTTTTTTTTTCTCTCTCTCCTTTTTTGGGGTTTTGTTGATGTTTTGCGGACGCGCTTTCAGCCATGGGTACCGTGCCACTTAGGGAGCGGTTGTGGCAGGTTTCCTCTGCCCGCCGCTGTGCGGAGGGCGGGTGTTGCTGCCCCTTCTGGGAGACTGTTCTGTGCCGAGGTACCTCTCGGGACTGCCCCTGCTCACCCACCTCTGTGGCTGGTGTGGAAAGGCCCGCAGGCAGGACTAGTGCTTCCCCCCTAGCCCCCGAGTGCATGGCCTTTGGGGAGGGTGCTGGGACGTGCTGCTCGCTGAAGAGAAAGCTCTGCGTGCCTCTCCAGCCCTGGAGACTGCCCTTATCGTCCCGACGAGGCTATGAACAAAGAAAGGAAACCAGTTTGTTCTGGCAGAGTAAAAAGCAAGATTATTTAATTGCAGAATTGCAAGTACAGTTATGAAACAGAAGCGTAGATAAGCAATTCCAGATTATACTTTGCAACGAGTCGTTCTGTATTTGTCATAAACTTGAGGAGTTGGCAGCCATGTTCCTCGTGCTCCAGGGTGGCATGCTCAGGAAAATCCTGAGTGTTTTCTTTTCCCTTGCTTTGCTGAATATGTATAAAATATCGATGAGTGCAATTGCTGCCTTTCCTTCTTTAGATCCTAATACCATCTTTTCTTCAGATGCTTTTCCCAGACTTATTCTTCATTTAATTTTTTTCCCCAAGATAGCTCACCCACATGACGCTGTGAGGATCCTCCTTGCTTCTTGCCCTTGGATTGCAGTAGCACTTAGCATTCCTCTCTCTTGACCTTCAACCTTCTCTCTACATCCTCTTCTACCGTATCTATGTAGTTAAAACATCTTTCTACTTTGAATGACTTCTGTGTCAATTTACTTTTTTCTTCTTTTCAGACATTTTGAAGTGAGTAGTTCTGCTCATGGATAGCTTGCTTTGAAAAGGTCAGAATGGAAATTCAGAGCAAAGGATATTTTGGTGATTAAGTACAAAGAAGTAGATCTTGCGAGCAGAGATGCTTTTAGTTTTTCTCCAGGTGCACTATTCTCTTCTGTATTCAGCCACAAAAAGTGAAGTTGCAGAAGTATTGTTGTTACCATCCCATAAAGCTCAACTCAAGCTTCTACAAGTGTATCTATGCACTGTGGCAGATCTGCTTTACTGTATCTGTTGTAAGGCAGTCACTCCTAGATGCAAAGTTAAGTTTTTCTTGTTCATCCTGGAGAGGGAAAGCAAGGACTCCCGGGGGGATGCAGTTCACTGGGTTGCAGTTGGTTGTTTCAGTGCAGCACAGCTGAATTCCTTGCACTGCTCCTGTAGCCATCGCTAATAACTTAAGTACTCTGAATAATGTTAATTATGTGGAATGCAAAAGCCCTGGGTGCAAGTGAGGTGCTTAATCTAGCAGTGTAAGGACATAGCTGAAGAAGGACTCTTGTAAGTTAATACTCTGCTAAAATCTAGAAGTATCCTGAAAGAATTTTGCCTTGTTGTGCCCCATTTGAAATTCTTGGTTTCAGAGGTGCTAGTCTGTTAAAAGGACCAAGCAGGTTTTTGCTTCGGCAGAAGTATTCAGAAAACTTGTTATCGTCTCTCACAAAAGGTTTATCCTGTTATCATTTACTAGTACAAAATTGCTACTGAGAAATGAAATTGAGGCTTTTTCTTCCTTTATTTTGTTTCAAGTGTTATTTTGAAGATATTTTGCCTGTACAAATGGTTTTCAATTTGTGTGTAAAATGTCTGCCCTAGTGGTGGCTAGGAAAAGGAGGTAATTTCTTAAAGATCATTTCTTTTTCTTTGTCATGCTTTTTTTGTATGTCTGAACAAGTTATTGTAAGTAATCATTCTCACACAAACCATGAGATGAGAGCTGAGATTTGGATACTGATTCTTTTTTTTCTTTCTTCTTTTTTTTCCTTGGCACTAACTGAGATGTTAGTGTTCAGCTGCCCCACGCAATCTCTTATGGAATCTACTTCTGGCAGTGCTGTAAATAAATAATGCAGTTTAATATATAACATGTTCTGTCATAGTATGTTCTCTACTCCTGTTTGTGGAACTTCCAGGAATCATGTCAAGCTCATGCAGTTACTACTTGTGGAACTGAACAGACAGAAATACTTAGATGAGCCCCTTTTTATAGGAGAGACAGATAGAAAAGTGGATCTGGGAAGTTTAATTTGGTTGCAGCAGACTGGTGGAAATTTTCATAAACCACCGACTGGCTCAAATAGCTTATCTGATTTATGAAAGGGGATGTAAGGAGCAGTGTTAGAATGGCAAGATCTGTGATTTCTGAGTTAAGTTGATAACTAGGCAGTGCAGTGTGTGTTCTTGCTGCTTTTGCAGGCAGCGAGCAAGCCAAGGAAGGGGCAGCTGCCGCTGCCTCAGAGTGAGGACAGACCGTGGCTGTGTGTCTGTGGAGAGCAAGGGCTGCCCCTGCGCTGCAAAAGCAAGGCACGCTCTGAAACCCAGGCCCTGGTCCTAGCTCCCATCCCGCGTGCTTCCAGAGAATGGATTAATGACTTTATGCCAATACACTTTTTAAAATGTTGTTATTGATTTCTTGTGTGTCATGTAGTACGCATAGGAAGATTGCACCTAGTTACCCATTGATAATTGGTTGTCATTTAAAGACATTAGACCATCAGCTAGAGTCCTGCCAGCGCGCTGGTGTTTCTGCATGACTCCCATGATTCTGGGGAGGAAAAGCCATTCTGGGAAAACAATTACATCCTAAATGCTAAACAGAGTATCAAAGGGCATGTGGGATTGTTTATGTTGCTTAGCAATATTAAAGTCTCTTTTTCAGGATAATTTTATTTTCTGTAACTGTTGGATATTCAGAGGATTGCGGTATAGTGATTGGATTGCTCGTCTTTGATCATCAGTATTTTACAAAACTGTGGCCTAATGACAAATAGCTGTGCTTTTCTTAACTATGTTTCCATACACTGGTTGTAAATGCTGTTAGTTCTGCAAGATAAGACAATTTTTTTTTTCCTCTAGCTCTCGGACAACAAAGATTAATTTCAATGTTAATATATATATATTTTTTTACTGCAGTATTATCACCATTACTTTTCATTTCTATCTTCTAGTTGAAGCTTTATATCAAACGACATATCCAGAATATCTCCAGTACATTTACCTGGTGGCTCCAATATCCCTTATGATGCTAAACCCCCTTGGCTTTATCTTCTGTGAAATCCAGAAGTGGAGAGATAACCGCACCGTGTCGCACAGCAAAATGAAAATAGTGGGCCTAGCACTCCTTCGAGTCCTGCAGAACCCAATCGTGTTCATGGTCTTCATAGGAATTGCCTCAAACTTTATTCTTGGCCAGAAGATCCCGGAATACCTTGAAAACTTCCTCGATGGACTAGGCAGCTCATTTTCTGGCTCTGCGCTTTTTTATCTTGGACTAACTATGGTAGGGCAAACAAAAAAAGTGACAAAGGGTATGTTTGTTGCACTGATCCTTCTCATCACAGCTAAACTGTAAGTTCTATTTATTACTTATATATTTGTTGTTTGAAATGTTCCGATATGTTTAATACATGATTATACTCATCAGATAACCTTGTGCTTACAATCCCTGTAGTGGTACCAAGTTTCACTTTAAACATGTTGGATGAGTTCTTCCTGAAGTCTTTGGTAGTATATGACAATTAATTAAAAAATCAAGCCACAAATCTGTTGTCAAACTCTGCAGTTAAGCTTAGAAAAGCTTTATGGCTTCATGAACCGTCTGCAGGTCACTTATCCCATGCTGTATGGGAATATAAACTCTTTGGGAAACAGCTGGCTTAAAAATGCTTGTGAAATAGTCAGCCAACAGTAAATGTAACTATTACTTGAATAGCCTTTCTATTTTGTTTAGATTAGATAACACATCTCAAATTAGTTGGTTTTGTTCACAGTGTCTTTAAAACTCCCCAACTACCTTGGAAGCGCGTAAAAATGATCACACTGTCAAACTGCCTGATTTTTGAGTTTGAGCAAAAGGCAACTTTTATATAATCTTAAACTATCTTTATCTTCTCTTGAACATGCCTTCGTTGCTGATAAACCAAGTATTTTATTTGTTGTGAACCTAAAATCTGCATAATGAAACCGTATTTTAATAGCATTCATACTGTAAAATGTGAATATATGGAAATTTGGAGCTTTGAGTATTGGTAAAATTAACTAATTAAAGACCTCGTTTGTAAGTTGGATCAATGATGCACATGCAGAGAGCTTGGGGAAAAAGGAATGATGGTTAACGTGAGGCTGCAACACAGAGTGTTCGTAAGGTCTGGGCTCTTGCTAAGGGCCGAGCAAGGAGCTTCGAGAGAGGTTCTCTTGCTGGACAAACAATTTCAGAGCAGAGTACTTAACCTTGAGCTCTTGCTTCGTGTCAGAGACCTTAATGCCGCAATCTGATGTTCGTAGCAGTTGGCTGTTTATAGCTCCTACTTTAACAGTTGAAAACAGTTTTCAAGATATACAACATAAAAACAAAACTCAGAAGTCATACAAAGAAGCTATCTGACTGTTAGAAAATGTACTTATATCCCAGAAGTTAACTGGTGTGTTCTTTAATGTTTCTTTTGTGTATTTTTTCCCTCAGTTTAACTTGTGACACCACATTCAGAAGCACCTGGTAAATGCTGTGGTAGCACTAAAGGCAATCACTGAAAGTGATGTCATTATTCTGCTTTTCATAAATAGTGTTCAGACAGGCTTTAAGTGTCTATTAGTTCCTATTCTGAGCAAAGTGGAGTCCCAGCCTTTAGACTGAGTAATCTTTTTCCCTCTCTTTCCAGACTTATGATGCCATTTCTCTGTAGAGAAATGGTGGAACTCTTGGACAAGAGCGACGACGTGGTCAACCACACCAGTTTGTCAAACTATGCATTTCTTTATGGAGTGTTTCCTGCAGCGCCTGGCGTGGCAATCTTTGCAACTCAATTCAACATGGAAGTAGGAATTGTATGTAATAGCTCCTTATCAATTTGTCTTCATTTTGTGCAACAATTGGTTCTAAAAAGCTTGTTGAAATTACTTCTTTGTAGTATAGACTCTGTAGATTTACTTATTCTGCCTGGAACTCAAATCTGAATTATAATTCAAATTGTTAATTAACCAAAGTAATTTTGCTTGGTGACTCCTACACTGGAGTCAGTAGTATCTTTGAGATCTTTGGAAAAGCTCTGTACGAATTTGCAGTAGGGAACTCGGTATTCCTGTTATTTCAGAAACTAATTAAAAACATCGATTTAACAAGCTCTATAAAGCAGGTACTTCCTGGCTCAAATTCAGATTAATTTGTCATGGAAAGAACTCCACAATTGCTTAAAGCTCTATATACGTGTAAGTCTTGGAACTAATTTTACAGGTCGTTGTGTTCCTGAAGACACATTATTTAACCTGGGATGCAATTAACTCAACTCTGGCTTCTTTCTGACCGTTTCTGCAGATTACCTCGGGCATGGTGATAAGCACCTTTGTGTCTGCGCCCATCATGTACGTGTCTGCGTGGCTCCTGACCATCCCGTCCATGGACCCCAACCCGCTGGCGGCCGCGCTCCAGAACGTCACCTTCGACATCAGCGTCGTCAGCCTCCTGTCCCTGGTGGGTGCTGCCAGCTCTCACCCCGCCAGTTACCTCACAGGGGCTCCTTACCCCCAGGCTTGTGCTTGGCGAGCGGGGTGCTGCAGGCTATATGCAAATTTCAGCTGGAATTTTAGCTCCTAAAACATTGATGAGTATTTAATTAATGAGTATTAATGATAATATTTCTTTGGGAAAATTATTTTAGTGTTATTAATTTGCTTTCCTAACAGTTCTAGATACCAAGTTCTTAAAGGAGGATGTGACAACTCAGATTTCCAGAGTGAGTTAGACTTTGGCTTTACAGGTGCTATGAATAGTGTGGCCTTTTTTCTTTTCTTTTTTTTTCTTTTCTTTTTTTTTTTTTTCTATGGGATAGAAAATTTCTAAAAACTAAATTCCCAGACAATTCCATATTTGTTCCTGAGGACTTAAATGAATTTTTATATCATTGTCCTGAGGAACAGGACATGTTTCCTTTGATACACAGAATACAGTTTCTGTATATCAAAGGCAGATTCTTGGTACTCTCTGGAAATATTTCAGCATCATGAGAAAACAAAATGTGATTTTTTTTTTTTTTAATTTTAATTTCTTTTCTTCTTGGTGGTGGTTTTTATTTTTTTCGTGGCTGTGTTTCCTGCAGCACAGTGACTAGCAGCAGGCGGTGTGCTACTGACTTTCATAGGCAGGAACGAGCATCGTTCATAGCATGAGGGTATGAAACTTCTCCGGAGGATTTCTTGTTTGTTTAATTCCAGGGTATTTTGTCAGAATGTTCATCTTGTTCTTTGTTTTTTCATTTGTTTGCCTGTTTATAGTCTTAAATTCATTTTTATCTGTGTGTTTCAGATCTGGTCTCTTATTGTTGTTCTTCTGAGCAAGAAATACAAGCAGCTTCCTCATATGATTACAACAAACCTACTTGTTGCTCAGGTATCTGGCGAGAAGAATGCCCTTTAAAAAAAAAAAAGGTCTTTTTATATATATATATATATAAATTATTACAAGACTGCTTTCTACAATCCTGTTTTTGTTGTTGTCTGAGAGTGTGGGAATCTGATGTGTGATGTATCTGAACAATATTCATGCCCCCAGATCTATTCTTGGGAGCTTTAAGTGATACTGAACGTTGTCAGTGTGTATCTGCAGGAGCAGTGTCTGAAACAGAACTGTAAATCCTGAGAATGGAGAATAGCTTTTGGCTTGTATTTAAGGGGGTGCATGGCATTTTTGTGTCCGTTCATGCCAACACGAAGCCAGCAGTGCCATGGTGAACAACAGGTTGTGGGTGAACGACTCGAGGGGCTAAATGGGGAACTGCCCCAAATGCTGGTTAAGGTCCCTGACCAGGCTCACAGGTGGCCAGGCTGGGGCCACCAGTAAAGCCCTAGAATGGCATCATGTTTTGAAAATGATGTATGTGACTCTCAGCTGCCTGGTGTCTGTAACAACATGAAGTTCATTTTGAAATGAAAACATTTGTTTCACCTCTGAAGCCAATCTCTTCAGATTCCTTCAGTACTAATACTGTCAAATATGAGATATTGGAGGGTCAACATTTTTATAATTCTTGGTTGAACAGTACTTCTTGATGTCAGCTTTATGCCCAAATCCTTTCAGATAAATGCTTTGCACTTAACACAAGCTTTGCATTTTGCTTATTACAAGATGCATAAAGATCAAGATTACATATTTTTCCTGACTTGTCTTACTGTTGCATTGGTTTACAGCTGTGAGAGCTGTTGAATTCATAAAATCATGCTCCACTGAATTTGGGGATGGAGTTGGAAACCTTCTTGTAGCTATGCTGCACTGTATGTTTTTTTTTTTTTTTTTTTTTTNGCCAGCCTGCCTTCCTAATTCACATTCTGGTGTCTCTTCTTTCTTCTCAGTTTATTGCTTGCATTGGAATGGTGATATGGAATTTCGTTGTTAAGGAGAAAGACATCACTGTACAGATCCTAGTATTTATATTCCTGTACAGCGCACTTTATAGCACCTACCTGTGGACAGGTATGTTTTGGGGGGGAGAATTAGGTGTTTTAATAGAAAATGCAAATTTCACACACACCAAACCTTGGTAAAGGAGTAATCAGTTTTTAAATATGTTACTACAGAATGTACGTCAAACTGAGCATATTGTCAATATAGAACAAATGTTGTTGATATAGCAATAAATGAATTACATAGGTCTTAAATATTCTTATAGCATCTGTTGAACATTTGTGAACTTTTCTAAGTATTTGTAAGCATAAAGTGAATGTCGAGTATGCCAGATGTCTTCAATGTTTCATTAATAACAATCTTTCTCAAGGTAATTGGTGTCTCTATTTTGGAATAAATCTGGAAAAGACTAGTTTTTAGACTATTTTAAGGTCTGAAAAAAGAACATCTCAGTTATTAAACAGGTTGCATCACAAGAATGTCTAGATTGTGTAATTGTCACTTCTCTCTTCAGTAACAAGCAAGGTTTTGTTCGTTTGTTTTCCTAGGTTTTCTATCTTTCTCTTTGTTCTTATTGAAGAAGAGAGAAGCAATAAAGATTCCCATGGGGTTCATTGTCATAGCTGGATGGGGGTAAGTCGTTACAGCTGTTTCCCTATAGAATAAGTGGCAACGTGCTAAGTAAACTGCTTTGACTGCTTGTATTTTTCTCTTTCAGTATTCCAACTCTCCTGGTAGGAATCTTATTAATAGTTGGTGAACGCAACAACGATAGCATTGACTCTGCCTTTTTTTATGGAAAACATCAGGTATGAACATTTCTGTCCTCACCTCTTCTTACTTCTGCCTTGTTTAATACATTATTGAGAAACTGTTCTCTACTACTTATGTAAGTAATTTTCAGTCAAAGCATAGGTTATCATAACAATATCATTATAAAAAATCAGGATGTAGATTAATATAAAAGGTACATTACTAATGAACCATTAGAAGAACTTGTTTAAACAAGGACCTTCATGTTTAGGCAGCTGTGACTAAGAAAAAGGAGGAGTAAGTCCTCCCCAGAGAGAGGCTTAGGAGTGGTAATGAATTACAGGGTCCCTTTCCTGATGACTACTCAGTAGTTTAGCTTGATAACTATCTAAAGTTGTTACCATCCAATAGCTAATAAATATATTTTGGCCTATGATCAAAGATAGGATCTGCATGACGTGAAGCAGTAATTACTCCCTGTATGGAAGACTTCTCTGCTCAGTGAAGGATTGAAAGTCCCTGAGCCTGAACTGCAGTTTTTACCAGTGAATGGCTCCCCTTAATAAAGGGATGTGAAGTGCACTGGAGTAGATGTTTGTGTGGTTTTCCCTCTGCCCCTTTTATGGATTAAGAAGCTCAAGAGTAGCCTCAGAGTGGGCTCTGGGTATGGGTGGCAGCTGATTAGAAGGATAATTAATGGGGAGTTCCCTGTATGAGGAAGCATAGAAACAGAGCTGTGCCAGAGGGTGGCGAGAGCACGTTCCTCCTTCGAATTAAAAGGTTCATGATCAGGACTTGGATTGCGGTGGTCCTGAGGGGAGGGAAGGTGATGACGTTTCATAGCACATAGTTGAAAAACGCTGTGTTTATGTAAATAAGTAATAGTAATAATATAGTAACTAAACAGTGATAATAGTAATAACTAATAACAGATGTATTGGAATATTTAGAAAAGCAATAAAGTTAGAGAGAGAGATATATGCAAGTAGTTTCCTTTCATCTGATATGTGTCTTCTCTGGTCTCTTATCAGATCATTACCACAGCAGTGATCCTGTTTGTTAGCATATTGATGTCAGGCGTCTCACTTATGTGCATGAACAGAAGCAGGCAAGAGTCAAGTTACGAGGTGCTGAATCCGTACTCGCCCCGCAGCCCCGGGGAGGAGGCCGAGGCGGAAGGGAGCGAGGGGCCTCGCGCGGGGCCTGCGCCGCCCGCCGGCCCTGCCGCACATCCCCCGGCGGAAAAAGGTAGAGACCCGGGTGCTCGGACCAACAGCACGCTGTGCTGAACTTATTTCCAACCTGAGAACAACTTCACGTCAAGCTGGAAGTGCTGTTCTAGGGCGGGAAGGAAATCCAGCTGTGAATGTTTCTGTGCGAGTTGTATGCGAATGTTTGTATGAAAGTAGTGGTGTTGGGATAAGCACGTGATAAATACAGCCCCAGAGGCACCTTAGGCTGTCTGCCTGCCAAACTGATTCTTTCCAAGTGAATAACACACCTGCAAAGTTTCTGCTCAGTGTGTTTCTAATCCTTCTGCTTTATGTTTAGCCTCTTGGTCATTTATCTTAGATTTAGGTTCCGTAGTTAAAAGTACCTGTGTAGCTTCCACAGTGTTAATGCTGTGTTAAGTATTTCTATATATCAATAGTGTGACCCATGAGCCCCCTCTGCAAATGGGAAGAACGTCTGCATTTCCTCTGACATTATTTGGGAAAGCAATAGTTAGAGCTAGATAGTTATACTTAAAAAATGTTACAGTAGTGAAAGAAACCAACTATCCTGTTACTGTATGTGCCTAATAGGCTGCTGTTGTCAACCGACAAATGGTGATTTGTCCTGTGCCAGAGAGAGCAAAGCAGCATCAAATGCCATGGAAAGCAAGATTCCTCCCATTGAGGCAGGTAATACAAGGTGTAACCCTGCTTTATACTATAAATTTTTCCATAGTATCTGTGTGTGATGTTCTCTCTGTTCTACATGGGTAATTTCTATTTCATATTAAATATGGGTCTTGGACAGTACATGAGTTCTTCTGTTATTTTGGGTTTTTTCTTTACTTAACAGGTACTGCTTACTTTTTGTTGCTCAAGACAAACAGCTTTTTAATGCTTCTTTCTAAGCATTCAGACTTTACCTTTCTGTCATTTTCCTGTTTGGACAGTGAGAAATTTAATGTGTGTTCTCCCCTTCCTCCCTCCGTTCAAGCAGTTTTTGATTTAAATGCACTTTTTACATTGTCATATTCACATCTCAAAACACCTCTGAAGCCCATATTTTAATCATAAGCAGCAAGCACATGCTGTTAGGTAGATAACACCATGTTGCTGTCTTAACCACATCTGGGAAAGACGGAAGGGACTGAAGGCCTTAAGAGCCACTGGAGCAGTAAAATAGATTGAGAAGACTGTCCAGCACCTGATGGAAAATTCTGCATGTCCAGCCCGCTCTCACCTTATGTCACTTCCCTTAGCCAAAACTATCCAAAAAAGGGCAACCTTTCCTTTTTCTCTCTTGTTATTTTTGGATCCTTAACAAGAAAGCTTGTTTTCGCATGCACTATTTGCATGCAGTAGAATAAATCTGAATTATTCCCCACTGAAACATACTTAGGCGTTTGTCTTTAGGGCCTCGCTTTAGGCCCCCTATAAATACTCCTGATTTCTTTTTTTTCTGGAAAGTTATTCAGGTAAGCATCATAAGAATGCCTCCAAATGATGGAGGAAGTTGAGTTTAAACTGTATCTTATCTGTCAGGATAAGAAAATTATCTTGAGTATGCCAAGTGGGAATATTTCTGCCTACTAAGTGAATGCTTTGGAGTTACAATGAGTGAAAGCCAATTGTAATGGATACACTTGTTTAGCTTTCACTGCAATAATTACTAATCTTTCTACTATCTCATTGAACTGCTATGATAGGTATCTAGTGCAAATTTTTAGGTATTTTCTTGCCAGGAAGTTTTTTGCTGCCATCTACTGGAAGACACTCAGAATTCCTATAAGTTTTTGGCCCAGAAGAAAAGCAATCGCTCTGTGTGTTTGACCTTTTGATTGACAGAAGCGTGGCAGCTTTCTGATATGCTATTTTAAAAATACAATAGAAGAACTCATAAATAGGGAAAGGTTGATTGTCTGATCTAGAGCCCAGCAAGGCTGAAATAAACAGAATTAAATAAACTAGAATAAAAAAAAAGTTGTTAATATATTTGAAATATATATTTAAGAACTAGTTTTTAAAAATTGCACAGAGAAGTTGCGAGTTCTTCATTTTTTTCTAGTAGTGATTTCTAAATGTTAACCACAACTTTAATTTTACATTAATCCTTTCAAAGAGAATTGTGGATTTTATTATTATTATTAATTTTAGTATATGTAAGCAACTTTTACATTTGAGAACAGATGTCTGAAAGGGTTATTGACAAACTTCGAGTGAGGGTGGGCATTAAACCCCGTAGATTCAGCACAGATGGTTCAAAGGTAACTTCAGCAAGTAACATAAATGCACTAACAAGTTTGCTCATGGAGCTAGAGATGAACCGTGCTTATTTGATCAGAAGCCTAATGAAAAATTCTGCTTGTTTTTCAGCTGATCAGTGTGTGAGTCAGTGCAGTGCCCAAACTTGCATATTGGCGCAGGAAGAGCAACTCCTCCAGACTGGAGACAAGCAGCTCGCCAGACACGTGTTGCTGTGCTTACTCCTCGTTGTTGGCATGTTTGCTGTAAATATTGTTCTCCTGCTGTTGATTAACTCATTGATGTGGAAGGGTTTTCAGGAACACTGTATAGACTGTATGTGTGTGTATTTATATCTCCAGTCAACATCTCATATTTGTGTCAATACTTTACATAAATTGCTTTGTTTTATTCCCTTGTCAAAAAGGGATCATTATAAGATTAATTTTGCAGTACTACATAAAGTTCAAGATGATAAAAGCACAGTAGGGAAAAAACACAGTGGAGAGAGAACACCGAAGGAGAAGAAAAAACGGAGTAATATCTTTAGAAAAATGGATTTATCACTTCCATCCCTCTTTCCATTTTTCTCGAGAACTAGTTGTCTTCCCTAGCCAATAATCCATTTTAAAGATGTAAAGTGAGTTCTAAAGAAGATGATTTAAAAGTGGCTTCATCTAATCGCACTGAGATTCAGAATTGCGTTTCTTTCACAGATGCCTTAGTAGTGAGGACAAATATAAGCATTAATTTAGAACAGAAAAAAGATAATGGTTTGGCACTGATTATTTGGTTTTTTTGTTCTTTTCTTTCTAATGAGTCACAGTAAGAGGAGAAAATATTTTTACCTATAAATGGAAAACTACTGTGCACAAATATACAGCAATGTAGGACATGTGACACGAGCTACTACTGCTGCTTTTCAGAATTTACTAGCTTAGTAAAAGAGAACTTTTCCTGTCACAATTATTTCACGCTGATATATGATATATACATATTATGCATCTTTACAGTAATGAGGTGCTCCAAATTCTAGATTGTATTTTGGCTGTAGCTGAGTGATTACTTAAATACTATGAAATGAGACCAATTATATTACAAAATTGATCTTTATGTACAAAGGAATTAACATTAATTATCCTGTACAAAGGATTTGTTTTCTTTAATCAGGCATCTAAAATAGGTCAGATAGTGTGTGCTTCAGCCTAACACAGTCTAACTATGTAGAAAACACTGGTCTCGGCTAAACAGGCCTAAAGACAGTATTGGGCTGGACAGATTTTCAGGACTTATTTAGGTAGTCAACCTAAAACAGATATGCTTAGGACAAGTTCCTTGCATAGACTTGTAAAAGGGCAATGCTGTTTTTCTTTTTTGGCGTTTTTATTTAAAATCAAACATATACCCTTGTCATAGCTTAATTAACATGGTCATTTAAGATGTTTATTTCCCTTTATTTGTCTTTGAGTTATCGTAATATAAAGACAGTGAAAATTGAGTGTGAGGAATAAGAAAGTGTTCTCGCTTTTGAGAATCAATTCTGATATTATTTTGTTTGTTTGTTTCTCTCCCAACAGAATCTTTCCAGTTGCTTATGGTGGCTGTTCAACCAAGAGCCTGGAAGGCTCTATGTGGAACTACAGTTCTTTTGTGCCGTATTTAATTTTGGCCAGGTACTTATCAATGTTTGTTTTGACACTGACTTTGTTAATGGATGCTATAGCACATTTTGTAACAGGCAATAGAAGTTGAAGTCCTCAAGCAATGCTGATATGACAGTTCCTTATGTTGCTTATTGTTTGTTTTCTTATGTTTTCCTTTTCCTTTTGCTTCAGTTGTTTTCTTATCGTGACACAGTTGTTTTATGTGCTTTTGGGATGAAGGCTTCCAAGGCATGAAGGACAACTGAGTGTCAAGTGCTTATAGAAACCGAGTAGGAATTTAGCCTACCTGTAGCAGAAAGATGCACCAATGTAGCTTACGTGAAATGACACCACTGCAACTAAATTGTATGTAGTAAGACTATGATGCTATTTTGTCTATATAGGTTTAAGTTACTAGCTGTTGAGTTATAGTTACTACTGTATTAACTGAAACCCAAACGAGATATATAAACATTAGTCCTGTTTCAGTGTAAAATGACACAGATTAGCTTTGTTACATCAGGGGTTGAGAAAAACAAGGCAGTTGTAAATACAGGAAGAATATTTTGCACATGCACAGACAAGTGTGCCAATAGGTACAGTGCAGTGTCAAGTAGTTGCCTTGATCCAAAGGCAGGGCAGAAATTCGAATTAATTGAAGAGTATTGTAGCCTGTAAATTACAGTCAATCCTTGCTTCTCTTGACATTAATAAGGAGAGATTTAAATAACTGGTTATGTAAGGATCCTGATGTTTTGAATATTAGATGGGATGTCACAGAAGTAGATTTACTGATCTCCCTTTCTTGCAGAATTTCTCTAACAATTTATCTTTTTAAAGCTCAAATGAAATATCAAAACAGAAACAAAGCACACTTCTAGTGGGGTCCACACAAAAAGGATCCTTTTTGCATATGTGTTCTGGCAGAAGAAGGGTGTGTGGCTTTTTTTTTTTTTTTTTTTTTTTCTGTTTTCTTCTTTTTCTATACTCTTGTTTTTKGGGTTCTTTTTTTTTTTTTTTTTTTTTTTTTTTTTTTGGTTGTTTGTTTTTCTTTGCACACCTGCACATGCACACACATACTTCTTTGGTAATATATTGTTAGTGTTTTATTTTGCTCTTCACAGACCTAAAAAAAAAGTATTTTCCTAATGTTACTATTTCTGTATTTCTTCTCCAGGGCTTTATTTCCTTTGGTATTTTTGGCTTAGATAAGCATTTAATCATTCTGCCATTCAAAAGAAGGTAAACAATCTTTATTTTATTCTTTTATATCCTTTTTTCTTTTTCTCTCTCCCTCTCCCGACCCCACAAAAAAAAAAAAATGGAGCCACTAAAACACTTTTTCTATATGAGAAAAACAGGAAAATTAAAAAAAAAAAAAAAAAAAAAGGAGAGAGAGAGTTAATTGCAGTGCATTGTGCACAAGTGTGTAGTGCTGTCCTAAGGGCCTTCCCATAGGCAAAAATCCCATAGGATCCCCACAGGCCAACTCGTTATCTGATGATTGTGCAACATGTGATTGGATCAGTGATAGTGATGACTGTTCGGAAATAATTTCAGCTAATAAATAAAACCTTAGATGTGAATGCTGAAGCAAATTTTGTTACCACTATTTTAATGTCCTGTATTCCTGACCTAACAGAAGTTCTTTGTGTAGACAGAGACTTCTATCAGTACCTCAGTGTGAAGGCATAAAAGCAGCAGCCACAGTTGCCTCATAGCCACTTTCAGGCTTTCCTTCTGCTTAAGCCTAGAGCAAAAACTCTGAGTGTTTGTAGGCAACAGTGTACTGGGAAGATTGTATATAAACAAGTGCCATTTGGTGACTTACCACATGTTTGTGTGGTTTTCTTATTATTTTTAAGACTTGAATTTCTGTGGGGTGGTAGAGAAGCATCAGGTCACACAGATCCCGCTCTTCCTGAGGAAATCAGGTTGACCTGTCAACAGTTTGTTCGATACCACCGAGATCACTGTGTCAAAAGCATCGTCAGAGGCAGAAGGTAAGAATTCCTCCTGCGCGCGAGAAGGGCTCCAAGGTTTTTGTGGGTGATTCCTGTTGTGGCAGAGTTACTTAAACATCAGCATGGGGTTTAAAAATTGAGCAATAACGTTCAGAAAAGTGTGTCCAGTCTCAAACTGAAGCACTGAAGGCCCAGTTACCACTTTGTCCTGTCTGGATTATATAAAAATAATCAAAAGTTTCATAATTTGTCTTTAAAACATGGCCTCAGATTTTGCATTTAGTTGGAGTCTGAGTATGCCTGTCATGATATCTGGTCAAATTTGAGGGAATCTTTCCTTTAAGAACAATTCTGGTTTAGACATTTCAGTGCTTTAGAATGATTTCTTTTTAGTTTCCATTTGTTTTATTTTGGGATTAAGAAGATGCCAGTATTTATAGGAAAGAATTTTTACTAATACTCTTTGCCAGAGGCAAAAGCTTTTGGGCATGTTGCTGCAACTGAAGCCTTTATTCTCAGAAGCCACTCGGTGTTTTTAGGACATTTACTCCTTCTAAGTTTGTATAGTTTTTGTCCATTCCTCCCATGAGTTGTAATCCTCAATTTGTCACCGCACCAAAGCTTTCATACTCAAATTATGATGCCCAGATGGAGAATTATGTATTCAAGTATGTGTAGGTAGATGGAAAGAGGAGAAATGCAGATAGAAGCAGAGGGAGAAGGATGATAAAGATTCTTCCTATTTTCAGATATTTACTATATGAAGTTGAGAGGTGAGGAATTGTTTTAATAAGGCCCTTCCACTCTTGTGGTGTGAGCTTTTAAGTATTTTTATTGTTGTTTTCTTACGATCTGAAACCACATTCCAGAACTAGTGGTTGGCAGCAGTATTGGCTGTTCTCCCATGATTTCACTCAGTCATTCCAAAAGTCAGTAATGTTATATAAAAAATAAGCTCTTGAGGTTTTTAAGAAAGATGAACTGCAGCTGTTCAAGGACTTGCTTCTTTCCTGCCCAGACAGAAAAGATGTACCAGAAAATGTTTACTTTGAAAGAGGGCAGGTTTTACATCTGTAGCTTCCTGTGCTTCAACTATCATTGTGGTTTCTTGGCCTTTCTCTCTCTCTCTTTTCTTTTTTTTTTCTTTTTTTTTTCTTTTTTTTCTTTTTTTTCTTTTTTTTTCTTTTTTTTTCTTTTTTTTTTTTTTTTTTTTTTTTTGCTGTTGGCTTGGTTGTTAGTCATTTTTTTATTTTTTTCCTAATCATATGTCATCTGAGAATACATCCAAATCTGACATTTGTTGCTCCATTTAATGTTGTGTTTGTGCAAAACTAGTGTCATGTCTTATTTCCCATTACAAGTTAAAAGGAAACATGTATTTTCTTCTTTTAAATATACATCTAACTTGATCCTAATTCTCCTTGATTTAAACATGCTGTAAATGAGACCTTGTGATCATGGCTTTTATTTTCTTGCTTCTCTGCTAGTAGATGTTAAGACTTGCTCCTAAGTCCCTGCTGGTTTAATTTAAAAGATAAAGAAGTTCATAGCTTTTTTGCTGACCTGTGTAAGTCCAATCATCTTCAGAAACTCTGCACTTGGGTTCCATAGAGCAGATTTTAGATAACCAGAAACATTCATTGCTGCAGGTTAACTTCCAAAGAGTATTTTTACTGCTGTTAGCTAGTACTGCCTCATAAATATGTAACAGGAGATTAATTTGATCTTGTTGTAAATGTCTTTATTTTTATTCTTAGTCTGGCCTCTGTGGTAAATATTTAACCAGATACTCAAGTTAAATGTTTTTATTTGCAATATATATATATTTGCAATATATATATATATATATAAGCAGTCCGTGTCTGTTGAAGCTGAAGGAAATTACAAAGTGGCATTAAAGTGCAGCTTGAGCTGCTGCTACTGCAGGCACCCTGCGCTCACATGCTTTGCTGCAGAGATGGTTGCATTAATTAGGGTACATGAGAAGTAAGTGTCTGCTAAATAGCATTATATATTATATGTATGTTTATTGTAGCTTATTTGCACAGGTGTAAAATAGCTTATGTGAATTTTGTTGTTTACTGAAGTTTCTGTAGAAAAAAAGCAGTTAAGATTGCCATGTCCCTAATATGCAAAGCTTACAAGTTCTCTTCTAACACACTCTTAACTATCACGATGTCTTTCCTTGTTTCCTGCTGCTTTTCCTTGCCTTTCCCGTGGTGCAGTGGCGGTGCCAGGTTTACAGCACATGTGGGTGAATCATTCCTTTGACACACAGGTGTAGCGCCAAGGCCTCCACGGGCATCTTCTTCGGCTGCGACCTGGTGAGCTGGCTGCTGCGCGTGGGCCTGGCCGCCGACCGCGGCGAGGCCGTGGCCTACGGCGAGCGGCTGCTGCGAGGCGGCGTCGTGCAGCACATCACCAACGAGCTTGAGTTTCGCGACGAGTACCTCTATTACCGCTTTATCCACAAGAGGCCGGCGGCCGCCGAGAGCCGCTGACGCGGCGCGGCAGCCGGGACTGGGGCTCTGTCCCCGTGGGCACCGCGGCCTCCCGGGCCCTGGAGAACCGCGCCGGCCTCCGGCACGCTCCGGGAAGGCGGCCCAGCCTGCGTCCGAAGTGAGGAAACGGGGCGCGAGGGGCAGCACCGGGGAGCGTGCGAAGCAGACCGGGGCGACAGGAAAACACAGGGCTCCGTGCTTAGAGTTTTGGTTTGCTTTTTGTTTTTACCATTTTGAGTGTAACAAATAGTTAAATGATGTGTGGCGCTGTCACGTTACAGACATGCTGTAACAGCAAATTTAGTGAGTGGTGCCACTGAGGAGAAAAAATGATGAATGTTGGGAATATTTTATGTTTTTATGCTTTTAATATTTATTTAGTGCGATGAAATCTTGATCCCTATTTAAGGTTAGACTTCCCACCGACTTGATAAAAGCATTCCTCTGTCTTACCCACGCTCTTACTGTTTTGTACCCTTGTCCAACACCAGGAACTTTTCTTGGCTGTTTACACTCTGGATCAAGCAATTTTTCTCTCTTAAAGATAAAATCTTCCATTCATAATGGCATAATTGCTGTGAAAAAGATTATGATGTCAGAGAATGTCTGAAGACTAAGAAAGTCTTAAAAGCGTCTAAGAATAAACTTCCCGAGTAGGCAAGTGTTCCCTGGCATTTAGGGTAAGCAACTGGGTTTGAATTTTTGCCTTTTGGTGGTAGCAACAGCTTTGTGAAGAACAGATATTTTGCCTTCTGCAATCAGCCTCTCCATTTTAATCCAGAAGTGCCAGTCTCAAATAGAGAAGTTACAGAAGCCTTCGATATTGCACAAGTCAAAACCAAAAATGTTATTAAATCATGAAACCTTTTAAATGTAGTGCAATGACTTTTGAAACCCCTTCTATAAAGAATCCTAACTGAATATCTATTAGGTTTTAGAACAGCAAAAGTTCTTAAAGTTTTAGTATTGGTTGCCTAAGTAAACTTTCTTATAAACCTCAGGTATCTTCATGTGGTGTGTAAATAGTTACTGCAGTGGTGTTCAGATTCTTGTGCACGACAAGTAGGATCTGGACAATCTCTACATCTGTGGTATTCTGAAATGGCTAAACTGTAGTACGTGACAGCTCTTACTGCTGCCCTTTTAGAATTGCAAGAACTGTGTTTGTTTGTCTACATAAACCTTTTAATTGGTAGAGTGAGGGAAAAGAACCCAGATATTAACCAGAAAATGTTTTTTTCACTCATCTGGAATAGCCAAATTTAACTTCTTTCATTCTTTTTAAATGAGTCTTCTCAGTTTTTAATACCTAGGTTTTTACTGTACCTACCTATGAGTCTGCTTTGTATTAGGAATTAAAAGTGGTTTTAAAAGGATAAACTACTGTTCAAATAACAGCCTTTTGTGGTAGCCATAATTCCATGCAAAACTTAGTAATTTTTCCCAGTTGATCAGTCATTCATACAGCACATCTGGAGCGTGCACAGGAACAGACTCTTATCCCGCTGCATACATGTGCTGTTATAGAAAGTGGCATATTTTATGTGCTTTCAACAGCAAAGCGATGGGCATTTGTAGCAAAGATTCCACAAAAGAAAACAATAGCATATTTCTGTTACCACTGTTGAAAACAAATATATTGATTATTTTGGAGTAATTAGATATCCCTGGCTTAAGAGCATAAGCTTTGTAAGTATGTCTGGCTTCTAAAAACTGCAACTTCTCAATAAACCTGTTGTTGTTTGATTTCAGTTCTGAGCCTTGGTATGATGTGAGGTGTGGGAAAGCTGCATGAGCCTGTCAGATATTACAAGAAGTGTTATTTTCTGATAAATCTGTTAAAGTTGCTCTTGCATTTCAAATCTCCTGTTTCCTAGATCCATCCTTCACAGCTTTTAAGGGGCTATTAACAAGTGTTCACGAGTGTTCACATTAAAGATAACAGTTCTCTTCTAGCAGACTGTCTGCTACTGAAACCAGTGAGAAGCTAATTCAGATCTCCAAGAAAATTTCACATTGTCTATTTATCAAATATATATATATTTATGAATTTGGAAAATTCTTTGAGGATTAAAGAATTTGCTCTCAATTCAGTTGCCCAGCCCTACATGTAGTCACTGTTCTTGCTCTCTCTTTTCTCTCCTTTTCACCAGAATCCTACCCTTGCTATCCTTGCTTTGATTACATTTCAACAATGTGTACCTATTTGTAAGTAAGAAATCAGTCAAAATGTGTGTTTGTGGAAGCTCCTTGTTACAAATCTAATGAAGTGAACACGTTTAAGTGACATTAAATTCTGCGTAATGTTGTGACTGCTGGTAATCACACCATTGATATTGTTGACTAAGGAATCTATGAATCAATGCAGAGTAACTTAATCCAATATCTAAATTGTTAGGTCCTGCTGGAAGCTTAAAGTAGACTTTGATATTAGGAAGTTATTTAACCCTTATAACAGCCGATAAGTATTTGCTTCTAACAGCATCAGAAAGTGTTGGAAGTGTTACAAGTAGTTGATCTTATGAATGTAAATTTTATGTGTGAATTTTTAGTGATCAGAAATAGCTGTGTTTTAAAGATGAGTTCAGTGATGATTTTTTTTCAGTTTGAAAATTGGTTGGCTTGGGTTGAATCTCATTTAATTCACATGTTACAAGTCAGTGAAAGCATCCACTGAGCATGTAAGTACAGGGGTTTCCACAATGAAAAATGTGAATTGTTTTTTTTCCTAGCAGTAATCTCTATATAATTCTTATAATAGATAGGAGTAGATATGAAAATTTTAATTTTCTACTTAATATTTTTAGCACATTTTTGAGTAGTGATATAGTTCTTTTTAAATAAACTGAGATATACTTTTCTAAACTAAAAAAGGACAAAGATTGCCCTCTGGAGGACATTATGATATTTAATGTCTGCTTGTCAGAACAAGGTGTCTTTTTTTTTTTTTTTTTTTTTTTTTTTTTTTTTTTTTTTTTTTTTTTTTTTTTTTTTTTTTTTTTTTAATGCTGGTTTCATTGCCATTTTGTATGTTGCACTGAATGTGCACTATTAACACACTGGTTAATTACTGGGCTGCAATTAAGCAGCAGTGCTGTGATTAAGGGCTTGCTGTGCCACCTTCAGTGCTCTCATTGCTCTATAGGTGTGCAGTCTAATTTTGCTCAACTACCTGTACACTTGACTCCAGAGCTTTGCCTAGCATTTATTTCAGTCTTTGAACTTACTGAAGAGCGAGACAGCGGATGATCCAAAATAGGCCAAGGACACAAATGATTGCCAGACACAAACATCCATGAGGAAAGCAGGTAAATACCACATTTTATTAAATATATCTTCCAGTTGGCGAGCACACAGCGTCCTGTTGAACTTCTAGGAAACTTTGTTGTCAGTGAGACAGAAAAGGTTCACAGTGAGACTTGATTCTACTTTTGTAGATGATCGAACTTGCTACAGCCATTTGATACACAGCTTAGTAAAAAGTACATCAGTTGGAACTATAAAAATAGTTTGAAGATCTTTTACCAATTCATTATGTTTTTGTTATGGATCTGAACATGGTATCCTAATTTAACCTCTAATTCCCTGTAGGATCAGAAAGAACAAATTCTGGCAAGCTTATTTTCTCATTCACTTAGCAGCCTTCTGCAGAGCTAATTGTGCATGTATTTCTTTTGCCTTTTTTCCTCTCCCCTGTGGGACTATAGAACAACTTAGAAAATGAGAACACTGGATTTCTGTATCCACATCTTCAGAATCTAAAATATTCTAGAGCCAGACTCTATTTCATCACATTTTATCTATGTAAGAACACAAAAATGCAAAAGGACAAGCTACTGAATAAAACTGCTAACAGCTAAGTTGGCTGAAGACCAACTCTTCTTCTGAGCAAACACGAGTGTCATAGAATCGTAGAATGCCCAAGGTTGGAAGGGACCTCAGAGGTCATCAAGTGTCATTAAAGGAAAATAAAAAAAAAAAAAAAAAAAAAAGGGAGAGAGAAGAAAGACAGCATCAGCTCAGTGCAGTGTCCAAGCACTTGTCCAAGACAAAGACGTAACTGCACACTTAATTCTCTTAACATCACATGCCTATGAAGAAATGCATCTTTGGCTGTCTAGCTAGGGAAGCAGTGTGACAGACCAGTACTTCTGTGCACAATCAGGAAGGAAGAAATCCTGGCTAGAAAAAAAGCTGTGTTTAATCAACTCCTTGACTAGCATTCTTGGCAAGATAAGCTCTAGTTAAAAGCGTGAATATTAAGTGTAAAGTTTATAAGTCCTTTTGCATTTTACGCTGAATATATGAATACTGTATATCCCTGGGTATGCTGACCTCTTCTTTCTTGCTCCTCAGTTTTAAAAATGTAATCATTCAAGAGATATTTCAAAACAATCCAGTGGGATTGTAGAATTACAATAATGATGTGTTAATTTTATTAATAATAATGTAGAATTAATTTAACAATAGTCATATTGCCTGTAAATAAATATATTTCAGATTAAGGGAGAGCAAGGTAAGGAGATGGGAAAGTGGGAAGTAAACTGTGGTAATATGCAGGACGCTTCAGTTGCTGAATTTTATGTCATCAGATTTCATAACAAGTTATTTTACAATAGTCACTGATTTGTAACTGTGATTACGTATCGCTTTCCCTTTATTTGGTGCAAGTTCCATACTTTAGGAAGTCATCCAGCGTTACCATTTTAATTCCTAGAATATGAAATTCTTCTGTCCTTACAACCATCATCATCATAAAAGCTACGCAAGCACATAACAGCTGGAAGGGAGCTGCCCAGGTCAGGGCTGGTGTTTTTCACCCAAGGAAGGGATTCTAGTGGGCCACATGTTGTCCAAGTGCGTCAGTCAGGTAGCTTGGCTCCTCTGCAGAGCCCTGTGAGCACTGCTTCCCACCGTTTGCCCCCAACATGAGTGCACATCTCTGACACCCATGTTCCATGGTAACTGGTAGATGAAAAATAACATATAATCTATAGGTACCCTTAATTAGAAGAGCTAATTGCAAAGCAGAACTATGCTGCATTCACATAATAGCTTTATATATATAGTTTGAGTTCTTCTTCCACACACTGTGGGAAAAGGTTAGCAGCTTGGCTAGTGTCGAGACAGCTGTTTTGCAGGATTGATTCCATTTCACTGATTTTCTGTTTCTCCAGCTGCCGCATCTCTTCCAGCATCTTTTTACCTTTTGCCTGGAAAAAGAAGAGTCCGTATCTCACCAAAAGCTCTGCAGGGCTATGTAGTGTTCACCCTAACAAAACTTTGAAGTCTGGCTATCTTTTCAGCTCAAGAACTTTTTCAGTCTTTGATTAGAGCTTAGAAGTAGGAGAGAGACAACAGTTTAAGGAACAATCTCCCTGACTGTGCACTGATATTTGCTTCTAAGTTTCATTTCTAGTGTCTTTCTACATGTGGAAGTTTCTCTGTTGGAAACTGTTACTGACACATTGTTTTGGTTACTTCAGAATAATGTTTAAATGTTTCTGTTTCATAGTTGGCAACATGGAAGTGTCAATCAGCAGAATTACATTCTCTGTATCTACTGTGTTACTTTAATACACATTACTTTTGCACTGCAAGTATGTTTCAAAATGACAGCTGATATTAGTGCTTAGTATTTTTGGTGATACCACTAATCTTGAGAGGATGTACTAGTGACAGAAACACCATGACTGTCAGTGAGATGGTGATTTTGTGAATGGGAGAGCAAATGTCAGCACTGGAGAAGAAGGGAAAGAGGAGTAAAAAAGAGTGGGGAGCAAAAGGAGGGGGGAAAAAAGGCCTGCATGATATATTGCTGGAAGGTAAAAGGAACTGCCTTTATGACAGGAGTTGAAGGTTGCGTGGATGATGGGGACAAGGCAGCTAACTGCACCAAGGAAAGCTATTTCTAACAGAAAAACAGGTCTGCGTCGCTTTGCAATTTTCAGTGATTAGCCTTTTAAATTTCACTGACGTCAGAAGTGACATCCCATGCTATCCAATATCCTTGTTAAGGTTAGTTACAACTTGGTTATAAAATAAGTCATTAATCAGTAGTATTTAGCCTGGGGCAGTCAAGGAAATCTAAGTAAAAGGCAAAACCACTGTTTTTTCTTAAGCTGGCCTGCCGTTACGTGAAGTGCCTGGCAGGTCCGTTGGTACCGAGCACAGCCGGAAGGGTTTAGAGCAGCGAGCAGGGGTTAAGTGCTGCTGTCAGGAGCTGCCCACCTGCCTGCTGCTGTGTGACTAGTGCCAGGGCACGTGTCCTGCTTTCCTGCAAGCAGGCCTGCTGCAAGCAGCACCTCAGGCTTTTGCCTCAAGGCTCAGCCTGGGGCTACAGCAGAGCATTAATGACAATTTCTCAGCACTTGTGCAACAAAATATCTGCCAGATGACTGGCCTTTGATGCATTACAATAGTCTGCACCATCCTTTTAAGGGTATTAAATGGTATCACAGTAACAAAATGTGAGCAAGGAGCTTAAATAAACCACTTGCACTGAAATCTAATTTCATCAACATACCTTGCCACCTTCCATAACGACAGCAGCACTTTCATGTTTTTTGTAGAGCTCGTGTCTTCGATCTGGCTTAGTCTGAAAACGTGGTTGCTGCTTAACCGGATCATCAAGGCCAAATGTAGGGGAGCTGGTCTTTAACAATGGGGTTATATTGGGCACAAAAATGAAAGGCTTAAATACAGACCTAGAAATAGAAAATAGAACAGGTAGCCTTTACCAATACGGTTTTATTAGAATTGTCGAGTCAGTAAATTGCTGAATTTTCCCCCTCAGTGTATTTCTTTTTCTTCTCATGGAAGAAATGTTCCAAAAAAAAATCTCCTAACCCCTTTTTAATTCATTTCACCAACTAGGTTACATGAGCAATGTTCACAATGAGCCCCTCGAACCTCTATCCATTTTGTTCTCCTTTTGACTTATTTTTCCAGCAAAAATAATGAAAGAAACATAACTGGATGAAATTACACTATATTTTTCATTTAGACATTCATAATTTTATGTGCCAACGAGTTGTTCTACGTCACCTCTCAGGGTCTGGAGTTCCTGTGAAGTAGTGAATACAAGGGAGACCGGGCTCCTGGGGCAGCACGGACACCATGCTTCCAGTTGTCATGAATCCACCCTCCATATTAATGCCACTCTCTTTGTCACGAAGAATTTCCATCATTATTTCCGAACTAATAGAGCCTGTTTAGGACACAAAGGAGCTATTTACAAATAGCAATGTTTATACTGTCAACTAAACAGAAAGTTGTCTAAAACTGGCTGCTTTTTTGTCTTAATAGGCAATAAAAAGTTTAGTTTGTGTACACAGTAAATAAATAAAAAACACTCTATCAGCATACCTTAAAATGTAACACATTTAAGCATATGATTATTATTTTCCCTAAAGTATTTATTTTAAAGAACAGGCGCTAATAAGCTTTATAACTTTAAATTTATAACTTAAAAGCCACAGAATTCAACAAATCTGCAAACTACCTGAATCAAAGATCTTAAAATCAGCAGCAGTTTGTTCTTTGGCTGCAAGTTGGTCTAGCAGAAAAGAAGGTATTGCATATTTTTGACCTAGACTATTTTACTGTTTTGTATTCTCACAAGCAGGTGCTTATTTTTGAATGTAGATGTTTATCTAAAAATGATCTTCACAAGGTAAAGATAGTCTAGAAAAAATGTAATGCCACTGAATGAATAAAAAAGCTGGGAAGGAGAAAATAATAAACCAGGGATTTTACCTTTGCTCTAAACCAAATAACTTTTACTTAGGGCACCTATTTAGGATAAATCCAAGTTATATGAGGCTGATCACATGCATATCTAGTGTGATTTTATAATGGCCATGATAAATGTCTGAAAACAGGGATTTAGAATGAAAACACTGATAGAACCTTAGTATTGTTATAAGGCAGGTAAATACAGGTATTATGAAAATGCTTTCAGTATTCAGAACCTTCAATTCCCAAAATGAATGCAGGATTTACATGATCTCCAGAGCAGGATAGCAAAAGGTAATTCATGCTAAAACTGCTGTGATAGAGCTCAGCAAAATAAACACACCGGGGTGCAATTTTATTTTGGTTCAGATTAATTATTTCAAATGAACAAGTGAATATAGATGCAATTTTGAGTTGCTGCAAAAAGCTGCCAGGTGGAAGCAGTTAGAAGAGAAGTAATAGCTTTCCTCTATTGAAGTCTGGAAGGAAGGTTATGTGGATAAGTTAGTAATTAGCAAACCAAGGTGTCTGCTTAGAGTACTGAAAATCCTTTTATTCCACACAAGGTTAGAGTAACAGTTATAATGAAACCACAAAGATTTAAAAACAATCTCTTACAGAAGCCCAAAAATAATCACAAAATACGTATATGAACGCTGTGTCATTGTTTTAGGCTTGTAAACAAGTAGGGATAGAATAAGTAGTAAATAAGGTTCTGTCAGTAGCCAAGCGATTGAGAGTTTGGTTTAGCCAGAGTTTTTTCTTAGAAATACAGTAATAACGTTTAGCCTGTGGTCCAGAACTAGATCTTATGGGGTATTTAACAGGGTGGCCATAGTATGACCTTTATGTGTCGTTACTGTAGCTGTTATGTGTTAGATATTTGACCTATGTTTTATTTTCTCTAGCCTCAAACTGGCCAAAATTGGCAAAGGACTCCAAAGTTTAGCAGTTCACTAAAAAAAAAAAAAGGTTGTTTTTCACCAAATCATGAGTGATGACCTCACAGCAGATGTTTGTTTATGATTGAAATTAATGCAACTTATTAAACACTATTTCCTGCAAAAACAAACAACACATGAATGATACCTTTGTGTTTGTTCAGAAGTTTATAGCCTTCACAGTATCGGCCTCTGGACGTAGTCATTCTGGCAGTATTTACATAAGAATACGTGGCAGCAAAATCAAATTCCTTTTCCCCATCCCACCAGCCTTTGTTCTTTGCATATTCCCTCAGTTCTGGATGTTCTCTGTCAATCTTGGTTGTGATGGAGAGCTGATTGGAAATATTCCGTACACCACCTGCTTTTAAGGTGAAAAAAAAAAACCTTTCAGTATATCAAAAGCTTTTGGTTGGCCCTTTCTTTACATTTAATTTACTAGCTTACCGAAGCAGAGGATGCATTTAGGAATTTCCTACAAGATCTGTGTGATCTTGTGGTTTGTTTTTGGCGCTCACCTTTTCTCTCTGGCTGCTTTTATCCTCAGATCAAACTTCCCCACTGCCTCAGCTCCATGTCATTTACCTTCATTGCTGCCATCCTCTTTTGGGTTCCATCCTGATCGTTCCCCATCTCTACATGCTCCTCCTTACACTGTTCCCAAAACTTAGCTCTTCCTTACGAGTCTGGTGGGTGAATTGATCTTTAGGACAAACCGCACCGATCCCAGCAATATTCCGTATTCCCCAACCAGGCGTCTTTGATTGCCACCATGCTCAAAAGCAGCACTGCTGCTGTTCTCATGCTGGCCGTGTTGCTGTCCTCCCTTCTGAGGGCAGGAGTGGCTCCTCTGGTCTCAGGCAGTGCCCGGGGGTGCTGAGCGCCTCTGCGAGGCTGCTGCCCTGTCCGCACTGCGGGCCCAGCGAGCAACTTCTGCTCTTCTTGTACGTGGAGGCTCCTTGGATGCTTTAGTTAAACGGTAATGGAGAGACCTGCTAATTGCAATTCCACATATTTCCAGTGCGCTGGAAATATTTAAAAGGCTAACAAAGAGATCCATACCTTCCACTTTTTCTGCTGCCCAGTACTTTCCCGATGTCTCCAGTACCCAGGCCTCCTTCCTGTCGGCTATCAGAAAGCTGTTATGGTATGTGAAAGCCATATGGCTCTCCATACAGTTTCCTCCCTGTCCGTATTTCTCTAGCAAATCGACTATGACAGTAACGGCCTTTTCAGCTGTGTCCGCTCTCTCGAGTCCAAGCCTGGAACAGGAGGAAGACGTTACCTTTGGAATTAAACACCTTGAACACAACCACACGGAATAGGAAGACGCGACGGGCTGCGAACTGCGGGGCAAGGGGTGTCTTGGTGCCAACGGGACGGGCAAGAGCAGCTGGACAAGTCAGTGGGGCGCAGGGCGAGGGCCGGAGTTGAAAGGGACGGTGAAGGGGGAGCCGAGCGCGGCGCAGCGGAAGCTCCGTACGGGAAAGCGTGGATGCGTCGCTGCTGCCGCCCGCTGCGCAGCCCGGCCCGCGCGCCCCGCGCACCTCACCAGGTCCATGCCGAGCAGCGCCTCGGCGGCGGCCACCTCCTCGCGGCCCCACACGGCCTCGTTGCCGATGCACACGCCGTGCTCGTTGGCGCCCATCTCGGCGCCCCACAGCCACGCGGGCCGGCTCAGCACCACGGCGTGGGTCTCGCCCACCTGCTCCACCTCCACGTAGGTGCACTGCGGGCAAGAGAGCGAGGCCCAGGGGGCCCGTCACCCGGGCGGGCCGCCATTTCCCGGCGCGCTCGCGTGCGGGTGCCGCCATGTCCCGGCGCGCCCCCGTGCGGGTGCCGCCATGTCCCGGCGCGCCCCCGTGCGGGTGCCGCCATGTCCCGGCGCGCCCCCGTGCGGCCGGGTGCCGCCATGTCCCGGCGCGCCCCCGTGCGGGTGCCGCCATGTCCCGCGCGCCCCCGGTGCTGACCTGCAGCGCGGCGCCGGGCGGGTGGCGGGCGGCGGGGACGTACAGCACCTCCTGCACCTCGTCCGCCGGCCGGTCCGAGTTCTTGCCGAAGACCACGCGGCCCCGCGCCGCGGCGGGCGGCAGCGCCACGAAGGTGTCGCAAGAGCGGGGCGGCGGCGGCGCGGCCATGGCCATGGCGGCGGCGGCAGGCGGGGCCGCGGCGGCGGCGCCCCGCAGGAAGGCCCGCCCGCCGCCCCGGAAGGCCCAGCGCGGGCGGGCGGTGGAACGGCAGGTTCCGAGGCAGCGGCCGCACCAGCACCGCCGCCATGGGCAAGTCGTTCGCCAACTTCATGTGCAAGAAGGACTTCCACCCCGCCTCCAAGTCCAACATCAAGAAGGTGAGCGGTGGCGGCGACCCGGGCCCGCGCCGGTGCGGCGGCGGAGCTCGGGAAAACGCGGCGGTGGCGGTTGTGGCGGTGGCCGTTGTGGCGGTGTCCGTTGCTGTTGTGGTGGCGCTGCTTGTTTTGCCCGCGGGTAGCTGGGCTGCAGCGAGGCGTGAGCGGGCCGGAGAGGGGCGGGGTAGGGCCGGGCGGGCCCGTGTGCGGCGGCGGCTGCTCGCGGCCCCCGGCCCGGGGCGCTGCCAGGGGGTCCCCGCCGCAGGGGCACTGCCGGGGGACCCGAGGCCGGGGCGCTGCCAGGGGGACCCGCCGCCGAGGCAGGGGCGCTGCCGGGGGACCCGAGGCCGGGGCGCTGCCAGGGGGTCCCCGCCCCAGGGGCGCTGCCGGGGGACCCGAGGCCGGGGCGCTGCCAGGGGGACCCGAGGCCGGGGCGCTGCCGGGGGACCCGAGGCCGGGGCGCTGCCGGGGGGACCCGCCGCCGAGGCCGGGGCGCTGCTGCCCGCGCTCCCGGCACGCGCAGCCCTGCTGCAGCTGTGCCCGTCACCTGCCCAGCCAGCACCAGGACACCCACCGAGAGGTGATACCCATCTCTCCATATAAACCGAGGGTCGCGGGAAAGGTGTATTCCGTAGCGTCTTCTCAGAATATTAGTTTTGATTTGGAGAAACTCATATTAACTGAGGGGGAGGAAGAGTCAGGAAAGAATAGCCGTATAAATAAAGAATCACCGTTTAAAAACTCTAAGATTGCTTCCTCACACCTTCATATAACTGACTCCTTTTCCTGACTCCAAGCATCAGGTTGGCTCTTCTGAGCATCGAATTATCTGGAGAGGAACCGCACATCTCTCAGCAATATCTGTATCTGGCACCATGTGTCCATCACACACAGCCTTTCCCGTACAAGAGTGCTTTAAGTTGTTCCTTATCTAAAGTAGAAACTTCTTGTTTTAATTAGGTATGGATGGCAGAACAGAAAATATCATATGACAAGAAGAAACAAGAAGAATTAATGCAACAGTACCTTAAAGAACAGGAATCCTATGATAACAGGTGAGAACAGGCAACCATCACACGCCTCCTACCATCTCCCCATGGCAGCCAAGGACATCTCCCTGTGCGTTATCTGAAGCACTGCCCCCTACCCCTCTTAGTGACAGGAGAGGACAGGGACCCATTACCTGGGATCTCCTTTGGCAAAGGTCACACTTCTGACCATGTCTTCAGTTTTTCAGATAGTTTGTGTGACTCATCTAATTCATTTCACCGTATGTTACACTTAGCAGAGCAGCAGATGAACTTGTGTAGCAATGTTTGATCATGCAGAAATCTGTCTTCCATACTCTGTGGACACAGGGTTATGTTTCCGTTGCAGCTGAGGTGCATGATACTGGTATGCAGTGCAGCATGAGAAGTGGTGACTGGGCCCTCAGTTCTTCCATCCCGGACTCCAGGTGTTGAAATTAACTAGTGAGGAATTCCCAGTTATGGTGACAATGTCCATGTGCTCCTTTCCAGTCTATTTTTTAAAAAGTACTGCTAATGTGAATGTGTGTACTAATGTGTGTAACTGTCTTTCATTTAGATTGCTTATGGGTGATGAGCGTGTGAAGAATGGTCTGAATTTCATGTACGAGGCTCCTCCTGGAGCAAAGAAAGGTACTGTGCTGGGCTCGAGCATCGCGAAGCTGAAGGAGCCTCAGGCTCCTTTCTCCTTTCACTAGCTGTAAGGTCGAGGGATGCCCTGCCCTGCCAACCTCTAATTTTTATCTCTTGAATGTTGGATACAGACGCATTTCCTTCATAGCCTCTTGCCCTGGCATGTGAAATTTTAAAAATATGAAGCTACAGAGATTTAAAAAAAAAAAAAAAAAGAAGGGCCCATGGGGGTGATGCAGTGAGTGACACATTAATTTTTATTAACAAGTTTTTGGTTGCTTTATGAGATCCTTTTAACATAAGAATTAAGTTTAATTTTAATGTAACTTGCTTTATAGTAAGCTCACAGCTGCTAGAAAGTATGCTAGAAGTCTTGAAAAAGCTTTCATGAATTACAGTTTCTGTTTTATAAATCAGGCAGAGAAGCACATTCTAACTGTATTCAAGGCATGTACTTATTTATCTTGAGATCAGGCTTATCTGCTAGACTTGGTACACTAAATTTAAAGTAGATGTGTTTATAAAACTAATGAGAAGTTACTAAAATGAAATGCTTCCTCTAATACTGCTATTTTGTGCAAAATAAAGTGACTGTGAAAGTCATTAAGGTAGAGAACCTGAAGCTAAAAAAAGCCCTCTTTGCCAAACAGCCAGTTCTTGGATATTCCTGCTGTCCTGTTGTACATTGTTTCCCTTGCAAGCTTTAAAGCTTTTTAGTGCTTGTATATTTAAGCAATACAGTTAAAAGATGATTCTAGTGTTACAGGGTTTGTAATGAAGATACTGGAGTTTAATCATTTATAGCAAACCTTAATTTATTTTGACTGTAGATTAGATACCAGCTGAATGTTACATGTATAATTAATGTTTTTTTTTTTTTTTTTATGGTAACAGAAGAAGATAAAGAGGTAAGTCATTAAATAATTTCTTTAAGTTTTCTTTCTGATTACTTAAAATTTGTAATAAATTTCAACCTTCCAATGTTTTATATTTTACAGCAAGAAGGAGAGACTGAGTACAAATTTGAATGGCAAAAAGTTGCCCCTCGAGAAAAGTAAGATATGTGGATTGTATCCAAGTAAAATAGATTTTTCTTTCTTAATCTTCACAACCTTTTTTCTTTTTTTTTAATTCAAATAAGTCATTTTTATAATACTTTCCTGTCTTTATACTGAGTGAAATCTGTAAATTTGTAACTCTTTCCTCAGTGTTTAGTTTTTGTTAGGATTTTATATTCATTTTTTAAAATATATTAAAGCTAATGCTTACCAGAAATGTGTTTGTGAAATGGATGCTCGTTTAATAGTAACAGGACTTATAGTAGTTTTGTATGGTTTTTGATTGAAGATATATTTGTGTTTTCTTTTTGGGTTTGTGTAACAGGTATGCTAAGGATGATGTGAATATCAGAGATCAGCCATTTGGTATCCAGGCAAGTTACATAAATTCCACTCTGTGGATGTCTTGGGTTATTTCAAATATTATCTAACTGCAGAACATTCACATGGACTCTCTTAATTTTATCGTCTGTCTTTCAGTGAGTTTAAAAGTCTTTTTCTTTTTTTTTGTTTGCATAATAACACAGACATTTCTCTAAATGTTAAGTTGTATTGTTAACTAAATTCTACCAATTGTTTCTTTTTTCTCCTTTCAGGTGCGGAATGTGAGATGTATTAAGTGCCATAAATGGGGTCATGTAAACACCGATCGAGAATGTCCTTTGTTTGGCCTTTCTGGAATTAATGCAAGTTCAGTCTCTACTGATGGTTCAGGTAGGCACTGAATTTCTCTCAAAGAATTTGGTTATAAATTCTGAAGGAACTTGTCGGTTTAAATTTTGGGAGATGTAAATTTAACATATTTCCAATAGTTGATGAAATGGGGAGAAGGCTTCTTTATTCTAAATGTAGTAACTACCATTTCAGGTTAATTATTTTCAGGTGTTAGGGATCTAGTTTTCCAGTTAGTAACATGATATAAAAGTAGATTGCCGTGAGTGTTGCTTTGATCTTTGTGTGGCAGAAATCCCGAAGCTGCCATGAGACTCTTTTGTAGCAGAACAAGAGTATTTGTGTTACAAAAATAATTAATGAATAGACCGTCAAACACTGTCCTAGTTCAAATTCTGGCATACAGCATGGAAACAGAATAGATCAAGTACATCTTTGTAAACCATTTGAGGAAAAAAAGAGCCTTTGTTTTATTTACTGATTAGTCATATGAAATGCTTTTATAGATGGGCAAGAAATTGAAGCTTACCTTTTCAAATGTCTGGTTTCCTTGCATTTAGCATTTTGTGCTTCATGAGCTACAATTTTTACCTCTATTATTTTCCTGTTAGTTAAGCCATATGGTGTCTAGTATCAGTAATGTTTAAAGGAGTGGAGGTATTCATTCAAATCAAAAATTCTTTGCTTGTAGTAACAATTCTCTTACAAATCAACCCAAGATCATGGCATTTTTAATATTCTTAAAATTCTGATACTTTAAAACAGCAGCAGGTGACTTGAGTGAGTCTTCAGGGTTTCTGTGTTGCGCTTACGATCATGTGCATTGCTGTGTGTTCAGTCTTGCAAGAACTTACTTTTGCTGTCTTGCCTCCATTTATGCATTTTACATGATAGCTCGTAGTTTTATTACATATAACATCTTGTCTTATCCTTTGGAATTAGACCACTTAGGTATATGTTATTTCTTTGAGATAAAGCCTCAGAATACTAAAGGGTGGAGTGCCTGATCCTGTAGTGTGCTAGTCAAAAAGAGGGTCTCTGGGTTGCTTTCCAGTCATTCTGGGTCTAGAGCGAGGGATTTAGACATACGTTGCAGTTTGCACGAAGGAAGGTGCTGTAAAACCACCTCTGCCCCCAGACCGTGCAAGTGCTGCCGCACTTTCCCCTCCAGAGCTTTGCAGAGCGCGTGTTGTGCAGAGCACAGCCCTCCTGGCAGGCTGAGAGGCGGGATTTCAGGAGCAGGGTGGGCGACAGATCAAGGTTTGTATATATAATTTGTAAGACACTGTTCATGGATTTGACTAGTCAGCTGTAATGATACTCTTACTTGCCCTTTCATCCTTTCAGGGAAACGACATGCAAAGCCCTGCACATAAAGTTGAGAACAATTGTAAGTTCTTAAATTAATAGAAGATAGAAGGCTTAGAGGGAAATGGTAATATCTTTAATTAGATCAACTTATAAAAGGTTAGAAAAAGCAGACAACCTAAGACATGCAATCCTTTTATCGGCTTTTCTAAATCTTCATTTAAATTACACTTACGTGAAATATAGGAGAATTCCATATGCACAGAGGAAGCACCGTGGCTATGTGCGAATCCAGGGTATCTAGGAACCCTCTCCTTGAAAGCTTGTCCTAGTCTGTGTCAGGCAAGTGACAGGTAAGCATCATCTCATAAATGAGTGGATACAGTTATCTGAGAGATACAAAGGTATAATAAAGAATTAAAAGGAAAGAATTTTAGAGTGATAATCAGTTAACTAGGACTCCAGTTAGTTTTAGAAACTAAATGTATTAGCATAACCAAATCAGCCTGTGTATCTCTAGAAATTATTTTTTTTTAAGGGAGTTGGAGAATCTAAAGGGTTTGTTTGTTTTAAATAAGAGCTCAGTGCTGCTTGGAAGTGATTGACTTGATAGCACAGTAATTGCTGTGTGAGAGGCTTTTTAGAAATGGCCCTGGCTTCTCCTGTGTTATCCAGTGGGTGACTTCTCACTGGTCCTGTGCTTCTGCACCTCGCTGTTCTGCTCTTCTTTATGCATTTACCCAAATGTGCTTCTGTCTGCAGAATAGAACAGGAATGGTAGCAGGTGCATGTATTCTGCCCTAAAGAAGGGCTGAAACATCTCATGTGCAGAGAGCATCGAGGACCACAGAAGTATCTTACACCTCAGTTAGACGCGTGCCTGGAATCAGTAGCGTAATAACATTGAAGTCTTTAAAGGTCTCCTGTGTAGAAGGGTCACTGCTTTCAGAAATGTTACTGAAGAAAGTTAACCTGTAAAGAAAACAGTGTTGGACGTTTTATTGCCAACAAATCCCACAAAGGGATATTTTAAAAAATCTTTTCGTATTTTTAAGTGCTCAAGCTGCTGAGTTTCAGTAAAATTTAGACTCCTGTTTGGATTAAAAAAAAAAAAAAAAAAGTTTAAATAGTGCAGAAACTGTTCTGTCAAACCCAGTAGCTCATGTTAAAGGGAAGGAAGGTGTAGGTGAGCAGAACAAGGAATTTGTGCTGCATTATGGTCTGCTCCAAGGCAGAATTTTCCTTGTTTCAGCATCTCTTGGTGTTCACACAAGTTTTTCCAGAGCAGACTCTTAGAAAGTACTTTTTAAAAAATCCTATTTGCATAATTCTCAGATATTTGAAAAGAGTGCAATTGCATTTTAATTGCCATTATAGTTTCCTTTGGCAGTTAGATTTCAACACACGGTGAAAATGTTTGAGAGCATTTGATGCAAGTTCAGCATGTGTTTTGTTTTAGTTTTCTCTTCCCTCAGGAGGAGAGCAAAACAGTATGTCTTATCTGGGCTCAGATGATTCTTCAGCCTCAAAGGAAATGTTTGAGTTAAAAATGAATGAAAATGAAACTTCTGTGTCTGATATAGTTGAATTATCTGAAGCCTTTGTTCTGTTTATCTGTGAGGAAAAAGAGCAGTTATTAGTCATCAGTGTATGCTTTTTTCAAGCATTGTAAAATAACCATGAACATGTAATTTTTGTAAAGAAAAGCCTTATAGGCTGTGATTCTTTTAGTTCAGCAGAAACATGTTTTTCTTGGAATATCTTATCTTATGTGAGAACTGTGTTGCAGTTTTCTTTTTTGCACATCAAGTGATTGACGTTGCTGGTTTGGATTCATCTGGGGCTCCAGGAGCAGTCACTGACTTGAGATTGCCCTGGTGGAAGTGCAGGGCTAAAGCACTGTGTGCCTGTGGCCGGAGCTGAGCTCTGGGGGAAGGGACAGCTGCCTTGGGAGGTGGGAGATACGTGACTGCAGCAAACAGCAAAGCAGTTGCAGGCAGTACCTGCGAGTGAGGCTCGGTGGCTTGGTTATTCTGCTTCTGGGACTGTTTCACTAATCTATTTGGTAATTCATGCTAAAAAAAAAAAAAATAATAATCTTACCATTAGACTGCCTATTGAATAATATCTCACCAGTGAATAGAGATTATTTTTGCAATAAGGCACTTTCCGTGGATGTGGTTATCATGGGATAATCACACCCCTGGGGTACAGCCTTGTCTGTAATCTCCCAGGAGTGTAATTATTTCATGATAACTGCACCCCCTGGTGCTGCATTATTTCCATTATGAAATTCTTAGTTTTAGATAAAAAGTAACTTACTTTCATCACTGGAAACTGCAAAGTAGTGTTAGAACCTTCCAGCTGTGAGGCTTACAGACCAACTTATAAGATTTGCTTCTCCTTTACAAAGTTAAATTAGGCAATCAAAATGCTGCTTTGGGCTAAACTGATTTAGCATATTCTTCCCTGATGAAATCCTGACTTCTAAAGTTCAGGCAAGGTGGAACTATGATCTGTGTGTATATTCATGTATAAAGCATTTATTATTTTCAATATAAAACCAGGTTACTGGATTCTAAAAGATTATCTACTTTTATAGTTAATTTTTATCATTCACCAGGGTTGAACCAGCATCTGTTGGTATTGAACTTCAGTGCTTTTTGAGGAGTTCAGGCCACAGTCTTTGATTTCTTTATAGGCCAGTAGTCCATGCCAGTTCATAAACTTGGAAATGTGTTCATTCTAAAGTGTCACTTCTGTACTTAGTGCACACACACAGGCATGTCCAATCAGAGATGTAAACTAAAGTAATGTTGGATAAATGCACTCAATCAAAAAGGGAACTACCGCGTGTGTTTTTCAGTATCCCACACTAGATGACTTGTTTCCCTTGTGTCAGTGTGTCTGACACTGGAACTGGAAGGATCATTCACGAGTGATGGGGTAGAGCGCTAAGCCCAGGAATGCAGAGCATCGGGGAGCTTAGCAGGGCTGAGTGCAACCCCCAGAATTGCTGGGCCTGGTGAAGATTTCTCTGGGATGGGATACAACTTTCACTGAATGTCCCTTCAGAGACAGCATTAGTGATGTCAGTGGCTTGGCAACAACAGAGGAGAGTAGCAGAAAATACTGAACATGCTGATTATTTTTCCTTTTTTTTATTGACAAGAATAGTTCTCCACCCTAACACTGCCAGTCAGGATGCCTTTTATTTCTTCACTGGACCCCATTTCTTATTTTCAAGTTGTTTTCAAGTCATGTAGCCCTTGAATAGAAGGGAGAAGCAAAGGTATGATGAAATTCATCAAATTCTATGATGAAAATTTCAAAACCCTTCAGCTTTGCTAGAACAGAGACTTGCAGGTTTTCTATGCAAAAAAAAAAAAAATCAAAATAGTTTTGTTATTTTGCTTCAGAACTGCTCCTAACTTCCTTGGCCAGGTGAAGCTAAGGCAAATTAAATACCCCTCTTTTTTTTTTTTTTTTTTTTTTTTTTTCCTGCAAGCAATCTGTCCTTTTCAGCCAGGGTGGGTTGCATAGCTAAAAGTCAATGCAAGCTTAAATGCTTGCAATTTTTATCACAAAAGCTACTTGTAAACAATTTACTGCTATCTTATGAAATATGACAGGTGTCCCAAATGGGGAAATAACTTTGTAAATGTTCCAGTGGGAAGACACTGGGATGTAAAAATAAATAGGAAGCCAAGTGGCCACTTGAAACCACAGACTGGAGGCTACTGGGCTGTTTAGTGGCCTGTGCCGGCCTCGCCTGCTGCAGGGCCCGCTGGCTCCCTGCACCATCCCTGCCGCGGGGCCGCAGGGAGCAGAGAGGGCTGCGTGTTCCGTGGATCCATAATGATCACTGAAATATCAGCCACATGGAAATACTAAAAAGTATCTGTTTATGTCCATATTACATAGCATCTATAATCTCACTGCCTTTTTTTGGTGACAAATATGGTACCTTCTTGTTTTCCACCAAATAAAAACTTGCATTTTATCCGACAGGGAACCGGAGTTGATTTAAGTGTTGTCTTGAATCTGTAATAACATAAAAAAGATATTTGAAAATGTTAACCATGAACACTTACATAAAAGGTCATCTATAGAAATGCATAGCATATGAACCTGTCCTGTATGATCTGCAGCTGAGTGCTTTGATTGTGAACAGTAGGAACCCTAATAAAACCTTCGTTCCTCTCAAAACTGTCACATTTTAGAATAATCCTCCATTTAGGTTTCAGAAGTCTCAGTATTTGATGTAAATGCATAAAATATAGATTTTTGTTGGCAATGTTGTGCTTAGCATTTAAACAAGAAATATAGATTCATAAAGCAGTTTGATATTGTAAATTATTTTTATTTCTTAGGGGGAAAAAAAGTAAAAAGAAACTCAAGGCTCCTTGAAACCTCAAACAAAATGTGGTGCTTTATGCTGAGATTCAGTGGTCAATGAAACCTCAGCCCCTCCAAAATAAAGCTAATTAAGAGTCACAAAGTTGTTATAGTTGTCGCTTTCCCTTGATGCCAACTGCAACTGTTGCTTTCAATATGGTGTGAATGCAGCCTTCTCTGAAATAGATGGGAAAATTACTAGTAGAAAAGGAGTGTTTCTGCACTAGTGCAGACAGTGCTGTGCAGGGCATTCGCTGTGTTCCTGTGACCAGCACCAGGATCACGTAGTCATGGTAGGGACTTACTGTCCTGAAGATAAATGAAAGGGTACTTTCTTACCTCTGTTCCCGCAATTATAAAAGTTCAGAGAAGATACAGTGTAATTAGGCTCAGTAATTTTTTTTTTTTACATTTTTACTGTATAAACTCTATGAAAAAGATCCTATGGGATGTAGGGAGAAGAGATAAGAAGGTTATGAATGTAGTGACAGAATTTGTTTACTGTTTCTGTTGCCTTGTCTTTTAAAGACAAAACGTTCAGTTCTGCATAGAAGATCAGAATTAAAATTTGGAAGAGTTACAGCATTATGTTGTCTCAGATGCCTTGGGAGCAAAAGCGGGCACCGTGCTTTAGCCCTGCTTTGTCAATAGAATCTAGGTAGTAAAAAGACTAAGCCCTAAAAGCCTCTTGTCCTGGATTGCAACATGACTTGTTAAACATGATTGCTGGAGTGCACTGATGTATATAATAAATGCACATATGTGTGTAGTGTATGAGACTCATGTATGGATAGCAGATGTATCCATATACTTATTTTACACTTTTGTCCATATGAATTATATATTTTTCATACAATGGCTAGGGAAGTCTAATGGTGTTAATTTAGACTCATGGTCACGTACACAAACTAAAAGCCATCCCATACCAGAACTCCTCCTTAGGAAAAGGAAGCTGTAGAAAAGTCCATCGCTGTTCTAAATGATGTCTGTTTTGATGGTACATACACACGATGGGCATGTGTTAAAGTATAGCTCAAACCATTGTAGTTAAATGGCATCATAAGGAATCTGCTGCCTTTATTTTTCAGCAGTTTTTATGTGAATACATAACTGCAACCTCTGTGTAAGTACAATTGGATGCTCTAATTTCCTTTGCCATATGCAGGGCTAGAGGTTACACTGTTTCTCACTTTACTTTCTGTACATAGTCCAGAATGCATAGCTGGTTAGTGTCTTAATTGATTGCAAAGAATAATTGAGTTTGCTCCTCTGCACTGCTGACAGCAGTGGGAGCTTTTATCAGTAAATCAAGCAGATTTTGTCAAGGCTTTGCAAAGGGATGAGAGGGAAGTAAAAGTGCTATTTTTGGACTTATCAGCAATCATAACATTATGGTTCTGTCCTTACTGCCACTAAAACTGTTATAAGAAAAAAGTGGTGTTTAATCACTTTTAGTCTTTGTGAAAAGAAGTTTTTAGCACTTGGTTGTGTAATATTGGGTAATCTGAAAAATGGGCTTTAAGCACATTAATGGGTGGTGAGTTGCAGCCAGCGTTGCTCTGCTGAGAGGAGTCGTTTCCTGGCAGCAGCCAAGCACTAGATGCCTCCTTTGCACGTGTATCTGTAAGAGATATATGAACACAATTTAAAATGTTAATCCTGGCTATACATTTATTCAATTTCTGGGCTGGGGAGCTTGTTATTGGATGGGGTAGGGGAGCTTTCTGTGAGTTAGGCGTTTTGTAATTGAAATCCAGAATTATGTTTTTCCCTCCCTACACTACCATGATTAATAGAGTTAGAATTAATCAATTGTTAATTTGGTGTCAGTTAAGTGCAATGAGAAATTGGAGTGCTCTCTGTTATACAGGCAAATTGGTGATATGTTCTAGAAATGGTAGTATGATATCCTTCCTTCTGCAGTCCGTTATAGGCTCCTGTCAGCTTCAGAAAACTTATATTTACAGCTCTTTTTATTAATTGTATGAATATTACATAGATGCATCAACAGCTGCTGACTTAAGGTTGTGCTCAGGTTGTACTTCATGCAAGTCTAAAATATTTCTTTTTCACACTTCATTTAATGGGTTGAGTTTCCAGATTTTATGTTCCAACTCTTTGACACAACTAAGCTAACTGGATTTTTTTTTAACCTAAAAAATAGCCCATGTGGCAGAAAAGAGAGAGGAGTCGTATAGCAAGCACTTCTGTGAGAAGCAAGGAAAAGGAAGAAACTGTGGTCTGTTTGCATGAAAACACTTAATCTTGAAAATTACAAAGGTCATAAAAATAGAGAAAAGCTTTCTTGTTTCTTAATGTGGAACTTCTTTTTTGAAACCTCTTAATAAAATTTTAGGTAACTGTAGCTCTAGAAAACTGAACTTGTCTTAATGTATGAGAAGCAGCATTTCAGCATGCAGTGAATTGATTCTCCTGTGTGGTAAACAGCTCTTCTGTGATTATACAGAAGATTAATATTTTAGTTTTAAACAAGCCCCACCTGGAAAAGTTTTAAAGCTTTCTTTTTTTCCTTTCAAAATTAAAATTCCAGAAAATAAGCTTGACACATAGTCATATTCAAAAATAGCAAGGTACTGCATTTGACTTGTTTCAGAAAGAATAAGACACAGATGATGAAACAGATTATAAGTTTGAACTTATTTTTAGTTTGCTGAGGGATAAATGCTGAGAGGGTAGTTGTTAGGAGTCCTCACAGGCAGCTATTCTTACAGGGTTTCTGTAGCTTCGCTTTTTGACAACTCATGACAGTCCTATCTAAGACCTTCTCACCTGCGTGAGGTCGTGCCAGCTTCTTCACAGACTATTTCACAAGTAAGGGATGGAGATATGAAAAAAACTATTTTTGTGGTACACAATATTTTTAGATTTCTGATGTACTCATAATTTTCTGCAAGTTGATGGATAGTGGCCTTCTACAAGCAGCATGTTGTGCAGGAAAACAGGGAATCTTTGTTTTTTTGAGAAAGTGCTATCCTGTTTTCTGTATTTTAAAAAAATCTGTTTACTCTTCTGTTCAGTACTCCTCTATATCTGAAATCTGTGTGCTTTGTTCTTCTCCACAACTAGGAACCTCTCAAACCTGCAAAACAGAATCAATATATTTGAAAAAACTAGCTTATTCTGCCAATTACATTTAATTTACTGAAGTGTTAGAAGCCATGTGCCTCATGCTTCATTCTATATGCCTTGTAATTTAGATAAACTTCACACAGTGTTGCTAATTTGTTGGCAGTGAAGTTAGTGAATGACCTGGTAAGTACATTTAGTGAAAGGGACTGCCAAAGAGGGCGTCCTTGGGGACGTGGAAAGTATCTGATCGGGGCTGGGGGGGAGGTCTTGCTCATGGCAGTATTTAATTTGGGCAAAAGAGTGAGTTACAGGGCTTGTAACTTAGGCAGTCAAAGGTGAAGGATCCAAAATAAGTCTCTCATTTTACTCTTATAGAGGTGTTTGCCAACAAAGATAACACCTAATCCCAGATACCTGCTCTAATGCAACGTACTGCATATTTTGCAAAAGGAGCCTTACAGTTAACAGCCTAAAGACCTGGCAGAATTGGGGGGCCTTGGAGTAAATAAGGGGATAGTTTGTTTATTTTTTCATAAATATACTGAATTTGTTGGTTAATTGCTACATTTAAGTGGAAAAAAAAAAGCTTCATTATGAAAAATGCCATATTAGTAGCATATTAGAAATGCATTTTCCCATTGCACTAGGGAAGAGGAGGTACTTCCAAAGTATCAGCTAATATGTTTTTTTCTTGGTTTCCAGCGCTATCTAGTAGTATAATAAAAATATACTGCTAGACTTAAATATATTGTTTTCAATGTGACAAAGTTACATAAGAGAATCCCCTTGCTCTTAAAGAAAAATGCAATTATTTTCTATTCTGAATCTCCAGACTGCTGTTTTAGAAAATCATATCTGATTATTTGCCCAGCAGAAGATTATTGAGTTGATTTAGCTGTGATTTTACTTAACAAAGCTTCAACTGAATTCCTACTGTGGAGTCCAAAAAAGGTAGAGAGATATAAATGATACATTCAAACTGTGATTTTTGTGAGCAGGGCCATCAATGCACCCCTCGGAGCTAATAGCGGAGATGAGAAACAGTGGGTTTGCACTGAAACGAAATGTACTGGGGAGAAACTTGACCGTAAATGATCCATCACAGGTAATGATCTTTTTACCAGTAAGCTGAAAATGTCTATAAATCTAAATGTGATTGCTTGGGAATTGCTACTTAATGTTTTCCAATATGCATATCCATAGGAAAGCTGAACAGCCATGCTAGCAGAAAAATAGCCAGGAACTTGCTGTGTTTTCCTGCTTTTAGTCAGAATGTCACATTTCTATAACCCATTGTTAATGAATTAAATACCTCCCTCTGGCTGACTGGAAAATTTTCACTAAAGGGAATTCTGTGTTACTACCCTTTGAATGAAGCTTGGAGACGCATCAATTGCTGACAGAAATTTTATATATGAAGATTTTTGACTTAACTGGCTATTGTTGCATCTGTTGTTATTTGGAGTGAAAATATTTAATTGATTTTATTTAGGCTTCTCAAGGCACCCTTCTAAGGAGGTACTTTAATAGAAATGTAAAACGAGCCCCTTGCATACACTGCTTGAGCGAGTCCCCATAAAGTAACCTTTGTTCATGCAGCAAGACAGTCCGGCCAGCAGGTGACCAGGGTGACCAGCAGCCCTCACTCGTCCCGAAAAGCCTGAGTAAATGGACAGCTCCTTGTGTTCCTTGGCATTTAAGCAGAGATGTATTTTTGTATTAATCCCAGAAGATAGGTAGCATGTGGGCAGTATTAAATTTATCAGTGATATAAGGATTATTGAGAATGGTTGGTTTTGTTTTCTATTTTCTTCTTTTTGGAAGAGCTTTTTACCTTTATATCCTCTTTCTCCTTCTGAGTGTGGCACAGCAGAGAGCTCTGCTGTCTGCTGCACCAGTTGCATACGACTTGAAGAATTCAAGGTCTCTGAGTATCTGCTTTGCTTATTGCGTTACTGTTTATAGATTATGTGATTACAAAATTTTGCATTGCCAGAATATTTCATGAACGTCGAAAGACAAATAACGTAACAGTTTAGAGGTAGGTGTTTGTAACATCCATTTTCCTAACCATTACACTGAGGCAGCAAAAAATAATGTTCCTAAATTGCTTTGGCTTTGAGTAGGACTAGAGTCTTCTCCATCCTCCAAGAATGATAAATGACTTATTTTAGGACATCATGTGGGCTCCAAGATTTGCTCTTTTTTATCAACTATTTTAGAAATGCTTCTCTCCCTAGCAGTAGTGTTTCATATGTTACTAATAACTTCTTTTATACGGCCGCTGCGTCATAGCATCTCCTTTTTGAGGCAAAATGGGTTTCTTCTTTGTATCAAATAGTGTTCTGAGCTGATGTGGTCATACAAATGTGTTTGTGCCTAGGGAAATGTAAGGTACACGGAGAAGTGTCAACTTTAATACAGAACTCTGATTTGAGAGGCTATTTTTGTTGAAGAACCTAATATCTTACTACATTTTTCCAGGAATTTGTCGCAAGTGAAGGAGACGATGATCCAGAAGTTGAATTTTTAAAATCACTGTCAACCAAACAAAAACAGAAACTTCTAAGGTAATGGGTGGTACCTGGTGGAGGGGTTCTATATAGCTGCTGGTTTTGAGACTGTAGCTTTATTTACATGCTTGTCTGTACATCTTCTGTGCCACTGCAGAATTTAGCAATAGCATGGAAAATCGTTTTAATTTGACATATACTTGACCACAAATGGCATTATGCAGCATGTTTTTGCCTTGATCAGTTCGGTGGGGTATTTTATTGTTTGCGTGTGTTGGGGGGGGGGAGGGGGGCGTTTAATCTGAGTCTTTTAGTTTAGTTTTGATACCCTTGGAGCTTTATTTCTAATTCATTTCTGATGCTGAAATAAGCACTCTAGCATGACATATACGTATCGAATCATTTAAAATATTGTTAATTCCTCTTTTAAAGTATTATTTGCACTCCGTCATTGAGAGCATCTTTTTCCATTATTAAAACTGCCATGTCCTTGCTTACTGCCTTACAAGGTAGCCAAGCTGGTAGCTCTGGCAGTGCAGCTGAGCCCCCAGCTCTGCCCCGCGGCAGGGGGTTGCGGTTTGCAGATGCAGCTAAGCCAGCAGAGGGAGCTGCCCGAGGTGATTTCTCCAGAGAACTGCAAGAAAAAGGTTTTCATGCCTTGCTTCTGTCCAGCTGATTACATGTGATTAACGTTGCTCACACTTTGGCTCTGTTAATTTTCAACATTAAAGGAAGAAATGCATAGGTAGATGCATGAGTAGCTAGGTACATATTATGTTTGTATATATAATCATTCTCTGAAAATACTGGACATATATTAATTTTAAGTAACAAATGTTGTGTAGTCCGAGTCATTTAAAAATATTTGAACTTGCAGGTCCAGCACAATTAAGCTACAATTCTTTATATTTTCCAAGCTGAAGTTCAGTGAATAGTTAGGCCCTCCACATTTCAGGCAGGAATCATATTTTTTTAATACACTAAAAGTGTTTTTACTTTTTGGTTACTGATTCCTTGTTAAGAATAAACAGACAGCAAGAGGCTGAAATCAAAAAATAGGTAAAAGCAATTGAATAGCAGCCACTGTAGTGTTCATGACAGAAGATGACTAGAAATGATACATTTCTGTTTGTGACAAAAGAAATGATCAAAAACATCACTGTTATTTGCCCGCAGAGCTGTTTTTTTGGTTTCCATAGTTATTAGGAAATGAATACTAATAGCCAATTTTTCATTTTCAAAATCTCTTTATTATAAAAGTGCACAAACAAAAAGCAGCAAATTATTTTCAAAGTCTCCAAAGTAGGTTGACATTAAAGAAAAGTACTGCTAAATGTATTCTTACTTAGAATGCTCACATTTTTGCTTTCTCTCTAAATTAAGTTTTTTGTTGTTGTTGTTTTTTAATCTATCTCCTGTTTGGAGAGAGAACCATTCTGGAATACAGGAGGATTGTAGCTATGGTGAACTCAAGGTCATAAATTTTAAAATATGACTTTGCAGAAAGGAGAGAAATCCAACATGCTTTTATAGAAAATGCTGTATTTACTGTAAAGTAGTGCGAGATACAGACGTATTTTAACATGTCTTAGTATATCTGATTGCTCTCCTCTTATTTTTGGAAATAAAAGGAAATTGGATCGTTTGGAAAAGAAAAAGAAAAAGAAAGACAAAAGGAAGAAAAAGCAGCAAAAGAAAAAAAGTAAAAGTAAACACAAGAAACATAAGACAAGATCCTCTTCCTCATCCTCCAGTGAGACTTCAGGAAGCAGCAGTGATAGTGAGACTGACAGCAGAGATAAAGGAGCACAAAAGAAGATGTATTCTAAGAAAAGAAAAAAAGACAAGTTTTCAGAGGATAGCAGCAGCGATTCAGAAGGAAAGGCGAAGACTAGCAAGGAAAAACTTTATGAAGATCTCTCCAGTAGTCACGGTAACAAGGACAAAGATAGGGAGAAGTATAGGCTTTTAAAGCAAGATAGTTCGGCGGAGAACAACAAATGGAACTCCTGCGAGGGGGAAAGAAAGTCCAAAAGTAGACACCACAGCTCCAGCAAGGGAGAGCCTGAAAGAAAGGAGAGGGATGGCAGAAGCCCAAGCGCGGATGAGAGGAGCAGGAGAAGCCCCTGCACAAGCCACAGCAGCAACAGGCAGAGACAAGTGAGAAAAAGTCCAAGTCAAAGCCCTGGTGAAGAACGGCACAGGAGAAATGAAGCCAGGAGCCCCAGCGCAGATGTGCACAGGGAGAGGAGAAAATGTGGAGCGCACTACGGAGACAAGCGCGGGAAAGCGGAGCATAGAGAGAGCAGCAGGCGCAGCAGAAGCAGGAGCCGGGAGCGGAAAAAAAACAGATAGTGCGGGGACAGGTGCAAATAAAAATGTCTCCATTTTTGATGAATACCTTTAACAAGGGCTCAATTATGTATTGCTGCTCATTTTCCAACCTCTGTAACTCTCATTTCCTACATAAAACCGACAGCGTAATTTCTATAATGTGGGAATATTTGTAAATTAGGTACAAATGTTACTGTATTTTTCTTACAGTATAAATATGCTTGTTGGTAAGTATTTCTTGTATTCATGCAGTAAGTCACAGACCATAGACTTGATTTTAGTGTTTTAAAATATTGCGGAGCAGTATGTGACGCTCTAGGTTTTGACGATGATGATTTCTGTTTCAGTGTGACTGTGAGGGGACTCAGAGGGTAATTTGGGAAGAGTCCTGGGATATTTCAAATGATAACAGATGTTTGAGATAGAGCTGGATAAAATCACTGCTTCACGTGTCAAAACATCAGATGGTAGAGGGCTTTTTTTTTTCCATCCTGAAACGTTTTTTCCTAAAGTTCCCCATAAGAGATCAATTTCATGAGTTAAAACAACAGAGAGCCATAGTTCACATAAGTGTGTAGCCAACGTTTTTTTGACCTCCTGCGGTGCACAGCTTGGTCAGGGCTATCTAAACATCTCGAACCCCTGTTGATATATGTCAGTACAATGTCGAGTTATTGTTCAATAATCTCTCAAGACATGAAAAGAATATTTAGTGCCTCGACTGTTTAAGGTATTTCATTGTTTGTGATAGAAAGTTACTGTAAATATTTGTTCTTTGGTTTCCATGGGGAAAAAGATATATATATATTTCTTTATGATTGTCAACCATTTTCTTCAACCTTGTTATAAACTTCCAAAATAAATTGTCATGTTTAAAAACGGTAAGAATTAGCACCCTTGCCAGTGTTCTTAGTCAGTACTAATGCAAAGGGCAGCACTTTCCTGAGGTGTACTTATTGCAAAGGGGCTGTTTCTTTGCCTCTTTGGGGTGAAAAGGTGTCATCCTACTCTGTATTCTGGCAAGCAGCTTTGGTTTTGCCCATGAGAAGAATGAGGCCTTTCTTGTATTACCAGTCCCCATCTGCTTCTAAAATCATCATAGAGAAAAAAAACTATATCAGATGGATTTTAGTATGTGTAGAAAGGGCCTGGCCTGTGTTTGAAGCACTGAGCATGGCTTTGAAAGGGGGAGCAACGTGGAGTCGTCACCGTTCCCTTCCAAGTGCCTTTGCCGGGCGTTGTGACGGGCTCTCTTGGTGCAGGAGCTGTGAGGTGCGGGGCACGCACAGCTCCCTAGAGCCTAGAGATAACGTCTGCGAGAAAGCACCGAGGGAGCAGGAGGGCACTACCGGAGACCTCCTCGGCTTAATCTAAACAGCAACTCTTGCGCACAATTTATTATTCCTCTGCATAAGAGAGGACTGACTCAGGTGACGGGGGAAGTGAGGCGTTTGCTGACAGCACAGGTTAGTTAGGGGCTGCTCGGGCGCCGCAAGCGCTCCCCGAAGGGTCCCCTAGCGCCGCCGCGCTGCCTGTGCGCCCGCGCCGGCAGGAGGTGCTGCGGGCCCGAGCATGGCGCCCGGAGCCGCGCCCGGCGCCAACGGCCCCCGCGGCAGGCGGCGCGCGGGGGGAGGGGCGGCACCTGTAACGGTCGCCTCTAACGGCCGCCTCTAACGGCCACCTGCGGCCTGGCGGGCAGCCGGCGCCGCCCCGCCTCACGGCGGCCGGGCCCGGCCGGGCCCCTCTGCCCCGCATGTGCGGCCGGTTCTGGCGTGTCCGACCGCGCGCGCGGGACGGGGCGGGCAGCCACGCACTGCCCTAGGGGCGGCAGCCACGCGGGTGACTTGGGGCCAAGGCCGCGCGCGGATCCTTACAATAAATATCCCCAAAGGAAGCTCTCTATTTATGTTGTCATTGATTAATTCTCGCTACCTCATTTGATTTCGATTTAGAGCGATTTGATTCTAATTTAATTAGCATGTAATTTGGATGTACATAATTACTGTAATTATGACATTCAGGTAAGGCAGCCTTAGGCTGGGAGGCAATTTCGCATTTTGCGGCAGGCGCCGCGGTGCCAGGCGATGGACAGGGCTGCGCGCCCCGCCGCACGGGCGCCCATTAGCGCCGCTCGCGGCACCTGCCGCCGCCCCGCGGGCTGCGCAGCGCCCATAAGCGCGGGCGGGACGGGAGCGCCCGGCTGCGACCCCGGCAGCGCGGCGGGGCGGCCCGGCCCGGCTCCCGGCGGCGGCTCCGTCTCGGCAGGTGGGTGCGCGCCGGCACCGCCGCCTCCTTCCCCTCCGTGTGTGTCTCTCCTCCGCGCCGGGCTGCCGCGCTCAGCGCCGCGCTCCGCCCGGCCCCGCGCCCCCAACGGCCCCGCGCAGCCCGCGCGGGCCGGCAGCGCCGCCCTGCGCCCCTAGATGGCGCCAACGAGCCGCGGAGCGGCGCGGCGGCCGGCGCGGGGAGCGCCAGCGAGCCGGGCCGCCACCCCCGCCGCTCCTGCCGGGCCGCAGGCGCGCGGAGGAACCGCTTGCGGAGGAACCGCGCGCCGCGGCCGTGCGCACCTCAAGCAAGCGCCTGGCGCGCCCGCACTCCCGCCGCGCCAACGGCGCCCGCGGGAAAGTTTCCCTGGGCGCCGAGGTGCGGAGCGGCCGCGGGGAAGGCGCCGCCCGGCCCGGCACCGGCGGAGCCGCCCGGCCCGTTGCCGGGGTTAGCCCGGTGCCGTTAGCCGGTGCCGTTAGCCCCGTTGCGAGCTAGGTGCGGGGGAGCAAGGGGCCGCGCAGAGGCGCCCGCTGCCCTCGGGCCTCGGCGCGCACCGCCCGCTGCGGCAGCGCGGGCTCCCAGCGAACCCGCGCTTATTCCGCCGTTCTCACACTGCTGCCCTTTAGGCTTCTCCTTTGTGCCGAAGTTCCTCAGACCATATAATTATCGCCAACATGTAGGAAAGAATGGTGTCATTTCTTCCCCAAAAGGTGACATGCTTCCTATTCTGCCGGCTAAACGGAGCGGCGCGGCGGCCCCGCGCTGCTCCCTTGCCGCTCGGGGCAGCCCGCGGCTGATGGACGTGCCGTGACCCGCGGGGCAAAGGCGGCGCGAGGCGCCCCTTGATCGCTGGGCTGGGAACCGCCGCCGCGGCCGGGCGCGCAGCGCGCCGCGCGGCCCCCTCTGAGCGGCCTTATTATGGCCGCGGAACAAAAGCGCCTCCCGCGGCAGCTGCGCGCGGGGCGGCGGCGGGAGGCGCGGAGGCTCCGCGCGGGCGGCAGATGCGCCCGCTGCCCGCACCGGCCCCGCGCGCGGCGGCAGGAGCCGCTTCCCGGCGGGATTAGCATTCCCGTCCGAGGAGCATCTCGATATCTGTGCTCGCCACGCCGGGCAGCCCGAATTAACTTTCTTTTCCTTTATTTTTTTTTAAAATCCTCCCCCCTTTTTTTTTAATAACACAATTATCTCATTTAACAATTTGCCTTAAAAAAAAAAAAATACCGTGGCTGTTAGGTTGGTGGTCAGGAGACAAAGGGAGTGAAAATAATTTTCATTTCAATAATTGCCTTCTGGTCAATTTAACTGTGCCTTATTTTGAAAGAGCCTGTCTAAATGAGATTCCTGTCCCAAATGTGTTCCCAGGCCTTAGCCCAGCCTTTAATTATTCCCGAGTTTTTTTTCTTCAGAATAAGACGCTGCACTGAGTAATCACAAAGAAGTCAGAGAGCATCCTTGAACCTTTTCAATAGCAGAGCCACTGATATTCAAATAACATGCAAGGACCATTTGACTGCATGGGGACATAAGCATTTCCAATTCACTATTTGCATAGATCAACTGTCTTTGAAAAGGAAAGGAGCAGTTGTCTTCCATAACATTAAAAAGCCTAGTTATCAAATCAAGTGCTTAGTTTGGGGCTTTTAAAACGTTTACATTTTATCTCAGGTTGCCCTTTACCGTTTGACATGCAAATTTGGTGCAGTTAATTTGGACAATTAAAAGGATCTTCAAGGGAGCTTTGTCACCGAGAATATCCCGAGTTTTCCCCGTGGACCAGCTGAGATAAAGTTGGCCAGAACAAATGATGTCTAGGAGATTAATTAGATATTTGATAAGACATGAATCCCTAATAAGGGAATACAAGGCACAGGGGGCTGCTGTGTGCTCTAAGTCAAAATTAATAACATTTAACAAGATTTTCATTTAGGCATGAAATGTCTTTTCCGGAGTATTGACTCTAGCGATTTATTCCCCCGAGATCTCCCCCCAGCCTGGGCAGCCTTGTGGCGCTGAAGGCTTTTAAAATTAAATAAATAGTTCCTCGGCACTCTTGAATTTCGGGCGATTCGGGGGTCAGTTTTACCGGGTAAAAAAAAAAAAAAAAAAAAAGAAAAGAAAAAGAAATCGCTTGGCTCGGAGCGATTGTCGGGAATTTTGGTGCTGCTCGGACTAGATATATTTATTATTATAAAAAGCTAATGCGGGTGGAAGGATCTCCGGGAAGCGCCGAGCTCGCCCCACTCGGGCCGGCTCCTTCCCCTGTCTCTGAACGCGCTCCCTGTTTTTAATCCCAGTGACCCACAGGAGGATGGGGAGGGATGCGGAGGCTCCCTCTGAAACCCCGGCCCCTGGGAGGGCTGTGGAGGGGGCGCGAATGAGGACAATCCGCGAGTTTATTGTTCAGAGTCCTTTAATAATACCAAAATGAAAATATGTCGAGATTTTTTTTCATACAGATAAACGCATTTAATTTCTTTAAGTGACCTTAACTTACGTGGGTTTTTTTTTTTTTTTTTAGTGAAATGTTAACTCAACATTTTAAATATCTTTTACATATATACTGACTTCCACAAAGTGCATCAGAAATTTAAATTTAAAAAAAATTCCCCAAACCTCCCTGAATTTCAGGAATTCACCGATTTAAAAAAAAAAAAAGGAAAAAAAAAGAAAAAAATCCCCCAAGTCCCGGTACCAGATCAACATTTACAAGAAAAAAAATAGGCGAACACAATCTGGTTTTGAACCCTATTTGTACAGATGTTCATGAGATGCAGAGGGGCTGTCTCGGGCTGGCAGTTTAGTGTCTCACCTTAAGCCTCTCTTAGGATGTTTTCCTTTGAACAGGAAAAAGGAAAAAAAAAAAAAGAAAAGAGAGAAGAAAACGAAAGGAAAAAGAAAAAAGGAAAAAAGTGTCACTTTGTAACTACTTGGCGGGCGGGCCCCGCTGCGCGGGAGTCCCCGGCGGCGGGGCCGGGCCCGGCGCGTCCCGCGGCTGCGCTCGAGTCCCGGCGGCGGCGGCGGCGCGGCTCGTCTGCCTCGACTGCCTCTGCCTCGTCATGGGTGAGCGCCGCGGGGCTTGCGCGGGGCTTGCGCGGGGGCTGCGCGCGGCGGCGCCGAAACAAAGCGGCGCGGAGCGGGGCGCGGGGCGCGGAGCGGGGCGGGCGCTGCCCCTAGGAGTCGCCGGGCGCCGCGGTGGGTTCCTTGGCGGGGCCGCGCGCGGCGCCCACGCCGTCGTGCAGGATGAGGTCGGGGGACTCGGAGCGCGGCGTCTCCAGGTTGCTGGCGTCCGTGTCGCTGTCGCTGCCCTTTTTGCCGCCGCCGCCCCCGTTGTGCGTTTTGATGTGTTTGCTCAGGTGGTCGCTGCGCATGAAGCGCTTGTTGCACACGGGGCACGCGAAGCGCTTCTCGCCCGTGTGAGTCCGCAGGTGCCGCTGCAGCTCGTCGGAGCGCGTGAAGCGCTTGCCGCAGAAGAGCCAGTTGCAGACGAAGGGCCGCTCGCCCGTGTGCCAGCGCAGGTGCGCCTTCAGGTGCGACGTCTTGCCGTACACCTTGCCRCAGCCRGGGATGTGGCAGCTGTGCAGCCCCTTGCGCCGCAGGCTCGCGCCCGCCGGGCCCAGCCGCTCGGCCTCCTGGCAGTTGGGGCAGTCGCAGGTGGCGCGGCCCGAGTAGCGGCGCGCGGAGCGGGCAGAGCCGCCGCCGGCCGCCGCCGCCGCCGCGCCCGAGATCATGGCGCTCGCGGCCGCCACCGCCGCGCTCGAGTCCGGGTACGAGGGCAGCACGGGCTTGAAGCCCTCCTGGCTCAGCAGGTGCTGGCTCGTGGAGAGCAGGTGCGAGGCGGCCGTGGAGCCCAGGCCCGTGGAGCTGAAGGCGGAGTGCGTGAGCGAGCTGAAGTCGGGGTTGTAGGTGCCCAGCTGGGAGTGCAGCGAGGCCTGGGGGGCGCCCGAGTGCAGCGAGCCCTGGAGCCCACCCGCCGGGTTCTGCACCTCGAGCCACGAGCCCGGGTTGCTGTGCACGTCCCACCACGAGGAGGCCGCGCCGTTGGCCACCTCGCCCGCCGAGAGCGTGGAGTGGAAGCCCGACTTGTACCAGGACTCGTAGGGGTGCGCCATGCCCACGCGCGGGTACAGGCTCTCGGCTGCCGAGCTGTGCACCTTGGAGATGAAGGCGGACTGGCCGCCGGGCTCCTGCGGCGACACCCCGGCCGCCGCCGCCGCCCCCGAGGTGGAGAAGAGGCCGCCGTAGTCGCTGCTGAAGGCCGACGAGGTGGGCGAGGTGGAGGCCAGGCAGAAGGCGCTGCTGGCCGTGCCCGTGCCGCTCGCCAGGCCGCTCGAGCCCCGGCTCGTGGCCACCGTGAAGCCCGAGAGGCTGGAGCCCAGGCTGCAGCTGGAGCTGGAGCGTTTCCAGGGGTGGAAGCCGCCCTTGGCGAAGGCGCTGGACTCGGGCAGCGTGGTGAGCGGGCTGGTGTTGCCGATCTTGTTGCAGGTGGCGGCCAGCATGGCCAGCGGGGTCGTCCCAAATCTCGGCTCTTCCTAAGCGGGAGACAAAGCAGAGCCCGTGAGCCTCAGCCCAGCCGCGAGGGCCCCGCCGGCGCCTCCGCCGCAAACTTTCCCCTTTCCGTGTGTCCGTTTTCGTTTCTTTTCCCTTTTGGAGGCTGGGCTCTGGGGCAGAGCTGCGGTGCGGCGCGCGGAGCGGCGGGCTGGCCCCGAGGGCAGCGCCGACCGCGCTGCGGGAGCGCTGCGGGCAGCGCGCGGAGCGGGCGCCGTGCGGGGCGCGCCCTCCGTCAGCGCGTCCCGTCTCGGGAGCGGAACCGGCGCGAGTCGGACCCGCTCGCAAGAGTTTTTATACTGCGGCTCGCCGGGAGCCTGGGCAGGGAGCCCGCGGAACGAATCGAAATCACCCTCCCGTCGCAGCGCAGCGCGGTTTGCACCGCGGGGATGCGCAGCCCCGCGCCAGCGATTCCCGCGGGCGGCGACCCGCGCGCGCGGAGCCGCAACGAAAACCGAAGGGCAAAGCCGCGCGCGTCGGACAGGCGGGCGCCGACTTACCCCGAGGATGGACGTAGCCATAGCCCGTGCCGTGGCGGGGGGAGCGCGGAGGCGGGCGGGAGGGAGCGCGCGGTGCGGCCCGCGCTGCCCCGCGGCACCGAGGACGCTGGTGGCTCCGCGGGGCCAAAGTCGGGCCGGGCGCGGGGCGCGCGCGCTTTGAAGGCGCGCAGCCGGCGGCGCCCGCCCAATGGCGGCGCGGGCCGCGCGCGCGGCAGCGCCCGCGCAGCCAATCAGCGCGCGGGGGGCGCCGCGCGCCGCGCTGGGCGCGCGTGTCGCGCCGCGGCCGCGGGATAAAACTCGGCGCCGCCGCCGCCGCGCGACCTCCCTCCTTCCCTCTCTCCCGCCTTGCCCGTCCCGGGATGGCGCCGCCCGCGGGACACGGGCAGCCTGGGATCGGCACCGCTGGCCGCGTCTCTGCGCTCCGCAGTGCGGGCGGGACGCGCGCTGCCCTCCCGCGCGGTGACCCTCGTGCGGGCACAAACCTTTCCTTCCGTTCAGCGGGCCCTCGCAGGCCGCCGCGCTGCTCTCCGCGTTGGATGCGAATAACGTTCGCCGCCGTTCTGTGAAAGCGCGTTACTTTTTTTTTTTCTTTGCAGAATGCTAGAAGTTATTCCAGACACAGCGTATTTGTTGCTTTCTTTGCAGAAGAAAGTGAGGATGCTTTGTAGTTACATTGCCCTGCTGAAAGCCAAAGACAGTTAAGCAACATACATTCCGTTTCCCCCGTACCTAGGGAGACCAAAAAGAAAGAGAAAGAAAAAAAAAAAAAAAAGCGTGTCTCGAGCGACAGGATGTCCCTCGAAAGAGGATTTTATTTTACAGAGCCATCGCTGGCTAAACACTCGGAAAGTCGCGTTTTCCGGAGGCCGGATCGCCTCTCCCCAGCCCTGTGCGCCCCTCGGGAGCGGCGCTGCTGGTGGCAGCGTCTGCTCGCGCCGAGCCCCGCGCTCGCCCTGCCCTCTGCTCTGCTGCTTTACCTGCGCTGCGTGCGCCCCGCGTCGCTCCAGAGCTCGGCTCCTGCGCGCCCGTCCCTTGCCGTGTAATTACCGGGAGCTCCTTAAGTAACGGGCAAGAACTTCCCCGCGCAGCAGACGCGCAACTTTGGATGGCGGCGGTTGCGCGGCGGGGGCTCCGCTCCGCGCAGCCCGTGACACCCCGCGCCGGGGCCCGCGCTGCTCCCGCTCCGCGCTCGCTCTCTCTCCCGGATACCGCTCCCGTGTGCGGCCTCAGAGGAGGGACAGGGCGCACATCGGTTCGGAGCGGGAGGGAGAAACAGGGAATTTGAGAGGATTTCGCTTGTCATTCCTTGTTTTGATTTTTTTCCCCTGGCTTAAACAAGGCACGGGCTGCATTTCGCCGCACGTTGCGTTGTGCAGCCCGCGGGACCTCTGCCACCCCGGCGAAGGATGTCTCCGGAGATTACCTCCTATTTCACCGTCCAGGGCTATTTTCAAAGAGCGTTCGCATTTTTCCCCTCTTTTCCCGTGGGCGCCCAGAGCCCAGCCCGGGGGAGCGGCAGGAGAGGCAGCTCCGCGCTCGGCCCGCGCCCGCTGCGCCCCGCGGGACCCAACCCGGAGCCCCCGGCCCAACAGGTGCCCGCGGGGGCCGCCGCCTCCCCGACGGGGCCGCTCGCCAAGGGCAGCCTCGCGGGGCGGCTCCTGCCCCGCTGCTTCAGGCGCTTAGAACACGCGCGGAAGGAGCGCGGGCTCCGGGGAGGCTGCGGCCGCGGCGGCACCGACGGCACCCGCGACCGCGCCGTGACGGGCGCGCGGAGCAGAGCCCCAGGCCCTTTTTTTTTTTTTCTTTATTTCTTTTTTTCCTTCTTT
>NW_020456121.1:3226820-3249983 GCF_003342845.1 Nothoprocta perdicaria
AGACAGATTTATATATATATTTTATATCCCTACTCAAAAAAAAAAAAAAAAAAATCCAGTTTTTAAACAAAGATCAACGTGTTATGCTAAAGTGTTGAGCTGACTGTTAAAACATTTGGGGGGATAATGACAATGTAACAAAGGCCTGGTTCGGAGTGAATCATCACCCTTTTAAAAGTTAAAGCAATTTTCAGGAGAATAGCTTTCAGCAAATGCTTTACATTATTCAAAACGGCCAAATAATGCTCTATTATAGCGCCTGAATGCTGCCAGTCAGCCCATAAGTGCAATTTGTGCAAAGGCTCGGTGCCTTATCTCCACTTCTTTATAAAGAGGTGAATATAAAACAATTTCTTCCAAACCCAGACAGAGAGCACGAAAATTGCTTCCCTTTCTGCAATCAGGGCAATTTAACTGGAGTGCAATTAGCACTATTAAATGTCGATTCTGCATAAACAAATCTGACTAAGAAGCGAAAGTGGGGTGAGAACCTCATATAAACTGAAACTGATTTTTTAAAATTATGTATCCGGGTCCTTTACAATTGATCCGTGACGTTTCCATCTCAGAATGTATTTACATCATAAATACACTACGGTTAAATCAACATAAATCTTAAAAAAAAAAAAACCCCACTCCGTATGAATACTAATAAAGAGGAATAGCCTAATTAAATGCAACAGTTCACTCCCTTGGAGCAATGCTGTTGCCCATCTCCTGTTTATGGGTATCTTTTGATGTGGGCATCTAGGAAAGTTGCTGTGTGAGGGGAGAAGCCGGGAGGCGAATCGCTCCTTGGGGCTGGCGGGGAGGCTCCGGGCTCGCGTTCGGGAGCGTCACGCGAAACGGCTCTGCTGCTCCTGCAAAGGTCTGCGAAATATTCCCCAGATAAATGGATCTGACAGCGGCTGAACGCAAGGCTGCTGGGCAGCTGCCTGAGCATCCTGGAGGGGCACGGAGTTTTGGAGGGGGCTGTCGAGGGTGGGAAAGCAGCAAAAGCCGCCCAATTTGCCGGGAAGCATCCCGCTTTTCCCGCAGGCGGGCGGAGCGCGGCGGGAAGGGCAGGGGCTGCTCCTGGCTCCGGGAACGCCGGCGCTGCCGGGCTCCGCGCCGCGGCTCCCGCGGGGACCTCTCCCCCTGCCTCTCAATTACGCGTCTCGTTTGCGCGCTCCAGAATCCACCCCTGGTTATCGGCGCGGCGCGGGGGGGAGCCGGCCATAAATTAGTAACTTCACTCGGGAAGAGGCTTCCCCTCGGTTCTGCCAAAGAGCGGAGGGGAAAGGGGGGAGAATGGAGCGAGGTAGTGCTGAAATACAGACCTTGGTGCCTGTTGAGTCCACTGAATTCTTTCTGCCGTGGAGTTTTTTTCATGTGTGGGTAAAGATGAAGTGCAGCTTTTGATTAGAAGGAAATCTTTTGTAGTTAATAAAAAGGGGCTGAGCACTGGGATCAAATAGATCCTGGAAATTAAATTAAAACTGAGGAACTCTCCAACAATTTCTGCTTGAGCTTTCATATAATATTTGTTACATAACGCGCTCCCTCCTACTCCTACCCCCCTGCAAATAAAGACCCAAGATGGAGCATCAGACAGGGCTTTAATCTCTCCTCGGTCTTTAAGGTGACACTGTTTAGAAGTAGCGGGGTGACACGTATTGCACTGCACTTAGAAAATCCGCAGGAGAGTTTTAAAAATCCTCTTGTCTGTTATTGCACTCCGAAATACCTCTGCCGAGGTATTTCTTCTCCTCTAAATTTATGTGGACCGTGTATTTTAAACCTCTCCTGTTCTGTTTATCTGCGCCGAAGACACGTTAACAATTAAAAAGAAGGCTGGTGTCAAAGGAAGGAAGGTGACTGCAGACTCTATGATGATTTTAATTACTACAATTATTGTCAGATTATTCAGCAGCGCCAAGGATTTGTTTTCCGCAGCGGTAGGGGAGCCCTGCGTGGGGATGAGCGTTTGCTCCCCTGGCTCGCTCGCTTTGCGAGGCTGTTGTGCTCCGCGGGCTACACGCGACACGCGCAGGCTGCGCCAGCCTTGAGGTGCAGCCAGCGGCAGCGCCCGGAAGCCTCTCCTCACATGAACGGGCCCCTAAATAGGGCGACGTTAATGAGCGAGCGCTGGGCGCGCGTTTGCAGGGCGCGGAAGCGCCTCTTCAACACAGCCCCTGGAAGGGGCTCGGCAGCCAGGGCGGTATCGCCCGCGGCCGGCCCGGGTGACGTCCCCTCCGCCCGGCCCCGCGCAGGGTGCGCGGGGCGCCCTTAAGGCAGGAGCCCCCTGCGCCGCCCCCCTGCCCGCTCCGCGGCCGCGCACGGCGGCTGCTGCGCGCGGAGGCGGCTGCGCGGGCGCGCAGCGGCTAAGGGCTCGCCCGTGGCCGCTGCGCAGGAAGGAAGCCCCTGCGCAGGTGTCGCCCGTTAGTGAAGTGGGAAGGGGCAGATCCAGCGGCTGCTCCCCCCTGCCCCTTCCGCCGTCCTGGTGCGCGGGGCCGGGAGCCGCTCCCGGGCTCTGGCATCGCTGCGGCTCGGGTGAAGGTGAATCCCCGCTCCGAGCACGACCCGCTTCGCGTTCAGACGCGAGCCCGCAGTACTTTCCTAGTGGCAATTAGGAGCCTATTACCAGCCATTAGACTGATCAATGTACCTTAAACAATGCGAGTGATTTATACTGCAAAGAGAAGCCCTCTTGGCGGCCCTGGCCCCGCTGGCCCCGTGTGTCCCCCCCAGAGAGCAGCAAAGGGGGTTGTTTGGAAAACTTAGGGGCGAGAGACGGGCGCAAGTCCTGGAGCTCCGGCCGCTTTCCCTGTGGGGGCAATCCGGGCGCGGGGCGGGACTCGCTGCTTCCCAAACCGATTCATCCACCTGGCACCTGAGGGAGGAACCAGGAGCTTCCCAAGGAGCCGCTCGCCGCTCCAGGCACGCGGAGCGAGGGGCCGGGACCGGCGCTCGCCAGGACTCTGGGAGAGGCGCCTGGATCCAGGTGAGGAGGAGCAGGGCCTGGGCTCGCCTGCTCGGCCGTGCGTGGCCGCCACTTCTCTCATTTCCCGCGTCTTTTCGTCTCATTTATGTAGTTATTTGTTTTGCTCATCTTCACCTTGCTGCTTAGCACTGGAAAATCCTTAGCCTAGCTGTCACTAGCACTGGAAAGCTAGTCACTAGCACTGGAAAATCCTTAGCCTTCTCACTAGCCGCACCGAAGTAGCGCCAAGGGCATCTCTGGGCTGGTGCTAGACCCTCTGACATGCTCTGAATCTGAAGCACCGCCAGGCAAGCGCACACGTGGGAGCCGAGGCCGTTCTCTAAAACAGCCCTTTGATGGGACCCGTGTAACTGGTGACAGGATTTGTTAGGAATAAAACACTTGTAAGTCTTTCTTCCGCAGGAAATTTATTTTGAGATATCACACGGTGGAGAATGTTATTAATTCGAGATCCCAATTATTGCCTGTATTTCAGTAGCAGTCTGGTCTACTATTCTCTACATTCGGTCTCCAGAATTCACTTCAATGCTTGTCAAAAGTCACAATTTTATCACGTCATTTTCTGCAAGGAGGGAAGCGCAGAGTGTCTCAGTATCGGTACAATGAGGAGAGGCAAGGGATGGGTGTCAATCCCACGAGGAGACACGACCCTTTTGTTACAAAGCCTGGATACAGCCACTTCAGAATCGGATTTTCCAAGTTGTTCCTATGACATGGAGGACAGTTCTGGTACTAATCTAGTTATCAGCTGCTGCTTTTTTCTTGATAAGAAAAGGATGAGTAAAATGCAACATCTACTATGTAAACTGAAGGATAGATGCAATAGGAAGACATGAACCGTCCTACCTGTCTTCCCTATAGGAGAACCCATAATGAGAAGCAGTGTTTCTGTTTAGTCTCTCACTTACTAAACCCAGTTCTTCCCTTTCTTATAAAGTCTACAGTATTGAGAGCTCAACACACAAAATCAGCAGTGTGTCACCTTAAAGTTGTTCTTTCTCACAGAGAACATGAGGAAGAAGAATGAAAGATGTGGAGCCTCCCTCAGAGGTTGTCTAGAGATTGCCTATTATGTATAATCATTGCGCTCTATGGTCCTTTTCCATCCACAGAGCTTGTTATTTTGGTGGTCTTCCATCCATTCTTCTCAGGAGGGGTCCTGGCCTTCCCCTGCTCCGAGGGGCCGTAGGGATTCGGGCAGCTCCACGTGCCCTACGGAGGACTCCATGTGGATGTGGATGTTCTCTTGGACTTCCCTGCACACTGCTCTCAGCACTTGCCTTCCATCTGGGTCCCATTGCCCTTTAATGATCGACCCTCTTATTGTGGTCAAGTGAACTTTTACTAATCTCCATGTTTACCACATTTATTGCTAAGGTAAATAGATGCTGCTTTTAATCAATACGAAGGGCCACACCAATGCAGTTCGAAGTAACTTAAGTCAACTGTAAAGGGTTCAATGTGTGCATAATTACAGAGGATGTCAACTATTCACTCTGGTCTGATTCAGTGTCTCTTTGGAGACTGGCTCCCTTGCTCTTCCCCGCTCCCCCTCTCACCTCTCCTGCACTTCCCACCTCCCCAAAAAGTGGGAAGGAGGAAAACAGCAGAGGCTGAGCAGCAAAAAGCCCTGCTGAACGTCAGGCTGCGTAGCAGGCAGAAACTGCTGGGTGGCTATAAGCATACGGGTACAATATAACACTTTCTTCCAACAAAGAAAGATTGATTGCATCTTGGCCCTGGTATTAAATGCACTATTATCAGAAGAAGCTGAAATAATGCATACAGTCACTTTAAAAGAAAGCAGGTTTCCTTTGCGAACATACCTATTATTTCAATAGTACTTGAGAACTATTTCAATAGTGGCCAGGTTGTTGCTTACTGAAATACATTTGAATTGAATACATATATACCAAGTTCTTTTCTTTTTAATTTTAGTTTGAGTTAGTCCTGAAGTTCTCATTAAATTTACCATTTGTAAAGGACAGATTAAATGAAAATGGCTTTCAGAAATACAGAGCTGGAAATTATTTTGGCCTTTCTGACCTGGAAGAGGTGATAATTTGCAGCAGCACTAGGTATTGGGCATGGCTGGCATTTTTAGGTATTCCCTGGCAGTTCCAGACCTTTGTACAGCTGAACTCAGCCTGGGACACCCCCAAAGTCAACTTCTTGTTAGGTTAAAGCAAATGAGAAGACTGCAACTGTCTCAAGCAATCTAGGCAGAAAACACCCGTGATAAATGAAACTCGTAAGGGCAATGATAGAAAGGACTGTCTATTATCTGCAATAATGCTCCTAACACTTTCTAAACAGCTATTACCTGTGTCTGTCCATAATTGCCCTTGTTATGGGAACGGTGCAATCTCCCGTTCGCAGCGCTCACAGAGAGCTCTCGCCGCTGACTTCTACAAAGGTAAACAACATACACAGCGTCTTCTAATGTAAAACAAATGTGCTAAGTAGGTCTCAGATTAAAGAATCGCTTTGACTGGAATGCCTGAAATGCTCAAGGGATTTTTTTTTTTTTTTTTGATGCATTTGAAAATACCACTCTTTGCATTCAGTTTCCAAACTCTGTCCCGTATCTATGTATGAGTTTTAGAAGGATCTATATGGCACATTATGGCTAGGTTTGGATGGCTGCAGTGAACAAGCAGCTCGCTTTCTCTTTTGCAAAGTGATACAAAATGAGTTGTTGGGGGTTGTTGCTGTCTAATGTTTCTTGTGGCTTTTATTGCTAGCTAACGTGAATAGTTTTCAATGTTGGCACTGAAAACATTTGTCTATTTAGAAAATAATGCGATTCCAATATTCTTGGTCACAGCAAAACAGCTAGAAGCCAACATCTGTATCCTACCCTCCCACCCTAAATTCATAATCCTATTAGTTAAAACGTGTTAGCTAATCTCATTAAAATAAACCTCAATGCAAATGTGCACTGTTTGGCACCTTGGCATGAAAATAAGCAGTGAAACTAAATGCAGTTTCACATTTCTGAGGTCTCCCCTCTGTATGAGGAAATACAAGGTTCGCAATACCTATGTGGTACTTATATAATGGAATTTTATTCTCTATTATGTATTTTGGAGAAAATTTAGCGTAGCTGCTCCTAGGCTCGTTCGGCCTGGGACATCTGCTGCAGAAAGCGTGTGGTGGTTGCTCCTTTGTTTGCTTCTGAGGAGGATGGTTTAGAGGCAAAGGCGGAAGGGTAAGAGCAGTGATGCCCAAGTCATGATCGCTATTCACTATCTTCAACAGAAACCTCACTCGAGTCAGGACTATGTGCTCCTAGGCAAGGTAGGAGGATGAACTTAGTGCATGCGGAAACTTAGGTTCATTCAGAGTGAGTTTTCTGAAGCACTGTAAAGAGCAACACGCCACGTCAGGCTTCGGCAGAGGGACTGCTGCACTCAGCTTTCATTGCCAGGTTGCTTTGGAGCCTCCCTTGCCGGAGAGCTGTAAAGGCGCCGATTCCCAGCCCACGCAGAAGGGACCCCGCGCTGCTCTTGGGGAGCAGGGGTGGCTCCTGCACCAAGACTGGCAACACCCTGTGGAGGAGCAAGAGCCGGGGGACACCTCCTGGTGCCAAAGGCGCAGCCGGAGGGCATCGCAAACCGTGCGAACGGGGCAGCCTCCAGGGCCCTCTCGGAGGGCCAGGCGTGGAGGAGCTTGGTGTGGAAGGAGTCTGAAGCATGAAGGGTTTTGCAGGTCCGGGGCCGATGTCCTCCCAGCTCTTTGCAGGTAATGCCTTGCCGAGCGCACACGCTCGCCTTCGCGGCTGCAGGAGGAAAAAGGACAAGATCCCCAGAAATTAGCTAATTAAGAAGCAACTAAATAGACAAATAGCTGCTTCATAGTTTGATATTCAGTTGCCGTTTGTTACAGTATTTTTCAAACAGCTGTTACCATAACAACATAACATATTTTTCTTTTAATTTTTTTTAGCTGTTTGAAAAAAAAAGTTCTTGCCAGAATTCTTCCATAATAGCTTCCATTAACTGCAGTGACTTCTGTTGGTAAGGCCAGTGCTGATGTCTCCTGCTGTCACAAGTCACTCACAAATAGAGCAGATGTTTTGTTTGATAAGGCCAATTTGAGCTTTATGAAACATGTTGTGTTTTTTTTTTTTCCTTTCCATCCACAAAGAGCAAATATCAGTGAGGATGGGATTCAGAACTGATCATTTGCCAGGAGAGAAGGCACTTGGTACCTGTCCGTAGACTTTGTCCCACAGACAGAAACTAAGTCAGACCAAGCTCTAAAGCTTCTACTTAAAAATAGGAATAGCATATCAAATAGTAGAATTAGATTTTGGCCTTGTAGAGACTTACATATACAGCTACCAGCCCCGTTCACTTCCTGCCACCACCTCTCTTCCCTTCCCCACCCCGCCAAAAAAAAAGAGAGAAGGAGGAATAAAGTAAGTCCTGGTATTTTATGGGGGCAGTGAATATATATATTTTCATTCTTCAGTGCATACTTTGCTGAATTCTTTCCTTTGAGTAAATGTTTTAGAAAAGAGTGATTTAGCATAACAAAACAAAGATTATTATAAAAACATTTGGAATTAAACAAAAGGGAAAAAAATCCCCTTTAAGCAGAAACATTGACAATTTTATTTTAGATTTCAGTAATTTGCGTGATGAAGAAATAATCACTTTTCCAGACCCTCCATACACTTGGCAGTGGCAAATGTGCTCAGATTACTACATGTGATAATTTTTCTGTTAATAGCATCTTCCTGCAGGACGTATTTTTAATGTCTATCCTTTCATTGACTCTAGGAGCACCTCTATGGAGTGAGTGCTGCTCTTTCTACTTCACAGGAGAGGAAAACAGAGGTATCAGCTACCCAAGTGTTGTGTGTCACCTTTCACATGCCATTTCTTGTTTTTACTCAAAGTATATAAACTTGGCCACTTAATATTTTTAGAAGTCAAAATATATATCCTTACTTAGTTTCCAAATTGCATGACATTAATTTTCTTATATTAAATATCAATAGATCTAGACACAAAACTATACACAAACCCATGCCTATATACAATTTTTTTTAACAAGGCTTATTTTGTAATCAGTTTGAACCATTTTTAAGTGTAGGGTTTTTTTCAGACAGTTGGCAAAGAATTTGTTCCATGGTTTACTTCACTGTTATTATCTGAAATTTATTAGAGAAGAAGAACATTTAACTCTATGTTACCTGTGAATTAATTGCCTAAAGAGTGGATAACTAGCAGCTAGCCATCCAGTATTGGCATGGCACAACTCTAGGGACAGCATGCGGATATATATATATCCACATCCATATGTGCATGTCTATGTTTTTCTTTCATTAACTAAAAATATTTATTTTCAAGTCTTTTAAAGTCAAAATGCTGCTGAACAATATGCATTTATTTCCATACTCTATTCCTGAAATAAGCATTTGTGTGAGTGGTTTAAAACGAATGCCAAAGAGCACGTTCCAGCGTTGCACAAGCGTAAATGACATCAGGACGTGGGGATTTGGCAGTGAGATTTTGGTGGGACTAGTGCTGGGGGACCTTGTCCCATGGCTAGTTTGTGGAGGCAGCAAATACCTTGGCGAACTAGCAATGTTTAAAACAGCAATATATTTCTGTTTCCATTTCCTTGTAAGAAACATCACAGACCATATAGCTGCATATTTAAAATTCAGAATGTATAGCAATATGATTTCTATTGATTTTTTTCTAGTGTGTAACTGAAAGCATGTCTTAAATAGTTAACTTAGATAGTTTCCGCCACATTTCAAATGCACACATGTTGCTACGTTGCCTGTTTTAAGTATGCTCGTGTGCATGGGCAAAGCAGCAGGGCTAGAAACAGAGGAGCTGCTGGAGCACCTCGCTGCCGTAGCACCGCTGCTGCGGCGGCAGCGCTGCGCCTGCCACCACCTTATTTAAACAAACAGGTGAAAGTGCCCCTGGGGACTGCTGCAATGGGACTGCTAGTGCTAGAAACGTTCCTCCACACAGCTGCCCACGAGGTTTTATTCGCTGCGCCTGGGTGACTCGGCTGGAGATCGTTCCGTACAGGCAACAAATCTGCCCTTCCGAAACGCGCGGCAAGCGCTGCATGCGCCCGTGCCACACTCTACGCTGTCTGCATGCACATGTAAGAATGTTAACGAGGTGCATTTGATTTATTAATGACTGCAGTGACTTGCAGCTCACAAGAGCGCTGCTCTGCTGCAAATAAGATCGAGAGCAGGAGCTTTGAACAAAATGAGCTTTCATGGAGCGGTCCAGAGCAACAAGGTCACTGCGGGCTGGGCTGGGGCTCATAAAGCCACCAAAGGATCTTTTGAAAAGGGCACTCTGAGCTCCTGAGCACAGTATATAATCTTTCTTAATAATTACTTTGTGTGACAGTTTAATTTGCTGTAGGTATCTGCAAATATTTCTGAAATTAATAATACACATGCTTTATAGCTTATGCATGTCAAAAGCTACAAGATGAGTCTCATCATGGAACTTAACTAAATATGAATTTTTAAATAGTCCAACAATTTTAAACAATTATATAACGTTTTTCCTGCTAACTTTCAAAACAAAAAATGTTTCATTGCATTTACAGGGTTAAATATAGTTAAACGACCTCTACTCTTTGAAGTGTTCTCTGAAGAGAGCTTCAAGGCAGCAGAGTGTCTCAGACTGCGATTTGTAAGTTTTTGAAGCTAGAAAATTGTTTAACAAACAGCTCCCAAATATTTTGATTTTGATTAATAACACACAGTGCCATGGTATTTAAATACCATGGAGTATGAAATCGAGCATGTGGCGGGAGGGGATGTGTTCCACATGGCTGGGAGGAGTGGGATCCTACCGTTATCCGAGCACTGGGAAACAGTGGCCCAAAGGCAATTAGACTGTTCCTTGGGAATGTGCTCAGCTGTGGCCGCTACTTGGGCCCAAACCGTCCCTCTTGCTTTGTGGTTGGAAAGGATCTTCCTTGGACAGCAGATGGGACTGGGTTCCTGTGGCTTTGTTGTCCAGATCCACACCGTGTTTGAGTGTTCACAATCCTGGGTTTGAGTAACAGGAGAAATGGGGCACAGAACCATATGGGAGAGTTAGTCCAATTTCTTAAAATATGAGTACCACTAAGCCCAGGGCGACTAGTTATGGTCTAACCGTCCCGAGAGCTCCGCTCACGTCGGGTCAGGCAGACGTTTTAGGGCCCCGGGACTTTTGACCGCAGGTAAGTTCCCATGTGGTTCAACAATCTGCTTAACCCGCGAAGCTTTGCTGAAAGAAAAGCAGCTTTGCTCCTCCAACAGAAATTTGAGCTGCAGTAAATAACTCACTGCTCTGTTCAGAAAGACAGGACATGAATTGACAGTAAGAGATACTGGACTATGCTGGAAAGCTGATTCTAAAATCTTACCTCATTTAAGCCCTAGTTGCTATTAGATTAGGATTCCATCCGATGTAATAGTGATTAGGTATTAGCTGTATATGTTAGTAGTAAGATCTGATGTTTGCACATAGTATTTGTTTTTATTGAATAAAAAGGAAAAAAGAAAGACCTACCCAACTCCAGCATCATGTGCAATTTTTAAATTCCAAAACAGAAAACTTGTATCTTTGAGTTGTATTTTGGAGCAAGCCAAAAGAGATGGGAAAAAAATCCCCAAACATTGAATTTTCCGTATTTCTATGATGGAAATAAAATTTAAAAAGTTGACTTTGGTAAGAATTAAATATACGTCTTCTGACCCATGTTACCTTTGGACAGTTACAACACTATATTGGTATGTTAAATGAGCAAATGGAAAATTTCCAATGTTAATATATTCACAACAAATAGCTGGTAAATTCTTACCAAAGTCAACTTTTTTCTTTTTAGTGCCTGTAAGTACTTGTACAGAGATGTACCCAGTTGAAACCTGAAATATTTGTGAGCAGTTTTTTATCTAGCAGTTTAAAGAAAATCCTTCGAAATGCAGTATCCTGTGTTAATGATGGCATCCAAGAAAATTGGTAGTGGTTAAAACACAAAAATGTTTTGAGCAGAGCATCACTGGCTACAGTGGACATTGATATTACCAATTCTGTCTTCAGTTCAGTAGAGCCATGACTGTTATAAATGCAAATATTTAACTTAGAATTTCTGCGATTCCACCTGAATTTCCCTAAACAACTTTTGCAAAAGATTGCTGTGAGACAAGAGCTACTCAGCAATCTGGACTAATTATTATCTAGTCCACATTTGGAAATTGCTTAATTGTAAGCATTTCTGTACTGATATTACTAAACTTTGAGGATTATTTCACAGACGCTGCTATCAAAGTTAAAAATGGTCTCCATTTAATCTCTATAAGAGGGTTGAAGCCAGATGATGTGAAAACAAAAGGTAAATAATGAATAAAGGGTTTTAAATAATCTATCAAACTATTATCTAGTGACAGGAATCTAACTTCAAAATCAATTACAGAACTTCGTTTTTAAAGTTCATTCATCCCCCATCATAGAGATAATGAAACAAAGATTTTTAACAGAACCTTTTATAAGGAGAAATAGCAGGAATTGGACAAAGTTCTGCGCTTTAGAGTTTTGGGAGATTTTAGATTTCCGTCTTTCATATCAGCTAAAGAAAATAGAATCTCTCAAGCTTCTTATTCAGAAACATGTTTTAGTATTTAGGGCTGTTCAAATCAGGGGAGTTTTTTCAGGTTCTTTCCCTGGGTGAACTCCCAGTTGTAGAGGCACACACCTATCACAGGTCTCAGTCTCCCCCAATTTTACATTTGAAAATTAAATAGGTTTGTATTTCTTCAGTCAATAATTGTGAACGGCACATATGGAAAAATAGAGAAACTCAGGGATAACAGGTATATAAAAGCGCAATATTGCAATATTGAAGTTGCTGTCAGAATGCTGTTTTTTTTTCTCTCTCCAGGAAGACTCATTAAAGACCGAGGTGGCATCACTGCTAAAATTTCTTCTTTCCAAAGAGACTGGTCTTTGAGATACAGGATCGCGGTTTTCATCTGACGGATTGTTGATTTAACTGCTGAGGCCTCACATCCAAATCCTTGGTGTGGTATGTGACTGAGAGAGCAGTGTCTAAGCACGTTCATGTTAACCAGTTATATTCTTGTCACCTTGGACATGTCCCATTTAGTGGGCAATTGAAAAATAGGTCATGTTTTGCACACGGAAGATATTGATGTTTGTGGGTCTCCCCAAATTTAAACATTTTGCATGCATCAGACCACTTCAGGAAGCTTGCAGGGTAAGTGTAGGCCCCTGCTGAGCAGCTACTCGGGCACATCACACATGCAGGAGAAGTGTGTTTAATGACAGGGGATTACTATAGATCTCCTGGTATGATGTACATTCTCACTGACATGGTATGGGAGTGATTTCCCCATTCTGCAGCTTGTAGCTGTACACAGTCATGTTTATAAATGTATTTGAGGCTCAAATACTTAAAGAGGAGTTATCAGCTTTCCTTGAAGATTCAAAAATCAAAACGTAAGCCATCGTTTTACCATCCTTTCCTCCCCCAAACCACTATGCATTCCTATTATTGGCAAGTCAAATTCAAGATTTTGGGGAATCTGGTCATTTTTTGAATCCTCTCATGCTTGAGCACTGATTGCAAATATAGTTATTGCACACTGAGCAGAGAAAATGAAAGTAGCATAACTAGCTCTGAAACTGTTTTATAAACAGTCTAAATCTCAGTACCTAGTATATAATATTATATTGTATTGCATACTAGATAACATTCATATCAAATCAACCTCTGAAGTAAGGAAAAAAAAAACCAAGTATGTAACTGGTAATTTGTCTCTGTAACTATTATAATTATTACATGTGCTCATGTCATAAAGTGATATTTAGGAACTCCAAGATGATGCTTTTTTGCCTATGGTTCATAAACTTTGGGGACCTTTTAATTACCTTTGAAGGTATCTATGAGGGATTACTTCTAAAGGAATTTATGAAGGATGAATTTAGAGGACTGGGAAAGCATGTTCATCTGCACAAAGGTACCTGTAATTGTGCAACTAAAGATTCTAGCTCATCTCTGAGTTTCCTCAGACATTAGAGACATTTCCCACATTTTCTATTTAAAGACATGAGGATGCCAAAGAGTCCACAATCTTTGGTAGTTTCCTAAAGAAAGTGATTAGGATTGAAATTTGTAGATTCAGACAGCAAGTGTGTTTCTAATTCTAACAGTTAAGAGGAGCAATCATTCAAGTTATTATTCAATGATTCAACGTCATTGAAACTCAAATTTGAGAAGAGATTTCCAAGAGATTTCCTCGGATAAAAAGAGAAAGACCTTAGCCAGGAAAAAAAATCCTAATATTCTCAAGCATCTACTTAAAAGAAAGCAAAATTGGGTATGAATGGACATAAATTGGGCAGTGAAGCAGATGCATTACTAAGATTTTTACCAGTTACTATTGAGTCTTCATTACCATTGCACTACAATGCACCAAGCTCACATCGTAAGGGGATGTAGCAATAAGAAATCATTAATGCAAACATTGTTGAACAGTCACAGATTCTTTGGCAGATAAAACTGTATGAAATACCTAAATATTCTCTATTTTAAGTTTTTAGCTACGTCAAGGCACCAAGGTAGGAAGCATAAGACACTCCATGGTGAGCCTCATGGTGAGGCTCCAAACAATGTGTAAAGCCTCTGTAATCTCTTGCCCGTGGCCCACAGGTTTGCTGTCTGCTCATGGCAGCGCTGATGTGGTGCAGATGTGCGACCTGGTATGAGACACAGTGAAAGCAGCCATGTGAGAAAGAGCGTGAGTCTGTTCATTGTGGAGCCCCGCTTAAAGCCAGGCTTTTGCCTGAAGGACATTGCAGGTATGTCTGTGCTTGGGCATGTCCCGTGCTGATTTGACAACCTGACCTGACCTCAGCTCTGCTTTGTCACTAGGACAGTTATTTGTCAATTTGTCTGGTAATTACTTGATTTTTGGGGTTGACTTTGCAGCTGCTTTTCTCCTCTTGTTCAGGTAACATGAGGCTGCATACTTTATGGTGAGGGTGCTGCTGGCCTGGCTGTCATCTCTAGCTCCTGGTTTGCCTTTCCTCCTGGAGCCCCCTGTTCCTGCTGCTCCCTGGTGGCTTTAAACTGGGCCCAGGACCTTCTGATCCCAGACACTGACACCTGAGGCCAAATGTTAGGACAATCACATGGACCTTCAGGTGATATGAATGAGCAGAGGAAAGGTAGCTCTTGGCTGAGGTAATTACAGAAGATTATACAGAAACCGAGGGAGCAAGGGAAGCAAAAAGACGTTGTGATCTTTTAATATAGCTACACTATTGAAAACATCTTTCACATCCTAGAGAAAACTTCTCTAGGAGTCATTGGAAGGGAGTTAGAGGAACTCTGCAGGGTTCGCTCTGCCGTTGGAGCAAGCTCAGGTTTCCAGCCCCAAGAGACAAGCTTTGGGAATCTTATAATGGCCACGTAAGTGCTCACTGCCCGGGAGCGCTGCCCTCTTTGGGCTGCAGGCTCCTGCTCGTCCTCCTCGCGGGGCAGCGGTTGGGCTGGTGCCTCTGCGGCCGCGCTGCTCCGAAGGGGCCGGCGGCTCCGGCTGCGGGAGGTGTGTGTCCAGGGAGTGCGAGCCAGAGCCCTGGCACGGGCGCCTTCTGCTGCCCCAGAGACCTCCCAGGCATTCGGAGACGCGTGGACTTGCAGCTCGGGCAGGGCAAGAGTGGTCCTTGAGACCCTAACTAGAAACCAACGAAGAGACCCACGTATTTTGTGTGTGTGGGGAGACTAAATGTTGATGCCATTGACGTACTTGGTTATAGACTTTACTTATGATCTCTAAAGGATTTTGTGGACTAGGTTACCATATTACAATACGTTTTTTTTTTAGCTCTAATTTCTTATTGAAATCTGTATTTTTTCATGTTTAATATTTTCATTGTTTAATCATTAAGCTGACCTTATTCATTAGCATCTTAATGCTGTATGTTTTTACACATTTGGTTTCCATCATATACTTGACAAACGTAACTAATTAATACTAAAGTGAGGTTTTTCATTTATCATTCACATTTTTTCAGATATGCTTAAAATACATAGTCACTTATGATGCACTGCCTCAAGTTAAAGCCACTTTTCATAATTTATTTTAAAATATATTCTGACATCTATTAATATATCCTTCATGTAAGAAACCTAACATGGATACTATGATTTCCCTAAAATATTTGTATTGCTGCAACTATTGCTAAGTGATTATATTTTCACCATTTTAGTCAAAGATGTTCGGTGCTAATACTTATTCCCCAACCTGAATATCATTTTGGAACGACTATCCTGAGAAGCAGGTAATGTTAGAGAGAAGGTGAATTTTTAATGCAGAGTGGCATAGTCATCAATAGACTACAAAATACACTCTGAAAATCATGCTTTTACAAACATGGCACTGACTCTGCTGTAGCACTGCACACTCTAAAAGCTGCAGATATATTTTAGAAAACACTGATGAAGCCATTACTGCTCCATCCATTTGTTCATAGTATATATCATTATTCAAGAAATTTAAGAACTGTAATGACGGAAAATCACACAGAAAGAAAAGAAAAGGAACATGGACTTTGTCAGAAACAAGGGCTACATTTTTATTCAAGAGGCCCATAATGATGGAAAATCACAGTGAAAGGCAGACACGAAACAGGGATCCCATAAAGGACTGACACACCACAGTGGCACAAGTGGTGGAATAGTCATAGCAAGTGCATAAAAATAAAGAAAACAAAATTAACTAGAGAAGAGCTGGATTCAGAGATGAAGCTCAAAACAGAAACAAATCATAGCAAATGCTGAATATTAATTTCAATGAATCTACTGCAATTGAGTGGGGAGACATGTTCTGTCAATATTAATGAGGCTGAAACAGAACTTCAAATGACCGTGAGCACAGGATGCACATAAAATACTTCATTTTAAATAGATTAGAGTTTGGATCACAGGACCTTCACAAAAGTGAAGACCTAATTTCAGAACATGTGACAAACAATCACCAGCTAAGTCTTAAACAACAGAAAGGTTCATTATCACTCTGTGTGTGTGTGTGTTCCTAATCAATAGATTGTAGGTAAGATATTGAGGAAAATAACAGAGGCAATATCTTTTCTAGTGATCTAATAACTATTAGAAAATGATGAAATGGATCTTGCACATCTTCAAGTATTAGTTTTTGTTTTTTTCTCAAAACAGTTTAAGAGTTAGGCACATAACATTCCTTAGTAATACATTACATCTTTATTATGTGCAAATAAACTTGGCCATTGTGAAATGAAGAATATGCTGTATATTGGTGGGCAGTTAGAACTTCATGTGCAGACAAGAAATAAACCTTTCTTCCAAAATTACTTAAGCTGTCCACTCTATTAGATAGAGCTATAGACTATGGCGCTTTGAGAAATTCCTAGGTTCTTGACATTAAAAATTTTTGCCCCACCAACTGACAACTGTATTCACTTCTAGTCAGATAGCCTATAGTTAGAAATATGGGGTCACACTTGAAGAACCTGATTTCTAAAAAAGACCAACATAAATGTGTAATTTCTCAGATGATGTTGTCAGGAGTCCTGTAAATTGTAACTAGCGTGTCAGACGCTTTAAGATCTCCTTTAGCTGGAAAGCACAGCAAGTGAGTATTTTTCCTGATAAAAGATCCCTCTTCCCTATGAAAATTCCTTGTCATAGGCTAATTTTTAGTGTTACAGAGAGGCAATCAATTTATCTGCTTTGCACATATAACTAATGAAACTATTAAAGGCTTAATTTTTGAGGTAAGAGAGGCCACATTTTTTTTTTTCATTCCTATCATAACAGGTTTCTGGTGTCATCAACGTCTTCCCACAGCTTTACAGCAGTAGCCTTTTCCACTTCAGGGTTCCTATTGCACTGCCTGTGAATATACTAACCTTTCTACATTATATTAAGGATGTAATGATCTAAGTAAAGCTATTGACAGGAACAAAAATACTTTCTAAGCAAAACATTGCTTGGAAACTTGCACTGGCATGTGAACATTGCCTAGTTGTTGCTGGGTGATGATGCTTGTGAGGAAATTGTGACTATTACTGACCTTTAGAGCAAAGATTATTGGTATCTTTAAAATGGCTGTGGATACTTGATTTATGCTGGCACCACCAGTCTTGTACATATGCAAGTGGTTTCCTTCAACCCTTCAAGATGAGCATAAATAGGTAATTTCAAAGGATATTACCCTCTCCTTATGCAATCCTTCATCGAGTAAGGGGAAAACCTGAACATCTTTGTTCAACTTACAAATCAGTTTTATGTTATGCCTTTGTTATTGTATTTTAGTGTATTTTCACTTCACGTTCCTTTTACTTTAAACAAGGAGAGATGGTAGCTGAGCATCTCTCTATTAACAGGCCAATCACGAAAGCAATTAAGTAGATCAGTAATTCTAAATAACATATTTTTCTGTTGTCTACAAAGAGGCTGGAAAGTTATAAGAAGTATGTGAAAGTGGAGGTGTTATCAGAGCTCTTCCAAAAGGTGGATATAGGGCAGGTCAGAATGATAAAATCGGAGCAAGATAAGCACTTGAAGGCACAGTATTCTTCTGAGTTTGACGATGGTTCTAAGAAAGAGACTCCATGACTTGGGAAGGAGAGGGGGAGGAAAAGAAGCTGAAGATGAGATCTTGGAATTTGACTGGAACTGTGTTTCCAAGGAATTTCCAATTCAAAGATGAGAGGAAAGAAAGAAAGGAGTTTTGTACCCCTAAAGTTAAGAGTGTTTCCCAATTAATGGATTGGACTTTTATAAGGCAGCTAAATGATGAGAGAGAAAAGCAAAGAGTTTTATCTATGGACATATAGGAGACTTCTGAAATCAGCTTCTAAAATGAGGCAGATTAACAAAAAAGTTAGAAAATGTTTGCCCGAGGTTATAAATATTTGTTCTAATACCTGCTGTTTACTTCAAATATTACATGTTCCTGAAGACACAGACTATGAACCTGAACATAAGATGTTAGAGCCTTCAAGAAAGGTTTGCTTTTGGCAGCTGATTTAAGACATGTTTATCTGAAGCACTATAAGAAGTTACTACTTCTCCATCAGAGATAACCACCACCTTGAAGTTGGTGTCCAACCTGACTAAACTGCTGGATGGAGTTGGTCTGTAGTAGGTCAGACCTGAGATTAATCTATCCAGTATCCCATCTGCAACAGCTGTTGGAGGGGTGTGCTGGAAGGAACACGGTATCGGAGCAGACACTGTAAAGTTCCCTTAGAGCTGAACAAACTGCAAATGTTTTCCAACTGGAATGCAAATACCCAAGAGTGGGTGTCCAGGCTACAACAAAGCAAATCACGTGTTTACAAATCAGAACAAAAATGGTAACTTTCTCCTAAGGTTTATCACTCCTGGGTGTCACCCTAGCCTGCTGCATGGGCCCAAAGATTGTAGGGAATTCCAGAATAAGTCATGGGTTTATGTGCAGCCAGCATTCCTGTAGGTTGTGGGTTTCTTTGTTTCTTTTTCCATGGATATACAATATTATTCGTGTTTCAATAGAGGAATTCACTCAAACTGCCAGCCCCATGACCTAGCAATAAGATACTATTACTGGTTCTGAAACCTATGCTTTCAGGCTGCTAATAACTGGGATATTGCAGAAAATCATGAGAGATGCTGTATATCCGCACAACGGTCCTGATCAATTTAGAACCAACACAAACTGCTTTCTCAATCCCTTATTCTACCACTTTTAAAGCAAGACTAAGTAGCACAACACAAATGCAAAAAAAAAAAAAAGTATAAAATTCAAAAAATTGTATACAGTTAGATCCTCTCTGGAACTGGATGAGACAATAGTTTAAAAAAAAAACGCAAAACTGTTAAACCCTATCAAACATAATGCTTAAAAGCACTATATTAAAGCAGAGTGCCGCTGTGTGACATGTTCCCCTAAATTCCCCCAAATTCAGTGAACGCCCTTTAGTTTAGGCTATGCCCTTGAGCAGAATTTCTTTTTAACGTCAAGCGTATTTATTCCAGAGCCATCGGTTCCCTCCAAGTGGAAAGGACCCAGGACCGGCAATGTGCGAAAGTAGCTTTGTTCTTCTCACCCCCTGGGTTGCACCGAACCTCGCCTGGTCACAGCAAGGACTGGGGGCTCTGTGTTTATTCTTTTAGTTCTGCAGAACCACTTATTTTTGCAGTTAACGGTGACTTTGCGGTAAGTATATGTTCTGGGAAGCAAAAAGCAAAGAGTATGTTGGTGGCAGAAACCACAAGGTGCTTGCTGTATTACTCTGCCTTAAACATTGTTTTTAATCAAGTGGAGTTGCTGTAGGACTGTTTGACTTCTGCACGTGTTCTAGCTGTACAATAAGCTCTGTTGGCGCAGTACTGATATGTCGGAGAGTTAAGTTGACATTGAGGTGACTGCTTCTAGATAGAGTCTTTTTCATTCAACTTAAAACACCTTGTCTAAAATCTAATATAGATTGTTAACATTTAAATTATGTGTGTCACTTTAAAATCAGATTTTCACTATTATGAAAGATCTGGATATAATCATTCAACCGAGGAAGATGAACCATAGCTCTAAATGCAACTTGAAAACATACGCATGTAAGATGAAATGTGATATTGCTGAAAGAGGACTTCTAGCTGATGGAATGAAGTGGTTTTCAGGTCCTGAACCAGTTTTTAATGAAGTGGTCATCTGCCATGCACTTATGAACTGGTGAGAAAAACAAACGAAAGTTAAACTTAACTAGCTGCTAACTAAATATCCACTTTCTGGTCATAAACAAGTATCATACAAAGTTAGAGATTTTTATTTTAGGAAAGGAAGTAAAATAATCTCCCGAGAGACTGAGAGATAATGATGCCTATACTTTTTAAAAAAGCAAAACTGTTGCCAAAACATTATTAGGATGGTGAGAAAATTCAATAAAATAACATATTCTTCCCCTCAAGTAGCCCTTCAGAAATTTATTGTGTTGCTAAAAGAGATAGGCAAATCAATCCACCCCTTATTGCTGAAGTGATACGGTCTTGACAAATACTGCTTTCAGAGCCTGAAGAGTGGGATGTCTTGAGTTTTAGAAGGGTGGGGGATGTGTTTTTTCCAGTCCTAAAAAAGATACAAATATTGAAGTTTGATATTTAGTAATGCAAAGGATGCAAAACTTGCTTTGCAGTTATTTGTAAGTAATATATTTAAAAAATGTTGGCTAACTTCAAAATTTATTAATGTATGTTGTAGTAATACAACTGCTTCATTCAACAGAGAATTACCTGTAATTTTTAACATGAATTAGTTGGCTTTTTTTTCTGTTTTTTTTTTTCCTCTTGATGGTATATTGTTAGATCTTAAGATAGTAGAAATATTTATATAAGCATGTGACAAATGTTCATAATTATTGTTATACCAGTTGTAAAACTACAAATTAGTATGGTAGTCTTTTCCTCAGCAAGCACCTTGGTGCAAAAATTCCTGTCACTGAGAAAGAAATTAAATTTTAGCTATGATTTTGATGTGTTTCTGTATTAGCCTTAGTAAAAGTATCTGGTTTTGTCCTCCAAAGGAATTTTCTTAATATTCAAGATTAGATTCCTTTTATTGTGCCAGAGATCAAATGTGATCTGATCCTATTCTCACCTTGACTCCACCACTCTGGTGATTTTCAAATTCTGAGAATTTTATCTTATGATATTAAGACATGCCTCAAAAGCAGTTTTTACTGCCTTCTCTCCTTCAATTTTCTTAGCAGGCAAACACTTCCTGGTATCTGTCTTTACTGGTTCAAAGGAATTGAGAGCTTGAGTTAAAGAAAATTTCTTTAATTTTTAAGTCTCTTGGACTGACCTCTATAGCAAGTAATTTTTCATAATTCCAAATGATTCATCCTTCCTTCTTGAAGTCTGTATTGCTGGAGATATCCTTTCAAGAGGATCATGATTATTTATTAAATTGCCCTTGTGAATTGTAATAAATAAATCCCTGCGCAATTGCAATGAGTTCCTCTTGAGCATGTGCCACCCACATAAATCTAAATAAGCAAGAACAGCCTGGGTAGGGTGCCCAGCTCCCCGTGCTCCTTGGATCCCAAAGGAATGCTGGTGCTTGGTGCATTTTGCTGGGTGCTGGGAAGCCTGCCTGCCTCGTGCTCCTTGCTCCGGTTTGGGTCAGGAAACAGAGGGCTAAGAAATGTGAACCCATATCCCTACTTGAAGTGAACAGTATTACTCTTTGTGCCTTTATGTTTCTCTTTCACTTATGTTATTATTTCCAGAAGGGTCCAGGTCCTTGTTCAGTTTCCTTACAAGCCATAATCATCTCAGAAAGCTTTTGGAGATCAAATTCACTAAAAAAGCCTAGACAGGAGGACATCCTAAATAATAGCATCACATATTTTGACAGGGCCAATTTAGGTTGAGGGAATTGTTGTTTTCTTGCTGAAGGCTTATTTATTTTTTGGCACATTCTTCTAAAGGAATGTAGAAATAACAAAAAAAAATTCTTTTTCAGTGCAAGTATTTTAAAAGGCCCACTAAAACAAATTATATGTGCAATTGAGATAAGTTACGTTATTGAAAGTGTTGGACGATGATATTGGATTTATGATAGAGGAAAAAAATGATCTAGACACATAATGCAGTCAAAATGTAGTCATTATTGACTCAGTTATTTAAAATCCTTTCTTCTGTACAAAATGATGTAATCAGAATAATACTATGAAGGGGAACCGGTTATCTTGATGCTTACAGCTAGCTAATTATCTTCATTCCATTTGCAGCCTAAAATTATATACCCGTTTGTATGTCTGTTTGTTGGGAATAGCAAATGGAAAAAATCTTTATTCTACTAACTGTCAGTGTAGCCCTAAATCTGCATGCAATGTTACCTAATGCCTCACTTGTGCAAACAGGGACTCCTGGAGCCGGCCGCCTCTCCCCAGAACCCATCTGAGGGTCAAATGCAGTGCTGCACCGAGGGCTGAATAAGCAGGCCTTGCATTCCTGCACTGCCGAAGCAGCAAAGATGCACATTTGTATTATAATAATGATTATTTGTTACATGAAACTACGTATGGTTTAAATAGATCCATGTGTACAGATCATTCTTCTAGCACAATGGGTCTGTTTGCAGATGCCTTTAATCCCCGCCGCGTGGCTCAGCCCTGCTGGTGGTTTTGCTGGATGGAAGATCGGAGCCGGGCTCCGCGCTGCCCTCCTGGAACAGGGAGGTGGTCGCTCTCCCCGGGGGCCGCACACCCTGGAGCTCGGCCTGCGCCTCCGCCGGCACGGATTCACGGGGCCTGGGAGAGGCAGTGACTCTTCCTCTGCTCTATTTTCTCTACAGGAAGGATGCAAACATTCCCTTTCGTAAAGCACCTTGGCTTCCTGAAAGAACGTGACTAAATCGCAGCTCTGAGGAGCTGCCTGGAATAAGCCATGCTCTGTATCCTTTTCGTGGCTTATTCCCAGTTTGTGCAAGCAGGAAGAGAACAGCCCCTCTTTACCCAGGGGACTTGTTCCTCGGTGCAAACATTACTCGGAACTGCTGGAAAATTAAAAATTAGCAACGCAACCTGTGTGGGTCAGTGCCAGCCATCCCACGGGCCACGCATCCCCGCCATGGAGCAGCTCAGGGCTGCCTTGGAGCTGCGGGGGGACCCAGCCCATCCGCTGAAACTGCTCGTTTGATTAGTCAAGAAGGTAAAATACTCATTTTTACTGAAAGAAGCACTAAACATGTGTTTAAAGGTGGACAGAATTTTGCTGTTTGCGGACATTTCGTGGTGCTGCCATCTTTCCCGCAGACAGGTGAGACTCACCCGCTTTTTTCCTAATGGTGTATGTTACTATTGACTTTGATTCATAAGTAAATGAGTTGGTTATATGCTTTTTTTTTCATGTATTAAGTAAATGCAATTACATTTGGTTGCAATGTACTTTAACGTTAATGACTTTTTTAACGATGATCTCCCATTCCATCGAGATTAGGGCCGCTGCATCCCCCCGTGGATGTGATTATGGATGTGCTGCGTTCAGCACGCGGGGCGCCCGCGACACACCAGGCCCCACGGCTTCGGAAGGGTCTCTTTTATTCCCGGGAGTGACTCGCTGGGAAGTTCCCGCTGGCGGCCCAGCCT
>NW_020456121.1:3250224-3266041 GCF_003342845.1 Nothoprocta perdicaria
CCGCTGCGCTCCGCGGGGCGCCGGGAGGGCCAGGCCGGGCTGGGAGGGCCGCGCGCGGGCCCGTCCGCGCTCGCCACCCCTGCGCCGGCTCCGTCCCGGCGGCTCCGGCCCGTCCCGGCGGCGCTAACGCTCCCGCTCTGCCCTTTCAGATGCCCCCCAAGAAGGGAGGCGACGGCGTGAAGTCGCACCCCATCATCGGCCGCTTCGGGACGTCGCTCAAGATCGGCATCGTGGGGCTGCCCAACGTCGGGTAGGTGCGCGGCGAGCGGCCCGGCGGTGCGGGCCGAGCGGCCGCCTGGCAGGGCCGCTAGCACCGGGGCTGCCGCTGCGGGAGCCCCGGGCAGCGCCTCCCGCCCGGCGGTTACTGAGGGAGCTCTTCTGCGTTAGATCCGACTGACACCCACACTGGAGAACGGGCGGAAATGGGGAAAACAGCTTAAAAATTGCAGAAAGTACACTTGCTTTTCCATCTCCACAGACTCAAAAAAACACTTTATTGCGTACTGTTTCCCGGTTTTAAATTTTGGTTGATAGCTCAAAAACTTCTTGAAAGCTTTTACCAACTTAATGTTTCAGGAGAAGTTCTTTTTCATGTAAAGCAGCCATTTTTTTCTCCTAACAATAACCCCATGGGAGCTCTTTGGGCATGTCTCAGGTAGGAGGACCTGCCATCTTCTCATAATTGTATTTTATTTTTTGTTTTATAGCCTAGGAAAGTTGTACAGCAGAAGGAGAATAACTATCAGTTGCGCTGTCTAACATGTGAAGTAAATGTGGAAGAATAATCATTGGCAATTATTTCTAACAGTATTTCCAAACAGATTCATGTTTTTCATGTGAGGGAAGAGCAGCTTCCTTTAGTCTGTTGCTGAAGGTTGCAGCTTTCAAGGGAAATCCTCACTGGCTTCCAGTGTGTTGGCTGCCTGCAGGGCAACTTTCGGGCCTCCTTCCAGAGGCCGGGCAGTTGTGTGAAACTGCAGAGGAAATAAACCAGAATGTTGCTGTTAGGAGAGTCAAGGCTCGCTTAAGAAAGTTCTTAAGCATCTGGAAAACTACCTTATTATTTTTTTCCTTTCTTTCTCCCTGTTGCTACCTGTGGCTCTTTAACTGGTGTTTAACATGCATGGTGAAGATGTTAGGTAAGATAGAGCTGTATCTTCAGAAGGTTACTTGTAATTGATTAACTGATGGGACCCAGTATCTTCATTGCCTTTGCTTTTCTCTCCTTGACTTTTAATGATTATTCTGTAGTTATTTTGATTCCTAAACAACACTGGAGGAACAGCACAGTTGTAGAAAAGTCTGGTGAGTTTTCAAATGCAGATTTGTCTCTGGGAAGTAACTTGTGGCAGCTGACCACCAGGCTTCCTTGCTGGTTTCTTACACTTAAGGCAGGTGAGGAGTGGCTGGTGATTTGAGCGTTGCTCTTTTGCTCTTAACTTGAACCTCTCTACTGATTGAAACGGACTGTATAGTTGCTTAGCAAGAGGCAACATTTCCATGGGTACCTCAGGATGTGTCCTGCACATGTCTTGTACCACAAAAGTGGTACTGTTCCCTTACTGCCTTTAGAAGAAAGGGGGAGTTGAGCCTTGCATTTGGCTTAGGGTGAGATGCATGTCAACACATCTTTTCTAAATGCTTCTAATTGGAACTTACTTCAGAAATGTGTTTTGTTTGTAGGAAATCCACATTTTTCAATGTGTTAACGAAGAGTCAAGCGGCGGCAGAAAACTTTCCTTTCTGCACCATTGATCCAAACGAGAGTCGAGTGCCTGTGCCAGATGACAGATTTGACTTCCTGTGCCAGTACCACAAACCTCCAAGGTAACTCCAGTTCTTGAGGTCTTCCGACAGCTTTTTGGTTGCAGTAGTGTTACGTAACTCAAGTTTTTGTTTGTAATTAAACATTACAGCCTTTAAGAGTCTACTGAAGTTTCTTTTTGAACGGGGAGTGATGCATGCGACCACCTGGAATGTACCTCTCTCTTTTCATTTGATGTTTGTGGTATGAGTATTGGAAATATAGTCATTTATTGCTCAGTGTCCTGTCTTTCAAGCTAGTGACTTTTAGGGGATTTGGAGGGTCCTCTGCAGAAATTTGGAAAACGAGCAGTAAAGGAATTATGTGTAACTTGTGCAGTGAATCAGTGCACAACTTGCACTTGTGCAGTGAGTCACTGCAGTGAGGAGAGTTATTAATTAAACTTCTCTCTTGTTTTATATTGTTCAGAATACTGTATATACTTAAATTCTGTTCAGTCTTAGTCTTTGGGCAATAACCTTTATGGACAACTCTTTTTCCTTGGATTTTTCTCTTTTCCTTACAGACTTTGCTGTTTGTTGCCAGATACATTCAGTGATACTCCTTTGGTTTCTCTTCTTATTCTTCCTTATTCTATGAGAGCATCAGTTTTGTCACATCATTGGTTTCTGCTGTTTCCGTAGTTTCATCTGCATGTTCATTGTGGGGATTGAGTGTTTCAGAAAAGGAAAGAGGTAGTTGTTAATTGACATGTGTTTGCAGTTACTTGCCTATGAATTCTGAATAAAATGAAAATACATAAATTGTAGAGCGACTCAGCATGTGTGTCTGGTCTTGTTCAACTCTTGGGCCTAGGATTTAGAGCTGGATCATGCCCAGAGTGAAAAGGGACCGTGTACCTACTCACTAAAATCCCTTAGATAACTTAATTTTCAGGGCCAAAGCAAGTTGTGCTTTTGTAAATACTGAAAATGTATTAACATGGAGGAGCTGTTTGCTTAGGTGGATTGTTATAACAAGTAGCCTTATTCTTTCTTTTCAGATGGATGTTGTGAATACGTGGTTTTGTGCTAGTTAATAAAATAACTCTGCTGAGTTTTATACAATAATTTTGGGCTTTTGACTGTGCAGAAATAATGGTGTGACTTTCAAGTTGTGTTGTCTCAACAAATCTGTTCTAAATGGTAATGTTATCATTGCCACATAAACACTTGTTTTTTGTTCAGATATTTAACTGTGACCGCCAATTTCTAAATTAATAGTTGAAGTGATAAAGAAGTTATTTTCATTTTTCTTTTCCTCTGTTGTTATCTATCCTTACAAGGAATGCTAAAGTTACAAATACTTGTGCGTGCTCTCTGGGGATAGAAAAGTCACCCATAAATATTATAGTTGTTGCTGGATATAGATAATAAATCAGCTTTCATTTGAACAGACTTATGATTTGTTTTCTATGAAAGTGCCAGTTACTTAAACCCAATGGTTATGGGGATTAGTGAGTAGATGGAGCTCCTATGAATTTTACAGTTCAGTTTTTCTGTGTGTATCTTTTAAATATTAAAGTTTAGCAGTGATAAAGCAATAATGATTCAGTAGCATGGTAGATTGAGGTAACAATTCTTGGACTGACAATGTTTACCTGGTTGAGAATAACTGAGGGAGGGGAAAAAGGTCGTGAAGGCGTACAACTGAATTGCAATTTATTTAATTTCTCTTGAATAGTCTGGATTTATTTTCTCAGGTGATACATTCTGTATTGATTTTTCTACTTGTGCTTGGACTAGGTAGTCTGCAGAAATGTAGAGCTTCTATGCAAGTATCATGAGTTCTCTATAAATTAGACTCTTGTCTTTCTGGCCCCAAGTTTTCATCTTGTAAAACCTAAAGCATTCAGGTTTCTATTTCCCATATCTTACAACTTCTGAGTCACGATAAAACAAACATGGTAGGAAAAAAAGCCTGTGTTGTAACTGAAATATTTACACAAGAGAGGCCAAAGTGGTACAGGCTTGAGAGGCAGGTCCTGCCCTTCCGCGTGTCTCTTGGCTCCGCGTGTTCCTGGTCCTGCTCCGCGTGTCGTGTTGCTGCCTTGGGGAAGCAGCCGTCAGCAGCAACTGTCAGCAGCCACTGAAGTTAAGCTTCAGTGTTGCCTGTTGCTGGCTTTCTGATGTGAATAAAAGTGAGGCAGTAAGGAGGAAGGAGACACAGTGAGCTTAATATGTTTTTAAAAACCTGAATTCATGTTAAAGTCTTAGCTTATATTTTGTTACTAACTTAAATTAAATGTTCAAAGTAATAGCTCTCACTTGTGGAAATAGAGGAGGAAACTTTAGCCTTTCCCCCTGTTCCTCCAACCCTTGGAACAAAGGTGCTTGGAACGTGTTGTGCATACACACAAATGCAGCATGTCTCTGTAGAAGGGAGTAGCAGTGGGAGCAGGGCCTGGGCTCTGGCGCCCCGAGCTCTGGGTGTTTACATGCGGGTGTTTGCTCCTGAGCACCGAGTGCTGAGGAGGCCCTTTCCCTTGCAGCCCTCAGGGGGACCGTCCCTTGCTCAGGTTACACTGGGCGAGGTGGTTGCTCAACTTTCATTTCAGTTACTGAGCAGGGAGCAGGAATTCAGAAAGCTGTGAAAGGAGATGGTGCTCCCCTGAATCTCCTTATGCCTTGGGTTAGAAAGCAAAGCTCCCCTAGGGTGCGGGAGTCCTACCTTGGGACTGCACTGAACACACAGCTCTTGTTAGAAAGGAGCTCCCTGCCCTGCCTGTGTAAATCCCTGTTTGGGATTAAAAGCAAAATGGTGAGGAAGAAACACAGGAGTTTTGCGTTGGCCCGCTGTTGTTTTTGCACAAGCCCTTGGGCCAAAAGAGTACCATTTTGTAGCCATTCAGGAACAAGAACTGTAGTTTGCTATCCCTGCTCTAAAGGTTTAGGCATTTTCCTTGGAAATTTCCAAGAGGACATACTTTTTCAAGGACGACGCTCGTGCTTAAAGTAAGTTGGTCTGGATCTGGTAATCCATTGTGGGTAATGAATTGCTGTGCCTCCTTTATGGTAGGTTGGTGCTGCACTGATTTGTACAAATGATCAGTTGATGCCACCTGTTCCTGATGATCATTTGAGGCTCAGTGACATTATGCTAATGCTGACTAACGAATCTTAAGAAATGGAAATTAATCTATTTAAAGGAAGAGGGGGGAAAGAACAATTCAGTTGTTTTCTGCATTTAAAAGAGCTAAAATGCACTACCTATATAAAGAACTTCTGTTCTTTGCAGTGTTTTCCATTTCGTTCAGGTTTGGTTTAGACATGTTTATGTCTTTTTGGACTTCTTGACGACATACCCAATTCTGAATAGCTTTATGCCTTTTTCCTCTGTGTTCATCTTTCTGTGATGAAATAAAGAGATTCAGGCTGCCAACCACGATGGCAATGTTACTTTGCCCGGGTGTCAGCTCTGTGATAGCCAAGTGAGGATCAGAAATAGCCTGGAAAGCCGGATACTGGCTCTTCAAAGGCCTCCTGCTCTTACTAGCTCATTGTGAAATAAATAGGCTGGGTGTTGCAGCCATTGTGCAGCAAATGAGGGTGGTGCTGGGGACAGGGTGGCCCATCTGCATGTGAAGGTACCTGCCTTGGTGCAAGAGGCATCTCCGCAGTGAAAGTGTGAATTGGGGTGCTGGCAGCCAGGAAGCTCATCACCCTGCGGGGGTTAGAGGGGCATAAAGAGAGCCGCTCTGGGGCCACCTTTCTTTTCTTGGCACAGTTTTAAATGACAATGCCTTAAGAAGTGGCATTTTCTATGTTGCTGATGACTTAGAAGGGTTAGTATTTGTTAAAAAGCAAGAATTTCAAAACCGGGAAGTTGTTGCTCTTTCTTGTGAGCTGTGCAGTAGCTCTGCATCACAGGGGAAAGGAGGAGTAGGGTTAGTGCATTAGTGGAGTTATTAGTTTGATTTTGTCCTCAGGCTATGCACTATTCTCTGTAGTGCATTAAGCTTAAAAATCCTGGCTTGCTGTTGCCATCTGAATTTGCATACTGGTAAATAGAAAGAATATCTAATTGATAGCATTTGCCAAGAACACTTTAGTGGAGCAGAAGTGTAACGCTGTCAAAGTTAGCTCTGTTTGGAGTGTATTTATATGCCTTTTTTCCCCGCCTCATTGAGGAGCATTAAGTTACAACACATGCCAGGGCAGTGTCTCCAAGGATGCCCCCTTGTTTTCACAGGCCTTGTGAAGTTTAAAGCTAGAAGGTGAGGTGTTAGGTGCCCCTGATTTCAGTGGCTCATGCTGTTTTGTAAACATCTTGCATATTTCCTAAGCTGCCTCTGAGCCCTGGCTTGTGTTCTTGCTTGTTTGCAAGCGCATCACAAAGGTGTTAATGACATGAAATGTCGTTAAGCTCCTAATTCAGTGCACCTGACAAGTACAGTAATGCTTTGAACTTTGCCTTGGGAAGGAAAAGAAGTATTGTCCAAATCTTGTATTGAGAAATTAGAGTGGAAAAAACCCAACAACTACTACTATTTTTCTTGGGAAGCATTGCAGTAAGATGGAAAGCAAAAGCAGGGTAATGGCTCTTGGTTTGAGGTTGTCGTCCTGCCCGACATGCGAGTGTGACATGCTCGGACAGAGGGGCTGGGTTGCCTTTCCCCATGCTAGGGAGTGCGTTTCGAGGGGGCTGCGAGTTGGCTACTGTTAAACTATATAGGTTGTGTTATCTACGTTTTCATGAAAATGGAGTTAGCACTAAATAGCTTTCAGAACTGTTGTCTAGTTCCACACGTTGATTTGAACGGAGATAATGATTATCTATGTTTCTGTATTTCACTTAGTATGTTTTTTTCCTTGGGGTGTGTCGGGGGGAAGGATTTATGTGGTGTTCTGCTTACACAAAATATAGACACATGGTTAGGAACTGCCAACATACTCTGAAATTTGAGTTTTGCTGCTCTGTGTAGACAGTTACTTGTGAGGACACTTAGATGTCTTCTGCCTTTTGTGTTAGGAGAGCTGCTTGTTACAGGTGACATTTCATACCTCATAAGTCCAGGTTTGGCTGATGTTTCGTATGGAAGTCAGTATGATCCCACATCGTAGCAAAAGTTGTGTGTGTGTGTGTTGTTTTGTTTGACATTGTTAATGATATAAAGTAGTGTTTTGCCTGGGGCAGGGGGAGAAATCTTGGTTTTTTTTTTTTTTTTTCCTTTTTTTTTTTTAACATAGCAAATTAAATGAGGAAGAAAGTTATTGTCATGTATAACAATCTAGTCAAAAATGTCATTTTCAGGTTCCAGATTTATTTCTGTGCCAAACATTTTGGATTATATCTTTTGGTAATGACATTTTTAACTTTTATCTTTCAGCAAAATTCCAGCCTTTCTGAATGTGGTGGATATTGCTGGCCTTGTGAAAGGAGCCCATACTGGCCAAGGCTTAGGAAACTCCTTTTTGTCTCATATTAACGCCTGTGATGGGATCTTTCATCTGATGCGTATGTAAACTTACTTATATTCCATGGATAGCGTAAAGAATGTGCTGTTGTACTCTACGCATATTTGTTCTACAGTTTTTATTTAAAGCAGGTTGGCAACGAGAATTTAAGAATGAACCTGTGTGTTTAGAAGTGTGCAGGAGGTAGAAGGACTGAGGACAGTGGTAAAGGTGTAGTAGTCCTTAAAGGTATTAATTCTGCTGTATTCCTTGAGAGTTTTTTTGGCAAATGATTGTTTACAGATCTGCATGTTCTTTCACACAACCTGAGGGTAAGTAATAGCCTAACAATAAACATGACAGTCAGCTGAACATACAGTATTTATAAAAGCGCAGGTCAGTTGTATGTGTCTTACGTATATTGTAGGCTGAACGCAGTTCTTCTTTGGTTTGTTTGTGGGAGGTGGTAATTTCAGATTTGCAACTGAATCTGAGACCTAGATTCACCAGCGAGTAGCCCATGTTGGAGGTTGAATCCTGTCAACAGGTCTCATGTAGTAAGTGATGCATACAGCAATATCTTAGGGGAAAATTAATATTTAGTAAAGCCTGAGAAACAAGCCAATGCAGCCATGTGCTGGTGGTGTAGTCATGGTTTTGGGAAAACGACCTCTGGTTCATTTTATCCTTTCTATATTTTCAACTGAGTGAGGCAAACTTTGTGCGGAAAGGTAACATGTTTTTATTAGGCTTACACTGTTGGGAAAAAAGACAGGTTCTGGAAACATGAAGCTTCTGTTAAGATCTCCTGGTATCTAAAAGCCAGCTATAACAGTGGAGGGGTTAAACACATCTCCCACTTGAGTGCTTGTTTTCCTATATTAGTACTAGTATTGCTGTTTTCTGCGAATGATGTTCGTTGCTAAACAGCTCATAGTATTTAAAACTGTGTTGAAAAAATGAAGCTAAGCCTTTGGTGGGCTAGAGCGAGGTAAGTCTTCTGAATTTCACGTCCTGTTGGGAGCTAGTTTGATATGTCAGGGTTGTGCATTCATACATTTTAAGTGTTCCTATTGTGACTTCTTGAGAACCGCTTGTATAGTGGTGCCCCAAAGAAAGCCAGGCAATCAGTTCCCTCGAATGTATCCTTGTCCTGGAGTTGAAATTACTGTTTTGTCTGCTGTCAATTGAGAACAAGTGATAAACTGTTTATACTTACTCTGTTTGGATGTTTGAATCATAGCTGTTTGGTTAAGGTACAGACTGATAAATCGTTCAATAGAGAAGATTTTTTTAGTATATATGTTGAATCATCCACAGCATTTGTCTTAGGCAGAATTCATAAGGATTAACACCATTTTTGTGTTTTTTTCTTTGAGAACTGTAGAAAACGAGTCCATTATGCTTTTTAGTTTTATTTTTTAACCACGCAGATACTTTGTTATTTTGTATTCATACCTATTTTATCTAGTTGTTGAGTTATTCTGTAACAAACTTTAGCTTCTTTCAGAAGTTCTGAAATGTAATGGTTGTGAAATGATTGTCGCTATGTTTTTTTTACATCTTCTGTGGATTACGGTAAAGATAATGGAGTCACATTTTCAAACAATATTCCTGTTCTTTTTAAGTAGCACTCTTTAATCTTAACCCTGCCTCTTATGCTCCCTTTCCTAGAAGGGCAAGTTTTATCTAGCATGTAATCTAGTGATGACCTGTTGTAGAATTTTGTGTTTATCACATAATAAGTGTATTTTGAAATATTGCATTAGCCTTAATAATAAGGCTAATGATAAAAATGATAATGCAAATTAGTCTGAGATGTAAAATCATTACTCTTTTTTGACTGCAGAATGCATATTACTTCCATTTTTCTTTTCCCACAGTGCTATAAAATTGAAGATATGGCACTAAAAGCTAGTAATAGCCTTTCTATTCAATTTAAGAAAAAATGAATCTGAGTTACACAACACAAACTCTAGTTAAAGCCTAAAACCCATGGAAGTTTTCAACATACCATGTCTCCTTCTATTAGAAAAAAAAATATAAACCCTTTTTATATGCTCTAATGTTTTTATACCTACCTTTCAAAATCACTGGCAACCTCCTTGAGTTTACAGCATGTCTCGAGCGTGTACCGTTTCAGGTCACACAAGGTGCCTGTGCAGTTCTGCCCATCTGTAGGTTTCTCAGTTCTCAGGGGATGGTTGAAGCTTTCGTTGCCTTTTCCCAGGGCTTGGCTCAAGTTCTTCCTGCGCAGCCTGGCTGTGGGACCTGGTCTGCTTTTCAGGGGTTGCGAACCAAAGAGCCTGAAATCGGGATTACTGGAAAAATAATATTGTTTTCCATGGGGGTGTTATACCCTTTGTGGATATTTTAGCATTGCTGACAAAGCCAACTGATTTTTTTATGGGTTTAATGACTTTATTATTGAATAAGACCTTATGTGCTTACCACTTGTTTCTTTCACTACGAAGCGCTTCTCACATTAGCACTGTGAAAGATGCAGTCGTTTATGTGTTGAATTCGTGGCAAATGTAGCTTTCATTACGTGAGGAAAATGTTTTCATCTTGAAAAGAATGAAAAATCGGATGTCTCACACTATTTCTGGAGAGTTTCTCATGCAGATCTTGGTAGCAGTCATTTAGTGTTTGTATTGTTGAGTCCCATTCAGAAGGCCTGTTCTCTGCGTTGTGTTTTTGTTTGTTTTAGTCCTGCTGGATAATGGGAAATTCTGTGCACGGGAAATGGTTTATTGTGGCCTGTCGCGTGGGTTCCCTGTGGGCGCCCTGAGCTGGTGCTGGAGCTGCAACATGAGGCACTGGGGTGTTAATGTCCTGCACCTCGAGGGCTGTGTCACCTTGGGAAGCTTTGGGAGGCCCCTCAAGCTTCCCGCCGCTGTCCTGGGGTGCCGAACGGGCCGGATGGCACCAGCCAGTGCTGCTGCCTCCAGAAGGAAACGCATCCTGGGTTTGCTTGGGAAGGCTTTTAAACTGCTGCTCTCCAGTTGGGACTAGTGGTGTTAGCTGGTCGCTGAAGACACCTGGTCGTGCTCGTGTGTGCAGCCGTCTGCTTCCTCATGGAGCTGGTGGCCTGTCTCCCTGCAGGACTGGCGGAGCGTCTGTCTTGGAGCACAGACCAGGAACTGTGTTTCTACCTCACAGAGGGCTCAACAGGATGGTGCTAGGAATTTAGATGAACCATTGCATCTTGCTGTTTTCCAGGCTTTAATGTTGTTTTGCTGGCTGGTGTTTTGCAGAAAGCGTTTGGAAGTGAACTCCCTGAAGTGGCCTTAAGGTCCTGATGGGCGAGAGGTGGCGGGCTGGGCTGGGGGAGCTTTAGAGTGTGACACTGCAGACTTGTGCCCCCGCCTGGAAAATGTTTCTGGTCTTAGGCCAAAGGTTTTAATCTTGTTTTTCTTTATATTCAGTATATGTTGAATTGTGTTTTCTTTGGAAGAAATGATTTATTTGTAAATTATTTTGTCTACAGTAACTATTCATAGATTTTTTTTTCTCCTTATATTGTTGAAGGGTTTTTGAGATGTGTTAGATTTTTTTAGATGCATAGATTTTTTCCATTTAAAATAAGTGAATTGAGAATGGGTTACTGGTATTCAAAGTGATGATTGATCTCAGAATGCTGCTTTTTATTTTGGAAGTTATCCTGGTTTCTTTGGGATGGGGACTATCCTTTTGGCTGAATCTGTGTAAAACCTTTGTCCAAACAGAAATACTCACTACTGACTGAATGAACGGGGAGTTTAATTAAAAAGCTGTTTTCTGTCCTGGATAACAGCATTTACACTAGTAGCAAGGTAACCTGACATATGCTTTAAAGCTGTGGAAGGTTTAAATTTCTTTGTATTTCTTTTTTACTTCTTTGTTTAGTTGGAAGCACTTCTCACCGCTGTATTTTTCCTGTTGCAGGTACAGTGGTTTTTAACTGAGCAGAAATGTCTGCAGCGTGGCAGAAGGCAGGCGGCCAGAAGGCTGTAATAAGTTTCTTCCTGAGTCGCAGGCCTTTAACCGCCTTTCAACTTTTATGGCATATCAGTCACAAGCACTTGCAGAAAATTACTTTCTTTGTACGGTGGATTAAAAATGGCAACCTTGTTACAAGTGTAAATTTACAAATTACTCTTAAATAGCGCTTCAGGGAGGAAAATGGTACATGTCGTATTTAGTCCCTGTTGCAACTATCTGTCAAGATTTGATTGTACTGCATGTTAAAGAGCCAGAATTCTTAATATTTTAGACTTTTCCCTTCCTGCTGATCGCCAAAGGTCCTGGGTTTCTAGAAAATACGTTCCACATTTTTCTCTTATTTTTAGTTTCTCTAATGAAGTCCAGTCTTTATTTTCAAACATAGAGAAATTGGAAGGAAATTTGCCTCTAAGAATGCTTCACTCTCAAGTTCTTCCTTTTTAATAAATAAAACCATGGTGTTTGCCTAGGGTCTCAGCTCAAACAGGCAACATAAACTTAGCAAATTTAAGGTGCTCTGGGGAAACAGAATGTTAGTGCATGTTAGTGAGTCTGGTAATTGCTGGTATGTTGTTGGTGGTGACAGATTGAAACAACCGTGAAGCTAAGTAAACATCTTCTTGGGGACTTGTAGAAATAACTGGTTTCAATAGTCTCCATGGCTAGTTCCAAAATTTTAATGGCTTTTACTCCAGTTTTAAGTCTGTTTGTCGTTATTAATGTTTTGTACATCCCACGTTCTGTGTTATTCATAGTTTGAGATAACTCTTACATCTATTTAACATTTATAGCAAGTATAGATACCAAATCGCACGAGCCGAATGTAGTTAGTTCTTACCTAATGTAAATGCATATCAAAACTGGGTGAGAGAATATTCATACTGTTCCCCCCCATCCTCAAGATTTTAAATCCAGTTGCCTTCGCTTTATTTGTATCATTATGAATATCAATGGGGAGCTCAAAGCATTATTTTCAATGTTGAGATTAATTAAGTTCAATTAAGTCTCAGTGAAGTTGATAAAGACATGTATTTTTTCAATCCTCTGCTCTGACTTTTCCTTTTAAAACTTTTTCTATTTTTGCCCTCTTTCTGCTGTATCCAGAAAATGCTGGTCTTTCCGTGCCTTTGCTTGAGACGCGATGTTTTTTGTTTGCTTGTTGTAGAAGTTCCCCTCGCAGCAGGACCCCGCGAGCGGCGCCGCGGGCAGCAGCAGCGCTCCGCGCACGAAGCGGGGCTCGCGCCTCCTCGCTCCGGCGCGCCGCACGCGGCGGCCCAGCGCCTCTGCTTGTGGCGGTAGAGCCCACTCGTGTCCCCGCTGTGATTTGGAGCTCTTCTGTTAGGCGCTGAAATCCACCTTCAAGTGATGTAAACATAGGCGTCTTGCAAAATTGTATTTTAACATATTTTCATTCAAATTTTTCTTTTAAGATTCCCCCCCCCCCCTTTTTTTTTTGCTCCTCATATGTTCCCTATGTTGTATATTTTGGAAGACTTGTGACTAAATGTAGCTGCCTCCTGTCTTAAAAAAAATAAATAAATAAATAAAGGGGGGGAAGGGGCAAGGTTCTCACGTATAGAAACATTTCACTGCTGAGTTATCAAAGTTTAGAAGTCATTTGCAGCACATATTAAACATGGTAGTTTCACGCAGCTGGGATGTTTATGCTATTGAGCTTTTACAGAGACGTTCTCTTTCTCATCTGTTGTTGGAATAACTAAATACTTAAATGTTTGGAGCAGGTCATAGCTCAGCTAAACCTTATGAATTAAGCTTTCAGTAACTCTTGATATATTAAGAAAAAAGCAAAATCGTTCAAATTAAAAATGTAATTGCAGTGATATGTATGTTTTAACATATGTTAAAATATGTTTTATTTTGTTAACTAATGGTTATTTTCTTGCTTTTTTAAAGTACTATAAAAAGCTGTGAATATTTCTGTGGGTGAGGCATTGTGTAGGAGACCCTTTGAGTCACAAGGTCGTGAAAATGGCATTCCCCCACCCACCTTCTAATAAAATCATTGCCAAAAGTGAAGTAGCTTCTAGGACAGTTTATTAGCAAAGGCTTGCAGTGTATGTTGTGGTTTTGGAGGGAGCGCCATGCTCAGTAGTGGCTTTGCTTTGCTTTCTTTTTCCTTGCGACTCAGAAAAAGTGACCGAATTCCCTCCTACCAGTAAAACATACTGTGATACCATGAAAGAAACACAACTGCAGTGAGTTTTTTTGTTTGTGTGATTGTTTTTCTTTCTTATCTTCATCTAATCATGGTGTCATGGTGATACAGATAAGCTTTTCTAGGTTAAGGGCTACTTCCCAGTACTCCTTAAGCAACACTAAGGTATGGGCAGGTGAGCAGCGAGTTAGATGGCAGTGTAAATGTAGCTGAATATTGCTGTCCTACCTGAACTGCCCTTACAAATTCTCTTTTCCCTACAAAGCAGGGAAAAGAGGCATTTTCCGTGCTGGGAAGAGCCGGAGCCAAGACCCTGGAAGGCAGATGGACGCGTAGCTCTGCGCGCCTGCCCGGCGCCCGCGCTGGGAGCTCCTGCCTTGCCGCAGGTTTCACGCTGCCGTTGCAGAAACTTCCTGGTCCTCTCGCACCTCTCCCTCTGCGAGTTAGGCAGCTGCTGCACTCTGGTCTTTCGCAGTTTTAGCATTGCCTTAAAGTGGCTCCCTAGGTGCCGTTCAGCGGAGAGCTGTGCAAGACCTGTCCTTCATTATTCCTATTTGAGCATCAGGTTAGTCCGTGTCGGCTCTAGGAAGCAGCGCTGTGAAACTGCCCTCCTCTCCCATATCTTTCCTTCATAGAGGAGTGCTGCTTTCTTCTCTATGTGCATGTGGACAAAACATAGGGGTTTGTGCCTCGGGATTGGTTTGGAGTATCCTATACTGCTTTATTTCTTCCTCTGCTCCCCCTGGAAGACATGAATTTGTTCTGCTGGGCACATGGGTGAGAACTGTGAGGCAGCGTTGGAAAATTGCTTACACCCTGAGTTAGACTTTGCCTTTACTGCACGGTAAATCATGTCACCAGGTTAGTGAAAATGATCTGAGTTTTAAACCATATCCTGGTATGGGCAGGTAGCTATGGTTTAATGCATAAATAAGCTCAAGGGTTTATGTAGGTCTTTCCTTTATACTTCTTGCACAAAAGTAATTACCCATATTTATTCTTTGAGAGCAGAATAACTCTCTCAAATTATATAGATAGGGGGAGAAAAAACGTATGCGTTATTTAGTGCCATCCTGTTTATTCCTAGTATTTAAATAACGGTATCTCAAGGATGTATTACCTTGTAATTCTTCAGGAAGAGCAAGACGAGAGCTATGAATTTGTAAATGTTTTCATTACTAATCAAAAAAATTGAGACTTATTTTCCAGTAAGGCTGCATCTAGATATCACGAGCTGAATTTTGATTGCATCGTACCTAGTGGGTTTCTTTCCAGCCTCAGCTACTGTGAACTCTGCAGTTTTAATTATTTATGCCCGTGGAGAAAGGCAGACTCTTGTTCTTACGTTCTTCTCTAGCCTTCGTTACAGTTTGATAGCGCTCAAATTCTAAGCCTCGTGCTAAGCAAAGTCACAATGGTTTTCGGAGCCTGCGCTCTCGTTCTTTAGCCTAATATATTGTGCTCTTCTATGTCCAATTTCTTTTTCTTATCAGAGAAGATGAAAACATAAAAAATCCTTATCTAAAGGCCGCCACCCTTGATCGAGTAGCAGCCTCTAGTGCCATTCTATTTATAGATGAAACTTGTTAAGTTTCCTCAGCAGGTACTTAAAGCTATGACCTTGTAGGCCAGAAACAGGAGAGCTACCTACTGAGCTACAAGGGCAATCTCTCACAATTCTAAAGAATACATAGAGAAATTTCTAATATACTGTACTGTGAGTCATAAAGTACTTGACCAATAAATTCCCCCTCCTGCCCGCCCGCCCAGGCAGGTTTCTTTATTGAGTCATTGCTGTTACTTGACCTGCGGCTGCTTTTGCTGTGGTTTGTGTGTCATGTGGCCGTGGGTAATTGCTGCGGAGACAAAGTGGGCGAGATTTGCATCCTGCTCTGTAATATTCTAATTCTAAAGGACTTTTCAGTATGAGATAGTGTTGGAAGGTGTTCAGGTGACTTTGAGACATGGTTACCTGCTTTGATGGATGTCTTTTTTTTCCATGATGCAGAACTGATTGTGTATTAGTCTTCTTGGCTGCTACTGCGGATGTCCAGGCCTTAAAACAGTCATCATTGAACACTTTGTAAGCTCTTTCTTCTTTGCTTTGCCTTAGGCTTTTTGAAAACTGCGAGAGAAAACTGCTTTTTTTTTTTTTTTTAACTTTTGGTTGTATGTGATACCAAATGTGAAACTCAGGTTTCTTTTGACTGGAGGAATGTAATGTCAGAAAAGACAAAACCAATTCCTTGCAGGAATTTGGGGATAGGTAAGTGGGCAGATGTTGGTCAGCATCCCTCTGAGCTGCAGTGGTTGTATCATAGAATCATAGAATCATAGAATCATAGAATGCCGAAGGTTGGAAGGGACCTCAGAGGTCATCGAGTCCAACCCCCCTGCTCACGCAGGGTCACCTAGAGCACGTGGCACAGGGCTGCATCCAAGCGGGTTTTAAAGATC
>NW_020456122.1:0-1297 GCF_003342845.1 Nothoprocta perdicaria
GGCCACGCCGCGGCCACGCCCCATTAAAGGTCTTTGAGCTGCCCCGTGTCTCTGTCCCCGCCGTGGGGTCTGCCCGGCAACCGCGCGGCCAATAGGGGCGCGGCGGGACGAGCGCGTGGCCAATCAGAGCGCGGGGGAGGAGGAGCATGCAGCGCGCGCCCCCCCACCCCAAACCCGGCGGGGAGGGGTCCAGAAGTCCCAAAACCGCGCGGTCTCGCCCCAAAACCGCAGAACCCCATCAAGCGACAGACGTGGCCGCCAGCCAATCGCGCCGCCCGCCTCAGCCGCACTGCGGCGCTGCGGCCAATGGGCGCCCGGCTCTCATGCGGCGTCGTCCAATGGGGAGCGCCCGCGCTCGTCCCGCCCTGTGGCAGCGGCCTTTCCCGCGGCCGGCGCGCGGCAGCCAATCAGCGGCGAGGCGACCCGCGTGACGTCACGCGTCGCCCCCCGTAGCGTCACGCGGGGCGGGACTTTCGCCCCGCGAGGAGGCGGAGCAGGCGGCGCACTGATTGGCCGCGCCGAAGCCTCGCGCGCGCCCATTGGCCGCGCGGCTCTCGCGAGAGCGCCGGCCCTGTGACTAGCGCTGGGAGGCCCCGCGCTGCCTCTTTCTCAGCGAAGGAAGCGGCGAGGTCGGAACCGGGGAGGGGACCGGACCGGAACCGGGGGGCGGAACCGGGGAGCGGAACCGGGGAGCGGGACCCGGACCGGAACCGGGGGGCGGAACCGGAACCGAGGAGCGGGACCGGAGAGCGGGACCGGAACCGGGAGAGCGGGACCCGGACCGGAACCGGGGGGCGGAACCGGGGAGCAGAACCAGGGAGCGGGACCCGGACCAGGACCGGAACCGGGGGCGGAACCGCGGAGCGGGACCCAGACCGGAACCGGGGGCAAAACCGGGGAGCGGGACCTGGACCGGAACCGGGATCGGAACCAGAACCGGGGACCGGAACCAGGGAGCGGGACCGGGACCGGGGGACAGAACCGGGGAGCGGGACCAGAACTGGGACTGGGGGGCAGAACTGGGGAGTGGGACCCGGACCGGAACCGGGACCGGGGGGTGGAACCGGGGAGCGGGACCGGAACCAGGACTTGGGGGCGGTACCAGGGAGCGAGAGTGGGACAGGGGACCGGAACCGGGGAGCGGAACCGGGGAAAGGAACCGCGAGTGGGGGCGGAACCGGGGAGCGGGACCGGGAGGCAGAACCGGGGCTCCCTGGCGGGCGGTTCCGGTGCTGCCGGTGCGGGTGGCTCCGGTGCGGGTGGAGCCACCGGTTCCGGTGCGGGTGGAGCCGCCGGT
>NW_020456122.1:2090-4817 GCF_003342845.1 Nothoprocta perdicaria
CCGTTGGGCTGTGCGCCGTGCAGATGCCGGGCGTGACGGTGAAGGACGTCAACCAGCAGGAGTTCGTGCGGGCGCTGGCCGCCTTCCTCAAGAAGTGAGTGCGGGCGGCGCCGGTCCCGGTGCCGGTGCCGGTCCCGGTGCCGTCCCGCGGTGTCACCGTGTCCCGCGCAGGTCCGGCAAGCTCAAGGTGCCCGAGTGGGTGGACACGGTGAAGCTGGCCAAGCACAAGGAGCTGGCGCCCTACGACGACAACTGGTTCTACACGCGCGCGGGTGGGTGCGGGTGACGGCGGGTGACGCCGGGCGCCGCCGGGTGACGCCGGGTGACGCCGGGTGACGCGCGTGCCCCGCAGCCTCCACCGCGCGCCACCTGTACCTGCGCGGCGGCGCGGGCGTGGGCTCCATGACCAAGGTGTACGGCGGGCGGCAGCGCAACGGCGTCCTGCCCAGCCACTTCAGCCGCGGCTCCAAGAGCGTCGCCCGCCGCGTCCTCCAGGCGCTCGAGGGCCTCAAGATGGTCGAGAAGGACCAGGACGGGTGCGCGGCCTCGCCGCGGGGCCCCTTGTGTCCCTTTGGGTGCTCTTGGCTTCCTGTGGGTGCCCTTGTGTCCCCTCGGGTCCCCTGTGGGTCCCCTCGGGTGCCTTTGTGTCCTTCTCGTGTCCCCTCGGGTCCCTGTGGGTCCCTTTGGTCCCATTGGGTCCCTTCAGGTCCCTCTGTGGCCCCTTTGGGTCTCCTTGTGTCCCTTTGGATCCCCTTTGGATTCCCTCGTGTCCCCTTGGGTCCCTCAGGTCCCTTTGAGTCCCCTTGGGTCCCTCGTGTCCCTTTGTGACCCTTTGTGTCCTCTTGCGTTCCCCATGTCCTTTTATGTTCTTTTGGGTCTTGTTTTGGTTCCCTTTGGGTCTCCTTGTGTCCCTTTGAGTCCCCTTGGGTTCCTCATGTCCCTTTGGGTCTCCTTTGTGTCCGTTCAGGTCCCGTTTGGGTCCCTGTGGGTCCCCTTGTGTCCCTCTGTGTCCCCCTTGGTCCCCCTTGGGTCCCCTGGTGTCCCTTTGGGTCCCCTTGGTCCCCTTTGTGTCCCCTGGTGTCCCCATGGGTCTCCTTTGTGTCCCTTTGAGTCCCCTTGGGTTCCTCATGTCCCTTTGGGTCTCCTTTGTGTCCGTTCAGGTCCCGTTTGGGTCCCTGTGGGTCCCTTTGTGTCCCCTCATGTCCCTTTGGGTCCCCTTGGTTTCCCTTGTGTCCCTGGTGTCCCCATGGGTCTGCTTTGTGTCCCTTTGAGTCCCCTTGGGTCTCCTTTGTGTCCTTTCAGGTCCCGTTTGGGTCCCGTTTGGGTCCCTGTGGGTTCCTTTGTGTCCCTTTGGGTCCCCTCGTGTCCCTCTGCGTCCCCTTGCTCCCCTTTGGGTCCCCTCGTGTCCCTGGGGTCCCCTCGGGTCCCCTTTGGGTCTCCTTGTGTCCCTTTGAGTCCCCTTGGGTCTCCTTTGTGTCCTTTCAGGTCCCGTTTCGGTCCCGTTTGGGTCCCTGTGGGTCCCCTTGCTCCCCTTTGGGTCCCCTCGTGTCCCTTTGGGTCCCCTTGCTCCCCCTTGGGTCCCCTCGTGTCCCTCTGCGTCCCCTCGGGTCCCCTTTGGGTCTCCTTGTGTCCCCTGGTGTCCCCTTGGGTCTCCTTTGTGTCCTTTCAGGTCCCATTTCGGTCCGGTTTGGGTCCCTGTGGGTTCCTTTGTGTCCCTTTGGGTCCCCTCGTGTCCCCGGAGCGCCGGCGCTGACGGGCCGCGCTCCGCAGGGGCCGCAAGCTGACGCCGCAGGGCCAGCGGGACCTGGACCGCATCGCGGGGCAGGTGGCGGCCGCCAGCAAGAAGCACTGAGCGCCCCAATAAACAGCGGCCCCGTGTCCCCGCGGCGGGGACACGGCGACAGGCGGCGGCCCGCGGGGTCCCCGCGCGGCCGGTACCTCCAAAACGCTCCGTCTCCTCCTCCTTGCAAAGGAATTCCGCGCTCTGGCGGGGTTTACGTGCGGAAACGAGGGCTTCGGGAGCCGTCCCGGTGCCTGCGGAGCGGCGCTTCTGCCCGCGGAGCCTTCTGTAGGGAAAGAGGCACCGAAATGGGGCAAATCCGCGCGGAAACGGGGTCGTTCTGCCCTGGCACTGGGAGGCTGCGGCTCCGAAAGGCTCAAACGGTGCCGCGGCTGCTGCCACCAGAGCAAAAAACGGCTTTTTTTCCCGTCTTTTGGCGCCGTTTTTGGCTTGTGGAACCACTTTTTTCCTCATGCTTGCTCTGGCCGCAGCGGCGGGGCGTTTCTCATGGCTCCGTGGCTGAGGATGCCCTCGATTCCCGGCGGGAAGGGGAGGCTTCGTGGGAGCCCCCAGCGGAGGGCGCTGCGACCTACCGGGGGCTCCGTCGCGGCGGAGGCCGGAGCTCCTCGGCGGCGGAGGGGACAAGGACGGCCGTTTAACGGTCGTTTTACGGCGTGGGGGGGCGGAGCGGGCGCTTGGGGTCCCCACCCGCAGGGGCGGCAGCCGCCGCTCTGAGGAGAGCGGGCGGTCGCCTCGCACCTCGTTGGCTCCGGCGCCGCTGATTGGCTGCCGCAGGGGGCGGGATGCGCGCGGCGCGCGCTGATTGGCCGCCGCCTCACGGCGGGCACGCGCCCCTCCGCCGGCACGCGCTCCCTCGGAGCCGAAGCCCGCGCGCGGGAAGCGGGCGGCGCCCATTGGCCGCCGCGGGGCGGCCGGCGGGCGCTGAT
>NW_020456122.1:5278-6633 GCF_003342845.1 Nothoprocta perdicaria
GCCGGGCGCGTCGCTCCGTGAGGCGGTTCCGGCGTTGGCGGCCGCGATCGCCCGTTAGGAGCCGCGATCGCCCGTTAGGAGCCGCGATCCCCCGTAAGGAGCCGCGATCCCCCCCGTAAGGAGCCGCGATCCCCCGTTAGGAGCCGCAATCCCCCCGTTAGGAGCCGCGATCGCCCGTTAGGAGCCACGATCCCCCCGTAAGGAGCCGCGATCCCCCCGTTGGAATCCGCGATCCCCCGCTGGGATCCACGATCCCCCCGTTAGGAGCCGCGATCGCCCCGTTGGGATCCGCGATCCCCCCGTTGGGAGCCGCCCCCCCTTCCCATCCCGTTTTCTCCCCCATCCCGGCTGTTTTTGGTGTTTCCTTGTTTTTGAGCCGCGTCCCGCCGCGCTCGCCATGGAGCCGCCAGCTGCTCCGGAGCCTTGGCCGCCCGCCCGGCGCGCGGACGAGCTCCGCGTCCCTAATGCCCGGGGCTCCCTTTAAGGCCCCCGATCCGCCTTCCCCGGCTTCTCCCCGTGGGAACATCGGGAATCCTCCCGATGCTAGATATTTGTGTCCCGGGACGCTCCCTTTCCAGTCAGGCTCCTTTCCGCAGCGGGGCTCCCGGCGATGTTCCGGGGCTCCCGGCGATGAAAGGACGGAGATGGACACGGGAATCGCAGTCCCAAGTGTCATTTTCCTTAAAAAACATGCGGATTTGGGGCTGGTCCTTTCAGGGCCCGTGGAGACGCGGGATGGGTTTTCCCATTCCCTGCGGCGAGGTGAGGGGCCGGCGGAGCGGATCCCAGCGCTGATCCCTGTCTAGGGAATCCAGGTGCTTCCCAAGGGCTGGAAAACATCCCGCGGCGACGGACGGCGGGACGGGCCTCCCGCGGGGCCCGGGAACGCCGGGAACGTCGGGAAGGGCCGAGCGGATCCGCCGGCACCATCCGCTCCCGCGGGCGCCACCCCCGGCCCATCCCACCTTTGGGAGCCCCAATCCCATTCCGGGAGCCCCAATCCCACCTTTGGGAGCCCCAATCCCATTCCAGGAGCCCCAGTCCCAATTTGGGATGCCCAATCCCGTTCCAGGAGCCCCAATCCCATTCCGGGAGCCCCAATCCCACCTTTGGGAGCCCCAATCCCATTCCAGGAGCCCCAATCCCACCTTTGGGAGCCCTGATCCCATTCCAGGAGCCCCGATCCCGTTCCAGGAGCCCCAATCCCAATTTGGGAGCCCCAATCCCATTCCAGGAGCCCCAATCCCACCTTTGGGAGCCCCAATCCCGTTCCAGGAGCCTCAATCCTATTCCAGGAGCCCCAATCCCACCTTTGGGAGCCCTGATCCCATTCCAGGAGCCCCGATCCCGTTCCA
>NW_020456122.1:8059-10029 GCF_003342845.1 Nothoprocta perdicaria
GGGCTGCCCGGGGCCGCGGGTGGCCCTAGGGGTCCCCGGGCTCCGTGGGGGACAGAGGTGGCCCTGGGGTGTCACCTGGGGACTCGGGTGTCCCCAGGGTGTCCCCAGGCTCCGCGGCGGCCCCGGGGTGTCGCTGGGTGTCCCGGGGGGCCCCGCGGTGCCGCCGGGTGTCCCGGGGGGGGGGGCCCGGGGGTGTCGCCGTGTCCCGCGGCGGGTGCCAGGCGCCACCGGGGCGGCCGCAGAAAGGGCCATTGTGTCCCCAAGGGGGGGCCGCGCCACCCCCGCCACCGCAGGGGCCCAGGCGTCCGGGCGGGGGGGCGCCACAAAGCGCCTCCTTGTCCCCCCCAGCCCCCCCGCCATTGTCCCCATCCCGGTGGCACCGCCCGGACGCCCCCGCCCCCCCGTGACCTTGACGGGGGGGGGCCGTGACCTTGGGCTGTCGCGTTGCCATGGAGACGGGGGGTGGATTGTGCTGACTGGGCACAACCGTCGGCACGGCGACGGGTGACACGGGGAGGGGGGACGGGGACAGCGCGGGGGGGCCCAGGCGTCCGGGAGGTGCCCGCCCCCATGTCCCCCCCCAGCTTTGTCCCCACGCGGTGACACATCCGGCTGTGACCTGTCCCCACGCGGTGACCCCGGTGTCCCCAGCGGCCCTGCTGTCCCTCGTGTCACCCGGCCCCGGTGTCACCCGGCCCCAGTGTCACCCGGCCCCAGTGTCACCCGGCCCCGGTGTCACCCGGCCCCGGTGTCCCCAGCACGGCCCTGCTGTCCCTCGTGTCACCCGGCCCCCGTGTCACCCGGCCCCGGTGTCACCCGGCCCCGGTGTCCCCAACACAGCCCTGCTGTCCCTCGTGTCACCCGGCCGTCGTGTCACACATCCTCAGTGTCACCCATACCTCATGTCCCCTGTCCCTGGTGTCACCCATCCCTGGTGTCACCCATCCCTGGTGTCACCCAGCCCCCGTGTCACCCAGCCCTGGTGTCCCCAGCATGGCCCTCCTGTCCCCCGTGTCACCCATCCCCCATGTCCCTATGCCCAGTGTCCCCCCCCAGTGTCCCTGTCTCTCATGTCCATTGTCCCCAGTGTCCCCATCCTTAGTGTCCCCTGGCCCTCATGTCCCCACTGTCCCCGGTGTCCCCGTCCCTGGTGTCCCCGGTGTCCCCATCTCCGGTGTCCCCTGTCCCCGGTGTCCCCATCCCTGCTCTTCCCGTGTCCCCTGTGGTGTCCACAGGTCCCCGGTGTCACCGCGTGTCCCCAGGGCCCCCCCCTGTCCCCGGTGTCCCCACGTGTCCCCGAAGGTCCCTCGCGTCTCCTGTGTCCCCAGCCGCCCTCACCCGTCCCCGGTGTCCCCTCACGTCCCCCCCCCATCCCTGAACACCCCCCGTGTCCCCCGTGTCCCCCCGTGTCCCCCTCTGTCCCCAGGGCCCCCTGGATCCCTGGGGGCCTCCCCATGTCCCCCTGCGTCGCTGGGGAGCCCCAGTGGCCCCTGTGATCCCCCGATGTCCCCAGGGCTCCCCGATGTCCCCTGATGTCCCCGGGGCTCCCCGCTGTCCCCTGTGTTCCCCTGGGGCCCCCCCGATGTCCCCAGCTGTCCCCAGGGCTCCCCCACGTCCCCAGATGGCCCCTGATGTCCCTGGGGCTCCCCGATGACCCCAGTGTCCCCAAGACTCCCCCATGTCCCCAGCTGTCCCCAGCTGTCCCCGGGGCTCCCCCGTGTCCCCCCATGGGGCTCCTCCATGTCCCCCATGTCCCCTGTGTCCCCAGTGTCCCCCGTGTCCTCCGGGCTCCCCAGTGTCCCCCCTGGCGCTCCCCAGTGTCCCCCCCAGGGCTCCCCAGTGTCCCCCGTGTCCTCAGGGCTCCCCAGTGTCCCCAGTGTCCCTCCGGGCTCCCCCGTGTCCCCCCCGGGGCTCCCCCGTGTCCCCCGTGTCCCCCCGGGGCTCCCCCGTGTCCCCCGTGTCCCCGCGCT
>NW_020456122.1:12505-13997 GCF_003342845.1 Nothoprocta perdicaria
GTGGGTGACGGGTACCCGCGGGTGACACGCGTGTGTCCCTGGGTGTGTGGGTGACGGGTACCCGCGGGTGACACGCGTGTGTCCCTGGGTGTGTTGGTGACGGGTACCCGCGGGTGACACGCGTGTGTCCCTGGGTGTGTTGGTGACGGGTACCCGCGGGTGACACGCGTGTGTCCCTGGGTGCTGGTGGTGACGGTACCCGCGGGTGACACGCGTGTGTCCCTGGTGTGTGGGTGACGGTACCCGCGGGTGACACGCGTGTGTCCCTGGGTGTGTGGGTGACGGTACCCACGGGTGACACGCGTGTGTCCCTGGGTGTGTGGGTGACGGGGGTACCCACGGGTGACACGCGTGTGTCCCTGGGTGTGTGGGTGATGTGTCTGTGGGGCTGCACTCAGTGCCCGTGGGTGCCAATGGGTGATACAGGTGACACCCTGGTGACACCCTGGTGCCCCGTGGGTGCCATCGGTGCCCCGTGGGTGCCACGGGTGCTCTGTGTCCCCGCAGCGCTCAAGGACGAGTGGTTCCAGCTGGCCGAGTTCACCCCGCAGCGGGTGACACGGGGCACACGGGTGACACGGGCGCCCCGTGGGTGCCATGGGTGCCCCGTGGGTGCCACGGGTGCCCCGTGGGCGCCCCATGGGTGACACTTGTCCCCGCAGCGCTCAAGGACGAGTGGTTCCAGCTGGCCGAGTTCACCCCGCAGCGGGTGCGCATCCTGCTGCTGGGCGCCCGCCTGGACGACGAGGGCGGCTACTACTGCCAGCTGTACACCGAGGCCACGCAGCACCGCATGGCCACGCTCACCGTGCTGGGTACGGGACACGGGGACACTGGGGACACGGGGACACCTCGGGGACACTGGGGACACTGGGGACACTGGGATACACCGAGGCCACGCAGCACCGCATGGCCACGCTCACCGTGCTGGGTACGGGGACACGGGGACACTGGGGACACTGGGGACACGGGGACACTGGGGACACGGGGACACCTCGGGGGCATGGGGGACACTGGGGACACTGGGATACACCGAGGCCACGCAGCACCGCATGGCCACGCTCACCGTGCTGGGTACGGGGACACTGGGGACACTGGGGACACAGGGACACCTCGGGGACACTGGGGACACTGGGGACACTGGGATACACCGAGGCCACGCAGCACCGCATGGCCACGCTCACCGTGCTGGGTACGGGACACGGGGGACATTGGGGACACTGGGGACACCTCAGGGACACTGGGGACACCTGGGGACATTGGGGATACCTCGGGGACACCCGGCAACACATGGCCACCCTCACCATGCTCAGTACGGGACACGGGGACACTGGGGACACTGGGATACACCGAGGCCACGCAGCACCGCATGGCCACGCTCACCGTGCTGGGTACGGGGACACTGGGGACACCTCGGGGACATGGGGGACACTGGGGACACTGGGGACACGGGGACACCTCGGGGACATTGGGGACACCCAGCACCGCATGG
>NW_020456123.1:0-1152 GCF_003342845.1 Nothoprocta perdicaria
CCCTCGAGCGGTCGGTCCCGCCCCTCGGGCCCCGCCCCCAAGAGGAAGGCGCCGCCCCCGGCAGCAAAATACTGCTCTGGAGGATGCGGGCATCGATCCCGCTACCTCTCGCATGCTAAGCGAGCGCTCTACCATTTGAGCTAATCCCCCGCGCTGGCTGCACCGCCCGCGCCGCCCCCACAGCCCCGAGCGGCGCCGCCGGGACCAGAACCGGGACCAGAACCGGGACCAGAACCGGGCCGAGCGGTGGCACCGGGACCAGAACCGGGACCGGCACCGGGACCAGAACAGGGCCGAGCGGCGGCACCGGGACCAGAACCAGGACCAGAACTGGGACCAGAACAGGGCCGAGCGGCAGCACCGGGACCAGAACCAGGACCAGAACCGGGCCGAGCGGCGGCACCGGCAGCAGGACCGGGCCGAGCAGCAGGACCGGGACCGGGACCAGAACCGGGCCAAGTGGCGGCACCAGGACCGGAACCAGGCCGAGCAGCGGCACCGGGACCGAGAGCAGAGCCTGGGCCGAGCGGCGGCACCGGGACCAGAACCGGGCCGAGCAGCGGGACTGGAACCAGAACCGGGCCGAGTGGCGGCACCAGCACCGGACTGAGAGCGGAGCCCAGGCCGAGCAGCGGGACTGGGACCGGGACTGGGCCAAGCGGCAGGACCGGCACCGGGACCGGGCCAAGCAGTGGGACCGGACAGAGCAGTCCCCTGACCAAACGGCTGCACCGGGACCGGACCAACCGGAGCCTGGCCCGAGCGGCTGCACCGGCACTGGGATCGGGCCGAGCGATGCCCAGACCAAGCGGCGGCACCGGGACCGCGACCGGCCCGAGAGCGGCGCTGCCACCCACTGGCTGCCCCAGGCCCGGGCCACGCGGAGCCCCGACCGAGCAGCAGGAGCGGCCGCGTCCGGACCGAGGGCTGGAGCGGGCCCTCGCGAGGGGCACGTGGGCAGGCGGCACCGAGCAGCCGGGATGGTGCCACGGGCTGCCACTACAGCAGGCGACTGGAGCCGTCGGACCGGGCCGGGCCCGAGCCGAGGGGGCGGTGCCGGTACCGGCGAGCGGAGCCGTCCCGCGGGGGTGGGGCGGGGCCGGTCCCGCGGGGGCGGAGCGGTGCCGGTACTGGGGCCGTTCCGAGGGGCGG
>NW_020456123.1:2271-4314 GCF_003342845.1 Nothoprocta perdicaria
GGCGGGTCCCGCAGCCCCCGCTGCTCGCCGGGAGCCCGGGCTCCGCACACGGGCCCCGGGTGCCGGTGGAGCCCCCGGCCCGGGATGGCGGGGGGGAACTGCCCCGGGTCCGGGCGCCGCTGCCCAGGGCTCAGCGCTGCGGAGCGGCCGTCCCGCCGCCCCGGGAGCGCCGGCCGGTCCCGCTCCCGCTCCCACACACAAAGAGCCCACGCAGCCGTGCAACGGGACGGGCCCTGCTTCATTCGCCGGGACGCAGCGCCCCGGGCAGGGACAGCGCTGGCCCCGGCCACATCCCGGCCGGGCAGCGCCTGCCCATGGAGAGCCGGAGACAGGAAGGGGGGACAGGAGAAGGCAGAGGCATGGCCGGGCTCCTGCTSGTGCACACAGCCCGCCGTGTCCCCCCTGTATCCCCTTTTCCACCTCCGCCTCCCTCACGGGGAASGCAGAGCCGAGACTCGTCCGTGCCGGGAACGCCAGGCCGCGCCTCGGCCCCGAGCCCGCTGCTCCGGACAGCGCAACTAGCGTCCAGAAATCACGGCCAGCGCCCAGTCCCTGAGGGCCAGCGTGGTGTTGTGCAGGTAGCTCCAGGAGCCGTAGGTGACGCTGGCCAGCTGCTCCGTGACGCCGGCCCAGGACAGGGCGCCGCTGCAGAGCGACACGCGGGTCAGGGGCGCGAGGCGGCGCGGGGAGGCCGGCCGCAGGCGCGGCGGCGCTCACCTGCACGAGGCCACGCAGCGCTGCCAGGCGCGCTCCAGCGCCGCCGCCACGCACTGCAGCAGCGGCAGCAGGCAGCCCCGCACCAGGAAGAGCAGCAGCTCCGCGACGCCCTCGGCGAAGCGCAGCGCCGCCTCCGGCAGCCGGCACTGCAGCTGCGGGCGCAGGGACGGCGCCGTCAGGACGCCGCGCGCGGGCCCCGCGGCACCCGCCCTTCACACGGCACATCCCTCCTACCCATTCGATGAGCCCGGGAAGGTTGTCCTTGCTCCAGGAGAGCCAAGAGGAACACTTCTCGGTGACGGCGAGCGCGGCCTCGCTGGCCTGCGCCCAGAGCAGCTTCGCGCCGGGCTCCAGCGCAGCCACCGCTTCCGAGTAGTAAAGAGGCGCGTTGCCCTGCAGCCACCTGCGGYGCGGCGAGGCCGGCATCAGCGGCGCAGCCAGCGCGGCCCCGACACGGGGCAGCTCGGGAGCTGAGCCGGGAAGCGCTTCCAGGGACACCCGGGACCTCTGGAGACCCCGGCACGCGCCCCACGGGCAGCCCGGGCACGCTCGGGCACTCGCCTGTATCCTTGGAGGGCGCAGTGCGAGACCTTGTGCCAGGCCTGCTGCGACACGGCCAGGATGCCCGAGGAACGGAGGAGGCGAGCGGAGGAGGAGGCTGCAAGGGAAGGGCAGGTGCCGGGATGAGCCCGGGCTGCACGGGCAAGGCCGGGATCCCCCGCCCGGCCCGGCCGTCTCCAGCCAGGCTCCTCTCCGGGGGACGCGCAGCCCGCGGTGCAGCGCCACGGCCCCAAGGGGCTCGCAGCGGCACGAGGGGCGGAAGCTGCAGCGCATGCAGCGCCTGCAGACAGGGGCACGGCGGGAGAGCCGCTGCAGGCAGGGGAGCAGGGGAGGGGTCGGGCGCGCGCTGGGCACGGCCTGAACGGCAGCTCCGCGCTGCGCACGGGACCCGTCCTGCCCCCGCCGCTCAGCACGGCAGGGCAATCGCCGTCCTCCGCAGCCATCCCCTCCTGCGATCCCGTCTCACCCTGGAAGGAGCCCTGCGTCCGCACGTCGTGCACGAGGAAGCCAGCCGCGAAGACGAGCGCGACGAGCAGCAGGCGCGGCCAGGGGAAGCCGCGGCCCCTCATCCTGCGCAGCAGGTTCTGGGGGGACAAAAGCAAGAGGCGCCGGGGCGGCTCCGCGGGAGGCTCCGGCAGCCACGCGGATCCTCCGGAGGCTCCGGCTCCTTTGCGCCCGGTGTTTCTCTCCTCTTCCACCTCCTGCCCAGGCTGCTCCCCGGGCCGGCCGCGGGCGCACGGGGACCCGGGCTGGCCGGTGGCGGGC
>NW_020456123.1:6264-11037 GCF_003342845.1 Nothoprocta perdicaria
CCCGCAGCACCGGGGCGCCCCGTGTTCCCCCCCGCGGCACCGGGGAGCCCCGCACTGCCGCCCACAGCACCGGGGAGCCCCGCACTGCTCCCCCCCGCAGCACCGGGGCGCCCCGTGTTCCCACCCGCAGCACCGGGGAGCCCCGCGCTCCCCCCCGCAGCACCGGGGCGCCCCGCGCTCCCCCCCGCAGCACCGCGCAGCCTGGCCGGCGGGGGCTCCTGCCGGGCAGCGCTCCGGGCGCCCGCTCACCTCTCTCTTCATGTCGGGCGGGCAGCTCGGCGTGGCTCGGGACAGGAAGGAGGGGAAGTAGGTGTGCAGCGTCGCCTCCGGCTTGGCGCCGAACGCCAGCACCTTGAGCCGCGGGTAGAGCTGCCGCAGCTGCTCCTGCAGGCTGCGGGCTGCACGTCAGGGCGCTGCGCGGCAGTGCTGCAGCCCTGGTGCAGCCCGGGTGCAGCCCCGGTGCAGCCCTGGCGCAGCCCCGGCGCCACACACACCTACCTGGGCGGCAGCGAGTTGTTGGGCATGAAGGCAAAGTCGAGGAGGGGGAAGAAGTCCTTGGGCCCGATCATGCCGAAGCCTTTGGTGAGGTTCGGGTGCATCCTGCCAAGCACACACGACGCCGTGGCGGCTGTGCCGGGCGGGCACGGCGCCCCGCGCGCTGCCCCGCRCCCAGGCGGCCTGCAGTGCAAACCCAGCGAATCCACGTGCCACGTAACCAGAGACGCCGCGTAGACGGACACGGGTGGTTTCTAGCTCCGAAACGAACCCCGCTTGCTGCTGTTTAAGAGGTGCACAAACGGCCAGGCCCGGCCCGGGACAAAGGCGGCAGGGAATGAAGCCTGATCAAGGGGAAGGGAAACCTGCCCAGCTGAGGGAAAGCTAACTACGGAACGGGCATCGCTGCCCCGAGACGAGGCGTGCTGCTGCGCTTCGGTTCAATAGCCCCGGTACCCGCTCCCCGAGCGGCACCACGGCCGCGCAGCGCCCGGCGGGCCGCCCTCGCGCAGCGAGCAGGTAACTCACAGCAGCAGCCGCTCCAGGTAGGCCACGGCGAACGGGGAGAGCGCCTTGATGCCGAGCACGGGCAGCATCACCGCGAGCCACACTGCAGCGGAGGCACAGGAGAGGGGCGCTGCGATGGGGCTGCACGGCCCGCGGCGGCTGCAGCGCGCGCGCCAAAGCCCAGCGCAGCCCCTGCGCTGCTCGTCCCCGCGCGGACACGCGGCGGCTGCAGCCTCGGGAGCACGGCCCGTGCCCGCTGCGGCCGGCGGAGCGCGCAGGGGACAGGCGGGAGGGCTGCGGGGCCCTGCGGCACCGCGGGTCGCTGCCGCCCTCGCTGCGGGCCCGGGACGCGGCTGGAGGCGGCTCTTGGAGCAGACCCCACAGCAGCGCCTGCCTGACCCCAGCCCCGCTGCTGTCCCTGCAGCCTCCGCAGCTGCGGGGCGCAAGCGGGCAGCGGCTGCCGCGCAGCAGGGCGCTCACCTTTGAGGCCCTCGGCGAGGTCGGTGAAGCCGGTTTGTCCCAGCGCCCACAGGATGCTGAGGCACTTGGCCGGCCGGTTCTGGTGGGAGCGCAGCAGCTCCAGGTACTGCGCCAAGGGCGGGGGTCAGGGCAGGATTCGGGAACGCGCAGCCCGCGGCTAACGGAGCGCAGCGAGCGGCGCCGCCCGGTCCCTGCTCTGAGGCAGGGTGACACCGCGCGTGACACCGCGCGTGACACCGCGGCCTCGACAGGCAGCGGTGCCTTCATTCAGGCCACGCGCACACGGAAAGCGGGAGCCGTCTGCACGCGGGCCAGGACATGAACCGAGCCCGGCCGCCCGGTCCCGCCGGCCACGGGCCCACGTGGCCACCGGGCACCCGCAGGGCCCTCGGGAGCAAGGGAGGTCCCAGCGGAGAGGGGCGCCCGGGCGTGCCAAGGGGACCCCCCGCTCACCTTGCCCAGGTTGGCGGTGGCGATGCCGGGCCGCTCCAGCAGCACCGCCTGGATGCAGATCCTGTAGCCGTGCAGAGCCTCCCCTGCAAGGCAGCGCCCAGCGGCGCCCTCAGGCCCTCGCGGCCTCCTCCTCCTCCTCCGCGAGCAGCCGCTGCCAGCGGTGCCCGGCGCGCACAGGGGCCTCGCGGCGCCGGCCGCGTTCACGGGGGACGGGGGTCAGCGCCCGCCCGCCCAGCCAGACGTGTCCCCGCGGGCGCCGCTCACCCGGGCTCCTGTCCAGCTCCTGCAGCATGCTGTAGATGCAGTGGTCGAAGAAGAGGTCCAGCGCGGCCGAGGCCCGGCCCAGCAGCGCCCTCACGACGCCCCGCAGCTCCCTGCTCACCAGGCAGTAGGGATAATCTGTTGGAGGAGCGCGGGGCGCCGCGAGTGAGCGCGGTGCCCACGGCAGCCCCGGCACGGCCGGCACCACGCGCGGGCGAGAGCACGGCGCTGGCAACGCTGCCCCGCGCCGAGCAGCGGGATCGAAACACGGGCCGAGCKCTGCAGGGCACCTCTGCGCGAGCAAGGACATCTCCAGCGACAGGGACGCCGCTCGACCCTGTGAGCAAGAGGGAGGGACAGGGCCAGCGAGCTCCGCTCTTGCATAGCCCCAACATCCACTGAAACCAGCTCYGGCAGGAGCAGTAACGTACCAAGAGCCAAGGAAAAGAGCCCGGGCGCCTCTGTGCAGGGCGCAGGCAGAGGCCAGGGCCGGCCCCGGTGCCGACACGCGTCCTTTGCTCCTGTCACGCCTGCTCCCGCGCACTGTCCCTTCAGGGGTGTCCCTGCCCTAAGGGGCTGCCCAGGCGACGCCGCGGCCAGGCGGCCCGCGCACGGGACCGTGTGTGTGCGACGTCCCCGGCCGTGGAACGTCCCCGACCGTGTGCGACATTCCCAACCACGTGCAACGTCCCCAACTGTGCGGGTGTGACATCCCCAGCTGTGGAATGTCCCCAACTGTGTGCGACATTCCCAACCACGTGCAACGTCCCCGACTGTGCGGGTGTGACATCCCCAGCTGTGGAATGTCCCCGACCGTGTGCGACATTCCCAACCACGTGCAACGTCCCCGACTGTGCGGGTGCGACATCCCCAGCTGTGGAACGTCCCCAACCGTGTGCGACATTCCCAACCACGTGCAACGTCCCCGACTGTGCGTGTGCGACGTCCCCGGCCGTGGAACGTCCCCGACCGTGTGCGACATTCCCAACCACGTGCAACGTCCCCGACTGTGCGGGTGTGACATCCCCGGCCGTGGAACGTCCCCGACCGTGTGCGACATTCCCAACCACGTGCAACGTCCCCGACTGTGCGGGTGCGACATCCCCAGCTGTGGAATGTCCCCAACTGTGTGCGACATTCCCAACCACGTGCAACGTCCCCGACTGTGCGGGTGCGACATCCCCAGCTGTGGAACGTCCCCGACCGTGTGCGACATTCCCAACCACGTGCAACGTCCCCGACTGTGCGGGTGCGACATCCCCAGCTGTGGAATGTCCCCAACTGTGTGCGACATTCCCAACCACGTGCAACGTCCCCGACTGTGCGGGTGCGACGTCCCTGACTGTGTAACATCCCCAAACGCGTAACATCCCCGATCACGCGTGTGCAACGTGTGCACCGTGTGGGTGCAACGTCCCCAACCACGTGTGCACCGTTCCTGACCGTGCACAGCCCTCATTGCTGACCACGCGTGTAACATGCCTGAGTGTAACGTCCCCAAACACGTAACATCCCCAATCATGTAACATGCCTGAGTGTAACGTCCCCAAACACGTAACATCCCCAGTCGCGTGTGTGCCTCGGCCCCGACCGCGCGTGCAACATGCCTGGCCATGCACGGGCCTCATTGCTGACCACGTGTGCAACGTCCCCACCCGTGTAACGTCCCCCACGTGCRTGCAACGTCCCCACGGCGCGCGGGCCGCGCCACTGACCGTGCGGGTGCTGGCTGAGYGCCGGGTCGCTCTTCGGCGCCTGCAGCTTGTAGTTGAGGTAGCCGGCCAGGTCCTTTAGCCACACGGAGGGGTTCTCGGGGAACATGTGCTGACTTTTGTCCAGCTCCCTCTGCAGCTCGGCCACGTCGAGCTGCGAAACACGCACGGGGGGATCGCCCGGCACGCGCAGACCGCGGCGCAGCAAAGCGACACGCGCGGCACGGGAGCTGAGCGGAGGGCGAGGGGGCGCGAGGGGCGCCGAGCCCGAAACCCTCTTTAATTCTGTGCTTGAAACGAGAGGAAGAAAGCAACCAACGCCCCATGGCGCAGGCAGTGCCCTCAGCGCGGAGCCGAGGCGGCCGCAGGAAGCCCCGGAGCGGCAGCAAAGGGGCGGCAGGGAGGGGAGCCCTGCCCCGCACCGGCACCGCGGCCCGACGGGCCGGACCCGGCGCCGGCCCTGGCTCCGCTCCCGCTSCTGCTTCCCAGTCCTGGCCCCGCATCCCGCTCCCGACCCCGTGCCCTGCTCCTGGTTCTGTGCCCGCTCCTGCTCTCCGCTGCCCAACCCCAGCTCCACATCCTGCTTCTTGTTCCGCTCCCCAACTCCAGCTCTGCTCCTGGTTCTGCTCCCGGTTCTGCATCCCGCTCCCAGCTCCACTCCCCAATCCCAGCTCTGCTCCCGGTTCTGCTCCCGGTTCTGCATCCCGCTCCCAGCTCCGCTCCCCAATCCCAGCTCTGCTCCCGGTTCTGCTCCCGGTTCTGCGTCCCAATCCCAGCTCTGCTCCCGGTTCTGCTCCCAGTTCCACGTCCCGCTCCCAGCTCCGCTCCCCAATCCCAGCTCTGCTCCTGGCTCTGCTCCCGGTTC
>NW_020456123.1:11108-12139 GCF_003342845.1 Nothoprocta perdicaria
GCGCGCAAGCGCTGCAAGGAGGGAGCAGCAGCAGCAAACGTGCAGCACGAGGCGCCGCGGCGCCCGCCCTCGCCGGGGCGCTCCGCAACGCCCCAAGCCCCGTGCCCTTAACGTCCTTAAATCCGGCCSTGCCGGGCACCGCCGCTCAGCCGCGAGGGGCCGCGCGACCCGAGAGGCTCCTCGGGGCTTTGCCCGCAGACTGACGCCCGGTTTCGGAGCCGCATCCCGCAGCCCCGGCGCGTCGCTGGGACGGAATCGGGCACCTTTCTGCTGCCGCTTTGCTCGAGCAAGCCGGCTGGGAGCAGGAGCAGGAACAAGGGGTGGCTGCGCAGCCCAGGGGGGCAGAAGGGCGGCCGGGAGCGTGGGGACAGCGTGGGGACAGCGCGGGGACCGCGCGGGGACAGTGCGGGGACAGCGCGGGGGGCAGCGCGGGGACAGTGCAGGGACAGCATGGGGACAGTGCGGGGACAGCGCGGGGGGACAGCGCGGGGGGACAGCGCCGTCCGCTCCGGGCCCCGCTCCACGCGGTGCAGCCGCGCACCCGATGGCGCCGGCGCAACGAGAGCCAGAGCCCCTGCAGCAGGGACGGCCCCCGGGCCGGGGGACACGAGTCGCAGCCGCAGAGCGGAGCGGCGGCACCGACCGGCCCAGAGGAGCTCGGCGGGGCAGGGCCGGGCTGAGCACCACGAGAGCAGCGCAGCGACGAGACAAGCGAGTCGGGCAGACTCGTCACAGAGCAGGAGGCGCGCAGGCACCCCGAGCGGCTGGGCAGGACAGACAGGGCCGGCGCCGGCGCCGCTGCCCGGGGCTGCTCCCAGCGGCACACGGGGACGAGGCCACGGGGGAACCCGGAGCTCCGCCGGGGACCAGGGAGGGACCCGGAGCTCCCCCGGGGACCAGGGAGGAACCCGGAGCTCCCCCGGGGACCAGGGAGGAACCCGGAGCTCCCCCGGGCTCCCAGGGAGGGACCCGGAGCTCCCCCGGGCTCCCAGGGAGGGACCCGGAGCTCCCCCGGGCTCCCAGGGAGGGAC
>NW_020456123.1:12727-13741 GCF_003342845.1 Nothoprocta perdicaria
CCAGGGAGGGACCCGGAGCTCCCCCGGGGACCAGGGAGGGACCCGGAGCTCCCCCGGGCTCCCAGGGAGGGACCCGGAGCTCCCCAGGCGACAACAGAGGAACTAGAAGGTCCCCAGGCTCCAACTAAGGGTCTGGATCGTGCCTGAACTAAAAGCGCAGCCCAACACGCGGGAGCAGCAAGGCCTGCAGGCGCGGTGCACGGCATGCACGGTGCACGGCATGCACGGTGCATGGCATGCACGGTGCATGGCATGCACGGAGGGCTGTGCTGCACGGCCGGCTGCAGCTGCAGCCCCGTGCGCGGAGGCCTCCGGGGCAGGTCCCGCGCGGCGCCGGCTCCACAGGGAGAATCTCCCCTGCTCTGAAGCAGTCGGGAAAGCCGCGCACAGGGAATGCCGAGCGGGCTGGGGAGCACTCACCGCCGCCAGCGCCTCCTCCAGCGTGCGGAAGCCGCCCGGCCGCGGCGCCCCGGCGCCCGCCGCCTTCCTGGCGCCCCGGCCCGCGGGCGGCCGCCGCGCCGGCTGCTCCGTGCCCGCCGCCGGCGGCACCTGCTCCTTGTTCTGCTTCCTGGCGGCCTTCTCGAAGCCCAGCTCGAAGAGCGTGTCCGAGGGGGCGATGGGGGCTGCAGGGGACGGGAGGGCACAGGGTGACGGGGGACCCTGCGGCAGCGCCCGCGGGTGCAGGGAATGCGGGAAAACCCCCGCGCCCAGGGGAAACCCCCGCGCCCAGGGGAAATATCTGTGCAGAACGGGAAAGACACCCGCCCCGAGGGAAAACACCCGAGCCCAGGGAAAAGGCACCCGCGCAGAAGGGGAAACGCACTCGGAGGGGAAAAGACGCCCGTSCAAAGGGAAACGTCCACGCAGAAYGGGAAAGACACCCGCCCCGAGGGAAAACACCCGCCAAAGGGGGAAACATCCGCCCCAAGGGGAGAGAGGCCCGGGGCAGCCCGGCCAGCGCCGGCGGAGCAGCCGCCGCGGCAGCAGCAGCACCAGGAGCCGGTTCCGGCAGCG
>NW_020456124.1:0-1404 GCF_003342845.1 Nothoprocta perdicaria
CTGGAGAACGTGGACAAGGCGCTGCAGTTCCTCAAGGAGCAGCGCGTGCACCTGGAGAACGTGGGCTCGCACGACATCGTGGACGGCAACCACCGCCTCACGCTGGGCCTCGTCTGGACCGTCATCCTGCGCTTCCAGGTGCCGCCTGGGGGGCCCTGCACCCGCCAAGGGGTCCCTGCACCCGCCATGGGGTCCTGCACCCGCCATGGGGTCCCTGCAGCCCCCATGGGGTCCCTGCACCCGCCACGGGGCCCCTGCACCCACCAAGGGGTCCCTGCAGCCCCCACGGGGCCCCTGCACCCACCAAGGGGTCCCTGCACCCGCCATGGGGGTCCCTGCACCCGCCAAGGGGTCCCTGCACCCGCCATGGGGGTCCCTGCAGCCCCATGGGGTCCCTGCACCCGCCAAGGGGTCCCTGCAGCCCCCACGGGGTCCCTGCACCCGCCATGGGGTCCCTGTACACACCATGGGGTCCCAGCACCCACCATTGGGTCCCAGCACCCACCATGGGGTCACTGCAGCCTCCATGGGGTCCCTGCACCCACGAAGGGGTCCCTGCAACCCCCACAGGGCCCAGGCACCCGCCAAGGGGTCCCTGTACACACCATTGGGTCCCAGCACCCACCACGGGGTCCCTGCACCCGCCATGGGGTCCCTGCAACCCCCATGGGGTCCCTGCAACCCCTGTGGGGTCCCTGCACCCGCCATGGGGTCCCTGCAGCCCCACGGGGTCCCTGCACCCACCATGGGGTCCCTGCAACCCCCATGGGGTCCCTGCACTCGCCATGGGGTCCCTGCACCCGCCATGGGGTCCCTGCACTCGCCATGGGGTCCCTGCAGCCCCACGGGGTCCCTGCACCCGCCATGGGGTCCCTGCAGCCCCCATGGGGTCCCAGCACCCACCGTGGGGTCCCTGGGGGACCCCGCGTCCCCCGCGCCACCCGTGGGTACCGTCCGCGCCAACGTGGCCGCGCCACCCAGATCCAGGACATCAGCGTGGAGACGGAGGACAACAAGGAGAAGAAGTCGGCCAAGGACGCGCTGCTGCTCTGGTGCCAGATGAAGACGGCGGGGTGAGCGCGGGGACGGGGGGTGACACGGCGGGGACACCGCGGGACCCCCACGCTCACCCGCTGCCCGCAGCTACGCCAACGTCAACGTGCACAACTTCACCACGAGCTGGCGCGACGGGCTGGCCTTCAACGCCATCATCCACAAGCACCGGTGAGCGGCGCGCCGCAGCCCGGCGCGGGGACGTCCCCACACGCGGTGACGTGTCCTGGTGCGCGGGGACGTCCCCACACGCGGTTACATGTCCCTCCCGGCGCGCGGTGACGTGTCCTGGTGCGTGGTGACGTCCCCACACGCGGTGACCTCCCTGGCGCGCGGTGACAACCCACACGC
>NW_020456124.1:2328-4066 GCF_003342845.1 Nothoprocta perdicaria
ACAAGGAGGGGGACAAACGGGGCCGGACGGGGTCCAGGATGGGGACAAAGGGGGCCAGCCCCCCTGGGACACAAGGAGGGGGACAAACGGGGCCGCACGGGGTTCAACCTCCTGGGTCAAAAGGATGGGGACAAACAGGGCCAGATCCCCTTGGGACACAAGGAGGGGGACAAACGGGGCTGGATGGAGTCCAGGGTGGGGACAAAGGGGGCCAGCCCCCCTGGGACACAAGGAGGGGGACAAACAGGGCCGGACGGGGTCCAGGGTGGGGACAAAGGGGTCCCAGCCCCCCTGGGACACAAGGAGGGGGACAAAGGGGGTCCCGGGGGGCTGGGAGGAGGGGCCGGCCGAGCAGAGCGGGCCAAGGGGCAGGCAAGGCCAGCTGGAGGCCCGGCTGGGCGAGGAGGCCGCCAGGGGAGGCCGGGAGGCCCGGGCGGAGGGGACCCCCGCGGGCACAGAGGGGACACTCATGGGCACGCAGGGGACGCCCATGGGCATGCAGCGGACACGTGGGGATGTAGGGAACACCCGTGGGCACTGAGGGGCACCTGTGGGCACACAGGGGACACCCATGGGGATGCAGGTCACCCATGGGCACGCAGGGGACATGCATGGGCACACAGGGGACACGTGGGGATGCAGGGCACCCATGGGCACAGAGGGGACACATGAGCACAGAGGGGCACCCATGGGCACGCAGGGGACCCCGCAGGCACAGAGGGGCACCCGTGGGTGCGCAGGGACCCCCACGGGCATGCAGGGGACCCCGCGGGCACAGAGGGGCACCCATGGGCACGCAGGGGACCCCGCGGGCACAGAGGGGCACCCGTGGGCGCGCAGGGACCCCCGCGGGCACAGAGGGGCACCCATGGGCACGCAGGGACCCCCACGGGCATGCAGGGGACCCCGCAGGCACAGAGGGGCACCCAGGGGCACGCAGGGGACCCCGCGGGGACAGAGGGACACCCGCGGGCACGCAGGACTGCGTGGGCACGCAGGGACCCCCGCGGGCACAGAGGGGCACCCATGGGCACGCAGGGACCCCCGTGGGCACGCAGGGACGCGCAGCCCGCCGCAGGTGCTGGAGGCGGCGCTGGGCGCCGAGCGGCTCGTGGAGCGCTACGAGGCGCTGGCGGGCGAGCTGCTGCACTGGCTGGCGCAGACGCGCGCCGCGCTCGACGACCGCCACCTGCCCAACTCGCTGGCCGGCGTGCAGAGCCAGCTGCATGCCTTCAACACCTACCGCACCGTGGAGAAGCCGCCCCGGTGAGCGGCGGCGGCGGGGAGCCCCCCCGGGCCCCCCGCGCCGCTGAGCCCCCTGCCCGCGCCCCGCAGCTTCACCGAGAAGGGCAACCTGGAGGTGCTGCTCTTCACCATCCGCAGCCGCATGCGCGCCAACAACCAGAAGGCCTACGTGCCGCGCGACGGCAAGCTCCTCTCCGACATCAACAAGGTGCCGCGGGGCGTCCCGGGGGGGCCCCAGGGTGCTCCTGGCGCCGGGGAGGGGCTCACGGGGCGCCCCCCCCCACCGCAGGCCTGGGAGCGGCTGGAGAAAGCGGAGCACGAGCGGGAGCTGGCGCTGCGCGACGAGCTCATCCGGCAGGAGAAGCTGGAGCAGCTGGCGGCGCGCTTCGACCGCAAGGCCGCCCTGCGCGAGACGTGGCTCGGCGAGAACCAGCGGCTCGTGGCGCAGGTGGGGCGCACCGCGGGGCCCCGGCGTCCGGGGGGGGCGCCCGGC
>NW_020456124.1:5972-7997 GCF_003342845.1 Nothoprocta perdicaria
GGCAGCGGGATGCACCGGGCAGTGGGATGCACCGGGCAGCGGGATGCAGCTGGCGGTGGGATGTGCCGGGTGGTGGGATGCTCCGAGTGGCAGGATGCAGCTGGCAGTGGGATGCACCGGGCAGCGGGACGCTCCGGGTGGCAGGATGCTCCGGACGCAGAGGGCTGCTCTGGATGCAGGGAGCAGCTCCAGGCAGGCATGATCCAGGCACAGGGATGCTCCGGATGCAGGGCTGCTCCTGATGCAGGGCTGCTCTGGATGCAGGGCTGCTCCAGATGCAGGGCTGCTCCGGATGCAGAGTTGCTCCGGATGCAGGGCTGCTGCGGACGCAGGCAGCAGCTCCGGGCAGGCATGATCCAGGCACAGGGATGCTCCAGATGCAGGGCTGCTCCGGATGCAGGGCTGCTCCAGATGCAGGGCTGCTCTGGATGCAGGGTTGCTCTGGATGCAGGGCTGCTCCGGATGCAGGGCTGCTCCGGATGCAGGGATGCTCCACATACAGGGCTGCTCCGGATGCAGGGCTGCTCCGGATGCAGGGATGCTCCACATACAGGGCTGCTCCGGATGCAGGGCTGCTCTGGATGCAGGGCTGCTCCAGATGCAGGGAGCAGCTCCAGGCAGGGCTGCTCCAGATGCAGGGCTGCTGCGGACGCAGGCAGCAGCTCCGGGCAGGCATGATCCAGGCACAGGGATGCTCCGGATGCAGGGCTGCTCCGGATGCAGGGCTGCTCCCCGACCGTGACCGCGCTGCCGTGCAGGTGGGAGCGTTTCCGCGCGCTGGCCGAGCAGAAGAAGGCGGCGCTCACGGCGGCGCTCAGCATCCAGAACTACTACCTGGAGTGCAACGAGACCACGGCCTGGATGCGCGAGAAGACCAAGGTGATCGAGTCGACGCAGGGCCTGGGCAACGACCTGGCCGGCGTCACGGCGCTGCAGCGCAAGCTCTCGGGCATGGAGCGCGATCTGGAGGCCATCGAGGGCAAGGTGCGGGAGCTGCGCRCCGAGGCCGACAGGCTGGAGGCCGAGCAGCCGGAGCAGGCGGCGCCCATCGGCGCGCGCCGCGCCGCCATCGAGGCCGTGTGGGCCGAGCTGTGCGGCGGCCTGCGGCGGCGCGAGGAGTCGCTGGGCGAGGCGCGCAAGCTGCAGGGCTTCCTGCGCGACCTGGCCGCGCTGCAGGGCTGGCTGGCGCGCACGCAGACCGCCGTGGCCTCCGAGGACGTGCCGGCCACGCTGGCCGAGGCCGAGCGGCTGCTGAGCCAGCACGAGAGCATGGGCAAGGAGATCGCGCACTACGGCGGCGACTACCGCAGCGCACGCGCCGTGGGCGCCGAGGTGACGCGGGGCCACGCGGACGCGCAGCACCTCTTCCTGCGGCAGCGCCTCGAGGCCCTCGACACCGGCTGGGAGGAGCTGGGCCAGATGTGGGAGAACCGGCACCAGCTGCTGGCGCAGGCCTACGCCCTGCAGCTCTTCCTGCGCGACGCCAAGCAGGTCGAGGGCGTGCTCAGCACCCAGGTGAGGAGCGGGAGCAGGCGCCGGCGCACCGCGGCGGGCGCCCGGCCCTCACGCCGCTGCCCGCGCCCAGGAGTACGCGCTGACGCACACGGAGATGCCCGGCACGCTGCCCGCCGCCGAGGCCGCCGTCAAGAAGCACGAGGACTTCATGGCCACCATGGAGGCCAACGGGGAACGCGTGCAGGCGCTGGTGGCCGCCGGGCGCAAGCTGGTGGCCGAGGACAGCGCCCACGCCGACAAGGCGCAGGAGACCGTGGACTCGGTGGAGAGCAGGTGAGGACGGGGGTCTGGGCGCCGCGGAGCTGGGGTGCTCGGGGATCGGGAATGACACGGGGTTGGGATGCTCGGGGATGAGGATCTACATAGAGCTGGGATCCTTGGGGATCAGGAACGACGTGGAGTTGGGATGCTTGGGGATCGGGAATGACATGGGGTTGGGATGCTCGGGGATGAGGATCTACATAGAGTTGGGATCCTTGGGGATCAGGAACGACGTGGAGTTGGGATGCT
>NW_020456124.1:8774-11817 GCF_003342845.1 Nothoprocta perdicaria
CGCCCGCTGCCACCGTGTCCCCGCTCCAGGAGGGCCAGCAGCTGGCGGCGGAGAAGCCGGAGCTGGGCGCGGTGGTGGCGGCGAAGCTGGCGGCGCTGCGGGCGCGCTGGGACGAGCTGGAGGGCAGCACGCGGAGCCGGGCGCAGAGCCTGTTCGACGCCAACCGCGCCGAGCTGCTGGCGCAGTCGTGCGCGGCGCTGCGCGCCTGGCTGGCCGGCGTGCAGGCGCAGCTGCAGTCCGACGACTACGGCAAGGACCTCACCAGCGTCAACATCCTGCTCAAGAAGCAACAGGCGAGCGGGGACCGGGAACTGCGCCGGCTTGGGAGGCTCACGGAGCGGGAAAGGGAGGCTCGGGGATCGGGAATGGCACCGGGTTGGGAGGCTCGAGGTTTGGGAAGCACATAGGGTTGGGATGCTTGGGGATTGGGAACTATGTGGAGTTGGGATGCTCGGGGATTGGGAATGGCAGAGGGTTGGGATGCTCGGGGATTGGGAATGGCACGGGGTTGGGATGCTCAGGGATCGGGGACTACATGGAGTTGGGAGACTCAGGGATTGGGAATGACACAGGGTTGGGATGCTCGGGGATCGGGAACCACATGGATTTGGGATGCCCGAGAACTGGGAACCACCCAGGGTTGGGATGCTCGGGGATTGGGCACCCCGCGGCCGCTGACCCGCGCCCGCATGTGCCGCCCTCGGCAGCTGCTGGAGAACCAGATGGACGTGCGGGAGAAGGAGGTGGAGGCGATCCGGGCGCAGGCGCAGGCCCTCGGCCAGGAGGACGCCAAGGCGGAGGAGCAGTTCCGCGCCGTGGAGGAGAAGTTCCGCGGGCTGCAGGCGCCGCTGCGCGAGCGCTGCTCCCGCCTCCTGGCCTCCAAGGAGCAGCACCAGTTCAACCGCGACCTGGAGGACGAGATCGTGAGCGCRGGGGGGCCCCCACACCCCAAGCCGGGATGGAAGCGGGGTGCCCTGACGCTCCCACCTCGCGCCTGCAGCTGTGGGTGAAGGAGCGCAGACCCCTGGCCGTGTCCACCGACCACGGCAAGGACCTGCCCTCCGTGCAGCTCCTCATCAAGAAGAACCAGGTGGGTGGTTGGGGCGGCTGGGGGGGGTCCTGCCGCAGCCGCACAGCCCCCTCCACCCTCCCCATTCGTCCCATGTCCCCAGACGCTGCAGAAGGAGCTGCAGGGCCACGAGCCGCGGGTGCAGGAGCTGCTGGGGCGGCGCGCGGAGCCGGGCGAGCGCGTGCAGGAGCTGCGCGACGCCTGGCGCGAGCTGCGGCTGCAGGCGGAGCGGCGCCGCGGGCGCCTCGAGCAGGCCCTCGCCGCCCAGCAGTTCTACTGCGACGCCGCCGAGGCCGAGGCCTGGATGGGCGAGCAGGAGCTGCACATGATGTCCCAGGAGAAGGCCAAGGTGAGGCCGGCCGCGAGCTCCGGGGACCCTGGTGGCCGCAAGCTCTGGATCCTGGGGATCCACGAGCTCCGGGTCCCCGGGGTGCCCCTGAGCCGCCGCTCCGCTCCCCTGGCAGGACGAGCTGAGCGCCCAGGCCATGCTGAACAGGCACCTGGGGCTGGAGCAGGCGCTGCGGGACTACGCGCGCACTGTGCAGCAGCTGGCGGCGCAGAGCCGCGAGCTGGTGGCCAGCGGGCACCCCGAGAGGTCAGTGCCGCCCGACGGGTCCCCCCGCGGGTCCCTGCACTGCTGCCTGTGCCCACATGTGTGTGGGGATTGTGAGATGGGGCATCTCTGGCCCATCCCCATGCACACACCTTGTGCCACGAGCACCGGGCATCTTGGTCCTGTCCCCATGCACGTTGTGCCCAGGGGACTGGGCATCTCTGTCCCGTCCCCATGCACGCGGTGCCCAGGGCACTGGGCATCTCTGTCCCGTCCCCATTCACGCGGTGCCCAGGGCACCGGGCATCTCTGTCCCGTCCCCATTCATGCGGTGCCCAGGGCACTGGGCATCTATGTCCCGTCCCCATTCACGCGGTGCCCAGGGCACTGGGCATCTCTGTCCCATCCCTATGCACGCGGTGCCCAGGGCATTGGGCATCTCTGTCCCGTCCCCATGCACGCGGTGCCCAGGGCACTGGGCATCTCTGTCCCGTCCTCACGCACGCGGTGCCCAGGGCACTGGGCATCTCTGTCCCATCCTCATGCACGCGGTGCCCAGGGCACTGGGCTGGCCCGCGCTGCACCCCGCCCGGTGCTGCCGCCGCTGACCCGCGGCCGTGCCCGCAGCGAGCGCCTCGCGCTGCGCCAGGGCCAGGTGGCCGCGCTGTACGGCAGCGTGCAGGAGCTGGCGGCGGAGCGGCGCGCGCGCCTGCACGAGCAGCAGCGCCTCTGCCAGCTCAAGCGCGACCTCAACGACCTGGAGCAGTGGATCTCGGAGCGCGAGGTGGTGGCCGCCTCGCACGAGCTGGGCCAGGACTACGAGCACGTCACGGTGCGTGGCGGCACGGGGCGCGGGGACGGGCAGGGGGGCCCCCGTGTCCCCCCACGTCCCCCGTTCCACCTGCCGCTCCCCGCCCAGATGCTGCGGGACAAATTCCGGGAGTTCTCGCGCGACACGAGCAGCATCGGGCAGGAGCGCGTGGATGGCGTCAACGCGCTGGCGGACGCGCTCATCGCCGCCGGCCACTCGGAGAACGCCACTGTGGCCGAGTGGAAGGACGGCCTCAACGAGGCCTGGGCTGACCTGCTGGAGCTCATCGACACGCGCTCGCAGATGCTGGCGGCCTCCTAYGAGCTGCACCGCTTCTACCACGACGCCCGCGAGACCCTCACGCAGGTGCAGCACAAGCAGAAGCAGCTGCCCGACGAGCTCGGCCGCGACCTCAACACGGCCGAGGCGCTGCAGCGCATGCACACGGCCTTTGAGCACGACATCCAGGCGCTGAGCACGCAGGTGAGCGCGCAGCGCCGCGTGGCGCGGTGTGGCCCAACACGGTGCCACGCGGCCCAGCCCCGGGGGGCGAACCCCCACGTGGGGTTGCGTGTCCCGACACGGTGCTGCACTTCCCAACACGGTGCTG
>NW_020456124.1:12617-13838 GCF_003342845.1 Nothoprocta perdicaria
CTGCACTTCCCCACGTGGGGCTGCGTGTCCCGACACGGTGCCGTGTGTCCTGACAGGGTGCCATGCAGCCTGGCATGGCACATCCCCACGTGGGGCTGCGTGTCCCAACACGGTGCCGTGTGTCCTGACAGGGTGCCATGCAGCCTGGCATGGCACATCCCCACGTGGGGCTGCGTGTCCTGACACGGTGCTGCACTTCCCAACACGGTGCTGCACATCCCAACACGGAGCTGCGTGTCCTGACATGGCACCACACAGCGCATGGCACGGTGAATCCCCGTGCTGGGTTGCGTGTCCCGACGTGGCTCCGCGTGTCCTGGCGCAGTGCAGCACATCCCAACACAGTGCAGGGAATCCCGACGTGGGGTTGCATGTCCTGATGCAGTGCAGCACATCCCAATGCAGTGCAGCACACCCCGTGCAGTGGCACATCCCATGCGGTTGCACCTCCCCACGCAATGCAGCACATCCCAACGCAGCGCAGCGAACCCCGACGTGCAGTCGCGTGTCCCGTGCAGTCGCACATCCCATGCGGTTGCACCTCCCCACGCAATGCAGCACATCCCAACGCAGCGCACCCCGACGTGCAGTCGCGCGTCCCGTGGGGTTGCGCATCCTGCGCGGCTGCACCCCGCAGTGTGTCGCGGCGCACCCCGACGTGCAGCCGCCCACCCCGGCGCGCCGCGGCTCTCGCCCGCAGGTGCGGCAGGTGCAGGAGGACGCGGTGCGCCTGCAGAAGGCCTACGCCGGCGACAAGGCGGCCGACCTGGGGCGGCACGAGCGCGCCGTGAGCGAGGCGTGGGCCGCGCTGCGCCGCGGCACCGAGCGCCGCCGCCGCCTGCTCCTCGACACCGCCGAGCTCTTCCGCTTCTGCCGCACCGCGCGCGACCTCTCGCTCTGGATGGACGGCGTCCGCCTGCAGATCGAGGGCCGCGAGCGGCCGCGGTGAGCGGCGCCGTGGATGGGGGCATCAGGCGGTGCCGTGGGGATGCAGGGGTGCCCGGCAGTGTCACGGGGATGGGGGGCCACCACGGGGATGGGGGGCGTCAGGCGGCACCGTGGGCATGGGGGGCGCCCGGCGGCCGCCACCCGACGCCCCCCCGCTGCCGGTCCCCGCGCAGGGACGTGTCCTCGGCCGACCTCGCCATCAAGACCCACCAGAGCATCAAGGCGGAGGTGGAGGCGCGGGCCGACAGCCTGGACGCCTGCGTGGCCGCCGGC
>NW_020456125.1:0-2803 GCF_003342845.1 Nothoprocta perdicaria
CCTTGGGGTGAAGCGCACCCCCTGCCAATCAAAGGTGACCGGCCAATGGGGTCTGCAGTGTGGCTCTTTGCCCCGCCCCCCTAGGAGGACGAGCCAATCAGAGCGGCCTCGTGCGGGCGGCACCGCCCGAGCGAGCAGACCGCGCGCCGCCTCCGCCCGCCAATCAGCGCCGCCCCCTGGCACGCGGCCACGCCCTCCCTTAGGAATACCGGCCAATCAGCAGAGAGGCCCTGCGCAGCCCCGCCCGCCCCCGCGGCCTCCAGCCAATCAGCGCTCGCGCTCGCGCGGGGCTCTAGCCCGCTGGCCAAACGCGGCGCGAGTTACCTCAGCGCTGGCCCCACCCCCGCGCGCCGCCTCCTCCACTCACGTCGCGGCGATCCGCTTTGACCCCGCCCCCGGCCGCAGTGCTGGCCAATCAGAATAGAGATTCCCCCCCCCGGCCGCCGCCGCTCACCGGGCGCGGCGCCAGCAGGGCCGGTGACCGGAGCAGCCGCGTCGCCTTCAGCGCCGCCGCCATGGCCGCCCCGCGCGTCTCGCGAGACTTCCGCCTCTCGCGAGAGCGGAGGCGATCCCGCTCCCGGATCTCGCGAGACTTCCGCGGCGCCACGGAGGTCGCGGCGGCCATTTTGTGCCTCGGCGGCGTCCCGCGCATGCGCAACGCGGCCCCGGCGCGGGCGCCGCCATTTTGTGCCCGGGGCGGGAGCGGCGGGGGCCACCGCGCATGCGCGGTCCGCCAAGCCCCGCCCCCTCGGCCAGGCCACGTCTCGCGAGGGTCTCTTGTGATTGGCCGCCTTGCTCTCCTCGTCCCGCCCTCCTCCCGCCGCTGCTCGGCGCTGATTGGGTCTCGCCTTGGGCGGCGCGGCGCTGATTGGCCGAGGGGCGGGGCCTCGCAGTGGCGGCTGGAATCATGGCGGCGCTGGGGCTTCTAGTGGGGCTGGTGGCGGCGGCGGCGCTCGGAGCGGCGGGTGCGGGGCCCTATGGGGCAGCCATGGGGCTGGGGGCATCTATGGGGCATCTATGGGGATGGGTGGGCCCCATGGGGCACCTGTAGGGCTGGGGGCCTTGTGGGGCAGCTATGGGGCTAGGGGGATCTATGGGGCACCTATAGGCCTGGGGGCCCTGTGGAGCAGCTATGGGGCTGGGGGGATCTATGGGGCTGGGTGGGCCCTATGGGGCACCTGGAGGCCTGGGGGCCCTGTGGGGCAGCTATGAGGCTGGGGGGATCTGTGGGGCATCTATGGGGCCGGGAGTCCTATATGGGATCTGTGGGGCAGGGGGCCTATGAGGATTTGACCCCTATGAGGCACGAGACGGCTCTATGGGGCTCCGGGGGTGTCTGTGGGGCTGGGGACTCTACAAGGTTGAGGGATTCTATGGGGCTGGGGGGGATCTATGGGGCTTATTGGGCTCTGTGGGTGTCAGGGGGCTCTATGGGCCTGAGCANGGGGGGATCCCCCGGGGTGTCCCGGACGCCTGGGCCCTCACACGGGGGGGGGGGCCGCGCAGCAGAGCCCTGCCCCGAACCCACCATCGCGCCCTCCTACTACACGACGTCGGACGCCGTCATCGCGGCCGAGAGCGTCTTCGTGGTGGAGATCTCGCTGGCCTGCCGCAACGGCGCCCAGGTGAGCCGGACGCCTGGGCCCCTGCCCCACCTGCTGGGGGGCGCCCGGACGCCTGGGCCCCCCGGCACCAACGGCCGCCGTCGCCTCCCGCAGAACGTGGCCCTTTACGCCGACGTCAACGGGAAGCAGTTCCCGGTGACGCGGGGCCAGGACGTGGGGCGCTACCAGGTGAGCCCGGACGCCGGGGCCCCAAGGGGGTCACGTGTGGGTTGGTGACGTCACACGCGGGTGGGTGACGCCCCCCGCCCCGGACGCCGGGGCCCTCCGCAGGTCTCCTGGAGCCTGGAGCACCGCAGTGCCCAGTCGGGCACCTACGAGGTCAAGTTCTTCGACGAGGAATCCTACAGCGCCCTGCGCAAGGTTGGGGGGGCGCCCGGACGCCTGGGCCCCCGAGGGGGTCCCCGCAAGCGGGGAGGGGTCCCCTGGTGACCCCCGTCTCTCATTGGCGCTAATTAGGCCCAGCGCAATAACGAGGACGTGTCGCGGATCCGGCCGCTCTTCACTGTCAACGTGGATCATCGGGTGAGAGGGACGGGAATTGGGGGGCCCTGGGTGTCAAGGGAGGGATTTGGGGGGGTCTAGGGGTGTACGGACAAATTTGGGGGAGATTTTGGGGTGTGAAAGGGCGTTATTTGGGGTTGAGCAGGAGTTTGGGGGTAAAAGGGTGGACTTTGGGGTATGGGGGAGTATTTGGGGTTCTATGGGGGTTGTTTTGGGGTGCTAGGGGGTGATTTGGGGCACAAGGGGGTATTTGGTGGCACAAAAAGGGGTATTTTGGTGTGTAAGGGGGTTCTTTGGGACACAAAGTGAGTATTTTAGAGCACAATGAGAAGTGTTTTGGGTGTGGGGAATATTTTGGGGCATATGGGGGGTACTTTGGGGTGCTAGCGGGTTTGGGGGGCACAAGGGGAGTATTTTGGGTGCAGGGGGTATTTTGGGGGACACGGGGGGATTTTGGGGTGCAGGGGGCATTTTGGGGGCACAATGGGGATTCTTTGGGGCACGGGGGGTATTTTGGGGTGCGGGGGGTGTCGGCCCCTCTGACCCCCCTGCCCCCCAGGGCGCCTGGAGGGGCCCCTGGGTGTCGTCGGAGGTGGTGGCGGCGGCCGTGGGGCTGCTGCTCTATTACCTGGCGCTGAGCACCAAGAGCAGCATCCAGGCCTGAAAACACCCGAAAC
>NW_020456125.1:4637-5695 GCF_003342845.1 Nothoprocta perdicaria
TATGGGGGTGGATCTGAGGGAAAAGGGGGTCTGTGGGGCAGATCTGTGAGGGAAAGGGGGCTCTGTGGGGCAGATTTGTGAGGAAAAGTGCCCCTTTGGGGGCAGATCTGAGGGAAAAGGGGGTCTATGGGGGCAGATCTGTGAGGAAAAGGGTCCCTACGAGGGCAGATCTGTGAGGAAAAGTGTTCCTATGGGGGCAAATCTGTGCGGAAAAGAGCTCCGTGGGGCAGATCTGTGAGGAAAAGTGTCCCTGTTTGGGTGGATCTGTGAGGAAAAGGGGTCTCTGGGGTCGGGACCGTGTGGAGTGGGGGTCTGTGGGGTCTCTGAGATGATTTCTGTGAGAAAAGGTGCCTCTATAGGGCAGATCTGTGGGGAAACGGGGCTCTGTAGGGCTACGGAGACACAGGGCAGGGGTCTAGGGTGTCTCTGAGGGGCTTTCTGTGGGGAAAGGGCTCTCTATGGGGCAGGTCTGTGGGGAAAGCAGCCCCTATGGGGTCTGGGGGCTCTATAGCCCTGTGAGGATGGAGACTCTGTAGGATGTCCATAGGATTCCAGTGGAACTAGGGTCGCTATAGGGAGTCTATAGGATCCCTATGGGGCTGGGGGCGTTAGGAGGTCCCAAGGACCTCTGGGGTGTTTCTATAGGGGGTGGGAGATCTATAGGAGGGCTATAGAACGCCTATAGAATACATATGGGGGCGTTACCGCAGGTTCATAGGATCTGTATGGGGCTGAAGCCTCTGTAGGGTGTCCATAGGATTCCTAAGGCATTGGGGCTCTATAGGGGATCTATAGGATTCCTATGGATCTCCTCTCTCTGTAGGGGGTCCGTAGGATCTCCAAGGCATTGGGGACTCTGTAGGGGGTCTATAAGATGAGAAAGGGGGCTCTGTAGGGGATCCATAGGGTGTCTGTGGGGCTGGGGACTCTACAGGGGATCCATAGGGTCTCTCTGGGGCTGGGGGCTCTATAGGGCCCCCATAGGGGCTCTGTGGTGTCTCTATGGGGCTGCGCAACCTATGGGGCTCTATAGGGGTCCCTATGGCGTGGCGGGTGGG
>NW_020456125.1:6579-9124 GCF_003342845.1 Nothoprocta perdicaria
GGTTGCCGTGGCAACGGGCGCATCCTGCAGAGGGGGGGCGGGGAGGCGGCGGCCGCACAATGGGGGGGGGCAGCCGGACGCCTGGGCCCATCTCACCTGTCCCCCCCCCAGGGCCGCTCCGGCCATGGCTCTGCCCGGGGGGCTCCGGCTGCTGCTGCTGCTGCTGCTGCTGGGGGGGGCGCCCGGCGGCGCCATCACCGTCCCCCCCGAGTGTGAGTGCGGGGGGCGCGGGGGGGCCCGCGGGGGGCTCCTTGCACGGGGGGGGGACCCCACATGGGGCTCCTTGCATGGGGGGGAACCCCCACATGGGGGCTCTTTGCACGGGCAGGGGGACCCCCACATGGGGCTCCTTGCATGGGGGGGGACCCCCACATGGGGCTCCTTGCACGAGGGGGCACCCCGACATGGGGGCTCCTTGCATGGGGGTCACACGGGGGGGGTTAGACGGGGGGCGACCCCCACATGGGGGCTCCTTGCATGGGGGGAACCCCCACATGGGGCTCCTTGCACGGGGGGGTCACACGGGGGGAACCCCACAGGGGGCTCCTTGCATGGGGGGGTCACACCAGGGGGGACCCCACAGGGGGCTCCTTGCATGGGGGGGAACCCCCACATGGGGGCTCCTTGCACGGGGGAGGGACCCCCACATGGGGCTCCTTGCACGGGGCGGGGACCCCACATGGGGCTCCTTGCATGGGGGGGAACCCCCACATGGGGGCTCCTTGTACGGGGGTCACACGGGGGGGAACCCCGACATGGGGGCTCCTTGCATGGGGGGGAACCCCCACATGGGGCTCCTTGCATGGGGGGAGACCCCACATGGGGGCTCCTTGCACGGGGGGGAACCCCCACATGGGGGCTCCTTGCACGGGGGAGGGACCCCCACAGGGGGCTCCTTGCACGGGGCGGGGACCCCACAGGGGGCTCCTTGCACGGGGGGGAACCCCCACATGGGGGCTCCTTGTACGGGGGTCACACGGGGGGGACCCCACATGGGGGCTCCTTGCATGGGGGGGAACCCCACAGGGGGCTCCTTGTACGGGGGGTCACACGGGGGGGAACCCCACAGGGGGCTCCTTGCACGGGGGGGGTCACACGGGGGGGAACCCCGACATGGGGGATCCTTGCATGGGGGGGAACCCCCACATGAGGGCTCCTTGCATGGGGAGACCCACATGGGGCTCCTTGCATGGGGGTCTCACACGGGGATTCTTGCATGAAAGCTCCTTGCACGAGGGGACTTTGCACAACAAAGCCTTGCACGGGGGCTCCTTGCACGGGGGGGACTCACATGGGGGGCCTTGCACGGGGCTCCTTGCACAGGGAGAGCCCCTTGCACAAGACCTCCTTGCACGGGGGCTCTTGCACGAGGATTTCCTGCACGATGACTCTATTCTGGGGGCTCTTGCACAAGGGCTCCTTGCACGAGGGTTCCTTGCACGACGACTTTTGCACGAGGGTTCCTTGCACGATGACTGTTGCATGGGGGTCTCGCACGGGGGTCTCGCACTCACCCCGCTCTGTCTCCCCCTGCCCCCCGGACGCTGCAGACGGTGCCCACGAGTGTGAGTTGGGGGGCTATATGGGCCCTGGGGGGCTATAGGGGCCCTCGGGTGCCCCCAAGGTGCCTATAGGCTGCTGGGGGGGGCTCTGGGGGGGCTCCCTGAGGACTTTAGGGGGACCCCGAGGCCCCCCCTGTGGTCCCTGTAGCCCCTGGGGTCCCTGGGGGTCTTTGTGTGGGAACCCTGAGGTCCCTATGGGGCTTTCGGGGCTCCCTATGGAGACTTTGGGGGTCCCTATAGGATATTTGGGGCTCCCTATGGAGTCTCCGGGGGTCCTGTGGGATCTTTGGGGCTCTCTACGGGATTCTTGAGGCCCATATGGGGCTTTTGTGGGTCCCCATGGGATCTTTGGGGCTCCCTATGGAGACTTTGGGGGCCCTTGTGAGATCTTTGGGGGTCCCTATGGGGTGTTTAGGGTCCCTATGGGGTGTTTGGGGGTCCCTATGGGATCTTTGGGGCTCCCTATGGAGTCTTTGGGGGTCCCTGTGGGGTGTTTGGGGGTCCCCGTGGGGTGTTTGGGGCTCCCTGTGGGATCTTTGGGGGTCCCTGTGGGGTGTTTGGGGTCCCTATGGGGCATTCCGGGGTCCCTATGGTATCTTTGGGGTCCCCGTGGGGTGCCGGGGCCCCGCGGCCCCCCTGACCCCCCCGCAGTCCTGCAGCCCCCCGAGCTGCAGGAGCAGCCCCCCGAGCAGCTGGTCGTCTTCCCCAGCGACGACGTCGTCCTCAAGTGCGCGGCCAGCGGCCGCCCCCCCCCGCAGTGAGTGACACCCCCGTGTCCCGCGGTGTCCCCCCGTGTCCCGCGGTGTCCCCCACATCCCCCCGTGTCCGTGTCCGCTTGCAGGTACCGCTGGACGCGGGAGGACGCCCCGCTGGCGGTGCCGGCGCCAGGGGTGTCGGTGGCGCCGGGCGCCGGGACGCTGCTGCTCAACGGCAGCCAGGCCGCGCGGCTGCAGGGCCGGTTCCGCTGCTGGGCCAGCAACGCG
>NW_020456125.1:9261-10828 GCF_003342845.1 Nothoprocta perdicaria
GGAGGGGGCCTATGTGCCCCATAGGGGCTCCGGGTGGCCCTGGGTGCCCCGTGGTGGCTCTGGGTGCCCCACGGTGGCCATAGGTGGCTTTGGGTCCCTTGAGGTGGCCCCAGGGTGGCTCTGGGTGCCCCACGGTGGCTCTGGTTGACTCTGGGTGCCCCTTGGTGGCCCTAGATGACTCTAGGTGGCCCATGGGTGCCCTAGATGGACTCTGGGTGCTCTTGTGGTGGCTCTGGGTCCCTTGTGGTGGCTCTGGGTGCCCCGTGGTGGCCGTAGGTGGCTCTAAGTGGCCCTAGATGGACTGTGGGTGTCCTGTGGTGGCTCTGGGTGCCCCTGGGTGCCTCGTGGTGGCTCCGGGTTCCCCATGGTGGCCCTAGATGGACTACGGGTGCCCCATGGTGCCTCTGGGTGCCCGGTGGTGGCTGTAGGTGGCTCTGGGTGACTCTGGGTGCCCCATGGTGGCCCTAGATGGGCCCTGGGTGCCCCATGGTGCCTCTGGGTCCCCCTTGAGGTGGCTCTGGGTGCCCCATGGTGGCCATAGGTGGCTCTAGGTGGCCCTGGGGGCCCTGTGGTGGCCATAGGTGGCCCATGGTGACTCTGGGTGGCTCTGGGTGCCCCTTGGTGGCCCTAGATGGACTCTGGGTGCCCTATGGTGGCTCTGGGTGGCCCTGGGTGCCCCATGGTGGCTCTGGGTGTCCCGTGGTGGCCATAGGTGGCTCTAGGTGGCCCTGGGCGTCCTGTGATCACTCTGGGTGCCCCATGGTGGCTCTAGGTCCACCTTGAGGTGGCTCTGGGTGCCCACGGTGGCCCTAGATGGGCTCTGGTTGCCCCTTGGTGGCTCTGGGTGCCCCATGGTGGGCATAGGTGGCTCCAGGTGGCTCTGGTTGTCTCTGGGTGCCCCATGGGGGCCCTAGATGGCTCTAGGTGGCCCTAGATGGACTCTGGACACCCCATGATGTCTCTGGGTGGCCCTGGGTGCCCCATGGTGGCTCTGGGTGCCACACTGGGGGCCCTAGATGGGCTCTGGATGCCCCATGGTGACTCTGGGTGCCCCATGGTGGCTATAGGTGGCTCTAGGTGGCCCTAGAAGGACTCTGGGTGTCCCATGGGTGCCCTAGATGGACTCTGGGTGCTCTTGTGGTGGCTCTGGGTCCCTTGAGGTGGCTCTGGGTGCCCCGTGGTGGCCATAGGTGGCTCTAAGTGGCCCTAGATGGACTTTGGGTGCCCCATGGTGGCTCTGGGTGCCCCGGTGGTGGCTCTGGGTGCCCTGTGGTGGCCCTAGGTGCCCCATGGTGGCTCGCGGTGGCTCTGGGTGTCCCATGGTGGCCCTAGATGGGCTCAGGGTGCCCCTGGGTGCCTTGTGGTGGCCCTGGGTGTCCCATGGTGGCCCTAGATGGACTCTGGGTGGCCCTGGATGGACTCTGGGTGCCCCGTGGTGGCTCTGGGTGCCCCTGGGTGCCCCATGGTGGCCCTAGATGGGCTCTGGGTGCCCCCCAGTGGCTCTGGGTGCCCCATAGGGGCTTCTCGGGGGGTCCCCAGGTCCCCACGTGTCCCCTGGGGGCTCTAG
>NW_020456125.1:12743-14092 GCF_003342845.1 Nothoprocta perdicaria
CTCGAGTGACCTGCAGGACAAGAAGGTGACACTGGGGACACTGGGGGGACATGGGGGGGGACATGGAGATGACACCCAGTGTCCCTGTGGCCCTGTTCTCATCCCTGTGGCCCTCCCCATGTCCCCACATCCCTCTCCGTGTCCCTGTGTCCTTCTCAATGTCCCCATGTCCCCCTGCCTGTGTCCCTGTGTCCTCATGTCCCCTTGTCCCCGTCTCCTGTTCCCCATGTCCCAATGTCCCCATGTCCCCTGTCCCATGTCCCCATGTCCCCTATCCCATGTCCTCTGTCCCATGTCCCCTGTTCCCCATGTCCCATGCCCCCATGTCCCCCTGTCCCCATGTCCCAATGTCCCCCTGTCCCCTTATTCCTGTGTCCCCATGTTCCCTGTCCCCATGTTCCCTGTCCCCATGTCCCAATGTCCCCATGTCCCAATGTCCCAATGTCCCCATCTCCCAATGTCCCCTGTCCCAATGTCCCATGTCCCCCTGTCCTTGTGTCCCCATATCCCCATGTCCCAATGTCTCCTGTCCCATGTCCCCATCCCCATGTCCCTTCTCCCCATGTCCCAATGCCCCCTATCCCCATGTCTCCCGTCCCCATGTCCCCATGTCCCCTATCCCATGTCCTCTACCCCATGTCCCCTGTTCCCCATGTCCCCTTGTCCTTTTGTCCCCATGTCCCCATGCCCCCATGTCCCCATCCCCTTGTCCCAATGTCCCCCTGTCCCCGTGTCCCAATGTCCCCTATTCCCGTGTCCCCATGTCCCCTATCCCGATGTCCCAATGTCTCATGTCTCCATGTCCCTGTGTCCCCTGCCCCCATGTCCCTATGTCCCCATGTCCCCGTGTCCCCTATTCCCGTGTCCCCATGTTCCTTATCCCCATGTCCCCATGTCCCCATGTCCCAATGTCCCCATGTCCTCATGTCCTTGTGTCCCCTATTCCTGTGTCCCCATGTCCCAATATCCCCTGTTCCCATGTCCCCGTGTCCCCTATTCCCGTGTCCCCATGTTCCTTCTCCCCATGTCCGCATTTCCCCCGTCCCCGTGTCCCCATGTCCCCATGTCCCCGTGTCCCCATGTCCCCATGTCCCAATGTCCCCATGTCCTCATGTCCTTGTGTCCCCTATTCCCGTGTCCCCATGTCCCAATATCCCCTGTTCCCATGTCCCCATGTCCCCGTGTCCCCTATTCCCGTGTCCCCATGTTCCTTATCCCCATGCCCCCATGTCCCATGTCCCCTATCCCAACGTCCCCTGTCCCCGTGTCCCCCCATGTTCCCCGCCGCGTCCCGCCCCGCAGGTGGAGCTGCTGGAGCGCAAGTACGGCGGGGCGCTGCGCTCGCGCCG
>NW_020456126.1:0-14009 GCF_003342845.1 Nothoprocta perdicaria
GTTAAAACCCGCTTGGATGCAGCCCTGTGCCACGTGCTCTAGGTGACCCTGCGTGAGCAGGGGGGTTGGACTCGATGACCTCTGAGGTCCCTTCCAACCTTCGGCATTCTATGATTCTATGATTCTATGAAAACAGGATTTGTAAGCTGTTGACACATGCAAGTGGGATGGAAAGATGTCAGCAAGCAAAAAGCAGCAGTTATTTTCTTACCTTTCTTTCAGATTTTACAGTAATAACAGAACTCCCAAATCTTGACCTTTCCTATAAAACAAAGTTGATTGTTTAATATTACTGGTTTTAAAAGTTCGCTTTCTTCCTTTCTAGAACTCAACAGTTTGTCTTCTGGTTACCCACCTCAGGAGAAATCAGGACATACTGAGCCTGAAAGAAAAAAGAAGTAAAAGGCAATAAGGGGCTTGGAAGAACCATGCTGCTTACAGTGTAGAAGCCTAATGCAATAACCTGGGCCCCTGAGCAGCAAACTAATTCAAGAACGAACAGGAGCAGCCAAGTTACACAGCTCCAGAACTATGCATAACCTTCAGTTTCTGAAACCAAATCTGAGCACGCCAGCTCTTTTCATTGGATGTAATTTATTAGTTGTCCTTATACATATCAGTGTATCTCCTGATGTCACTGATATGTTTTCTTACCCAGTCCTCAGGACAGGGAGATATCCATGATTTGCAGTGACCCGTCACATCCAAGGCAGTCGTCTGGTTTCCATTGTAGATGTAGACACGGCCAGCTTCCCCGCCGAGCAGGATCGTGGTGATCTCGTTAGTTCGCAGCGGGGACGTCACAATTATTTCATCTGCACACATTCGTTACGGGACAGCATAACACACCAGAAGTCACATAATGCTACATCAAAACACAGAGTCGGCATTTACATATCTCTAGATGCCATAGATCCTATTAACGACTGTAGCTAGAATGTTTCGATTTGTGCCTAAAGTGTTTGGGACTTTGGGGGTGCCCCCTGAAAGGCACCATGGTATTACTTTTACAAGACAACTGATGAAGCCAACATGTCTATAGGTGACTGGTCTTCCCACTGCCCAGTGGGAAACATGCCACCTCTGTAACCTAGATTCATTAAGCTGTACCTAGACCATCGTTGTCCAGATCACTTAAGAAAACATCCCCGCCAAAGCGAGAAAACCTTCTGTCCCCGCTGAAGATGCTGAGCAGGGAAGGCTGGGCGCTCTCCGTCAGCTCATACATGAAAGCCAGCCCGGCTTGGTGCAGCACCGTGGATATAAAGGAAAATCTAAAAAAGCTGTCTGAGGGGAAAAAAACAAAGGAAATACAGCATCAGACATCACAGGAATTCAGGCTCAGGGCCTGGAAGGCATTGACAGCATTACTGACATCATTATTATTACCAGCATTACTGACAGCATTACTGGCATTACATAACATGCACAAATTAATGTAGTGTGGAACAAGGGCCAAGGTTTTTATGACTGACACAAATTCGCATAGAAGCAACCTCTTAATAAGAGTAGTTGTAGAACAATGCATGCAAGTTAAAGGGCATAGATATTAGAGTTGTACATTTTGACTCATGCAATTCCTTCCTGCCCACTCCTATAGCAAGGACAAAACACTGCCTTGTTCAGTTTCAAGAAATACGTAGGGTATTAACAAATCACTACTACAGAAATAATAGAGAATAACAGGTAACAAAGCTGTAAATAGAAGCAAGGCCCAGGAAGAAGGAAGTATTACAAGTATTACAGCTGAAGCTCTATATTACAGAAAACTGAAAAGTGTAAGGCATTTGCAGATGATTACAAGAAGAATCTCACAGTAATTACTTCTATATAGATTTTTAATGGCTATTACAATTTTAAAAATGTTAACTTTTTTTCTGTCCTCTGCTTGTGCATTTCAGAAGCAGACAATCCACGGCAGGAGCAATTTACAGTTCTGAGAGTGACATACCTGTGGTAGGTGCGCCCACCACCAAAACGGTCTTAGTGATCCCAGCTACGGATACGACACCACTGGCAAGGGATGTTCCCATTCTGCCCATGTCCTGTTAGATTTCAAAACAGCCCTGTGGTTCCCACAGAGCAACGCTCGTCAGTCACTCACAAGGCTCCGTGCTGGAGACAACGTCCTACCTTGTGGCCCATCACTGCAAACCAGGGCTCTGTGCTTGGTGGCTTATAGCCATAGACCTTCCCAACGCTCTGCCCAGCATCCGAAAAGGAGTTGCAGCTTGGAGAGAGTGCAAAATAATGTTGGTACACAGCAACACACCTCTTTTACAGATTCACCCAGAGTTTCTTCATTTAAAGGGCATTCCCCTTCTAGCTTAGCATAATGCTGGCTGCTAAAATCCTAGAAATCTATTTTGGTAATTCCCATTGTTGCTTTAACCTGATATATTTGGCACACTTAGGGCTTTGTCTGTCTTTTCCTTTCCTTATCACCCAATGAAATTTCGCACTGTTTGCTGCTAAAAACGCTATCTCAAAATAAAAGTAACTCTAGAGTTATTTTAGGTATGCTTATTATTAGCATTTTTGTACCCTCACCTCAAGAAAACCCACAAATACTTCTATGCCTCCAAGCAAAAAGATCCTTTACATACACAAACGAAGAGGGGTAAGAGGTAAAAATACTAATGAAAAAAAAAATGTTAAGTATGATCAAAGAAGACTTTTTCTAAAAAGCAGGAATCTTATCTATTATAAGCCTCAATCAGTGTAGGAGAAGTTGGGCAGGATGGAAGAAAAAGAGAGCAGTCAGAGTACATAACCCACCCAACACAATGCTTCCACGCAGGGCTGCCGATGAGCAGCAGCGTCGTGTTCTCCAGCTGACAGCTGTCCAGTGAAAAGCCAAACCAAGAATAGTTTTTTTCCCCCTTCACCATCCAGTCGGCATCCTCGACTGAGAGCAGACCTGCAGGAAAAGAAAAGAATTAAATCTGGCTGTACCCTGACGTGCAAAAATCTATTAGCAACCTCCAGAAGCATTTGGCCTTTTGTTCCAGGAACAGAAGTTTCTCTAAGGAAAGTTATATACTGTCCATGCTACGGAAGCACCTACTGCAGTGTAGATAAAATAAGTGTGGAATAATACTCAGCATGTAGCTACAGTGGCTGTTCAGTGCAGCTGGCCTCTAAAGCAGTGCAGGTCTACAGGAAGCTTCCAGCTTCTAGAAGCAAGCATGAAAAAGCCAGCAGACTGGCCTGCTCTAAATTGAGCAATTCTTGTAAGGGACAGGACAAGGCTGAAACTGTTTATCAGAACTAACAATGCTTCAAGAGAGGAGAAAAGTGATTTCAAATAATCCTGGCTATTGTTCAAATCATTGATGCTGTGTTTAGATTTTGCAAAGATGTCAGTTGTCAGTGTTTCAAAACTTTTCCTTGTGGCTTCTAACTTCATATAAGGTGGAATAAGGTGAAAAAAAATTATTGGAAAACTTAAATATCCTAATGAGCCTTTTGATAGCTGTATATCCTTTCCCACATCCTGTTAACTTCATTTAGTTTTACAGGCAGCATTTCCTCCCTCTTTCACAACAATCCTCATCACCTGTAACCATTAGCTGTATTCACTTGTAGCATTTCCCTTTGGCCACGGGAAGGAGCTCCTGGAATGATAAAAACTCATGGTGCATTTGCAGGCTTCCAAGAAAGACCAGCCAGCCCCTTTGTGACTGCCCATATGCAGCTGAATCCATTGCCATTTTCACCATTTCACCAAAAAGCAGTTCCTTACTACACAAGACACTTGAATTTCTATAATTTCCTTTAGTAGTCAGATACAAAGATAAATTTCTCATAAATAAGGAAGAATTTGAAGCTTTATCTGACTCATGAGACACTATTACTAAATAGAAACCCTTTGATTAAATTTCTTTAATTGAACTTTGAAAAAAATTATTGAACATAAACCATTCACGAACTCCAAGACAGCAGTGCAAGTTTGCCTGACAGAGAATAGAAATCAAAACAAAAAGACACCAAGAAAGTCTCTGTATAACAGAGAGGCCACACAGCTGAGCTCCTCTGCGTCACAGCACAGGATGTGCTGGGGATCTTGCAGTCAATGGCAGCCTTGGCTGCAGTGGCCATGAAACAGGGGACTTCAGTGTCCTGATGGGGGTAAGAAAAGCAAATGGCACAAAAACAGACCTGGCTTTTCAATACAGGAAAGATACTGATAAAGAGGGGCAAGCTCAGCACAGTGCCAGCAAGGGGCTGGAGCTCTTGCCCTGTGCAGCGAGGCTCAGGGAATAAGGTTTGCTCAGCGTGGAGAAGAGCAGCTTTGAGAGGCCCCACCAGCAGCCTGCCAGGGCCCACAAAGGGATTCTCAAGAAAACAGAGCCAGGCTCTTCACAGCATACTGAGGTTCTCAGTTTCTCTGTGCTTCAGTTTTCCCCACAGATGGTGAGAGGGCAAGAGATAATGAGCACAAACTGAGAAAAAGAGAGGCTTCACGCTGGCTATGAGATAGGAGATATTCTTCTTCCCACACAGACAGCCACACCACTGAACAGTGGGTCAGAAAGGCTGCGCAGTCTCCAGCCTTTTCAAGGCCTGACCAGACAAAGCCCTGAGCAACCTCGTCTGACTTTCATAACTGTTTTAAGCAGGAGGCTGCATTAGAGACCTCCTTAGGTCCCTTTCCACCTGAATTATCCCATAATTATGAACAAAAAATCCCAGTCATACAAGGTGTGGGAAGGTTAATTTACACAAGAGGTGTTACCTTGGGCACTTCTGTTGAAAAAAGAGTAGAAGGCAACCACAAATCCTCTCTGCTGCCCACCACCAGGCGCGTATGGGGAGCCAACCACCAGATCAGCCTTTCCATCCCCATCAACATCAGCTGCCAGGAGGGACCAACCAAAGTTACAGTAGGAATACTGCAAGAAACAGTTTGTTCAAGCTTGAAATGCACTTTAAGCCACCAATTCTGAAAATAAAGCCATTTTCTTATAGAGAGCTACTTTTGCATGCTGCTGATCAAACTAACTTCTCACACTCTCACCTTAGTCACACTTGCCTTTGGTGGGCTGAGCTTCCTTGCCAAAGCCTGCTCCTTCCCCTGCACTGCAGCACAGGCTTTCCCGAAAACAACCAACCCAAACAACCTGCAGCTGCCTGCACCACCCCCAGTGATACAGCCAGCACACTCCCTTCCCAAGCCTGCAGTCCAAAGCCTGCTTCAACATTTGTTCTTTAAGCCCACAGCCCCACACCCTTCCCCTCATTCCCTGCTAACACAGCCCCGCGTTACCCCAACCAATATACCTGGCAAGTTATGGTAACATCTGGTTGAGATCCCAAGCCTCTTCCCTCCGTGCCAAAATACACATATACAGCACCCTAAAATAGTGGGAAAAGCAAAACACAGAATGAGAGCCAGGGCCAGGGATGAAGTCCAAGACAAAGCACCAGCGAGTGAAACAACTCTCCAAGGCTGTTAACACACCTGCATTTTCTCACAGCACTGTCTTTCCCACCCCAAGGCCTGTGCTGTAGCAGACACTCTCACAACCAGACAACAAAGCAGGCTTAGGAAACAAAAATGTCACCATGCTCCTTTCAGCAGAGAATTACGTTTTCATCACACATTGGATAGGGGCAAGGAGAGCAGACAAAGATGCTGCCTATTATATTCGTTCCATGAACATTCACGTGGCTCCAGTGTTGACCACAGTTACTGAACACCGTGGCACGGGGCACCACGCACAACCGAAGCCATGCAACTTTCCAACCTAGTGGGTCTACACAGAAACATTTGCACTCTCATTTAGGCAGCTAGGTTAGGATGAATTTCTGAAGAGCTTTAAACTTAATGGAAGTGGTTTGAATTGACCTATTTTGCCTGAACGCTCAGATGCTGCTGCATGGGCTCATCTGGCAGGCACAAATCGTTAAGGCTCTGCAGCTTGATTAGGTTAGCACATGTTCCAGGGTCCATACCAAAATGTTGGTATCATCTGTTGGCCTTTTACAGCAGCCAACAAAGCTCATTGACCCTTCCTAAAAAAAGAGGTGCACTTGCCTCTCATAAAAGATATCTTAGGTTTCCAGCACATCAGTACTGCAAAGTTGGAATCTGATTTGGAAACTTATTGTGCAAAACGAAACCTCACTTAGGCACAGAAAGCTATCAGTAATCTCGTAAAAGCACCCAAAGATTATACATATTTGTGTTTATATAATAATGTCACCCAGAATAACAACAGAAATTGTCTCATTCCATTTTATCAATAAAACCAACCCTGATTGAAAAAAAAAACGGAAAATGAGGTCTTACTTTGTAAGTGAGAAATTGAGATCCTACAGAGGGTGCTCCCACTGCCAGATCGGGCACCCCATCGTCGTTGAAGTCCAGCACTGCCAAGGCAGAACCAAACCGGCCGGAAAGCTAAGAGAAGCAGGATGGCTCCCGTGAAAACAGCGCATGGGTCTTAAAGGTGCTACCCTCAAACCTAATGGACACTTGGCAGTGCCCAGCACAGGGAAGAACTGGAAGCAGAGATGATTAAAATCTCTTTTTAAAATTCTTAGGCTTTTCTTAACATCACTTTTCCCTTGAGTAATAACAGTCATACTAATATATCGAGTAGGAGTAGACTGTTCTGTCTGAGGATGTAGGGGATTTAAAGAATAAGATAATTGAACCCAATATGTCACTGTGCTATTTTTCTTCCCAGTCATTGATGTTATGTGTATGATCTGTGCTGTTAATAGCATTGTAACTGTGAACTCCTAAAAGACTCTTAAAGGGAGCAGCTGTTACTCCACAGTTTGTAATCACAGAAACAAATTAAAAGGAAATGTATCTCATATCTCTTCATTCTCCTCTTCGTGAATAAAGATGCTTACTATAGAAGATCATCTGTATTACCTAACAAGGTCATCTGATCCTGCTTCTCACTCACAAGCCATTCACCATTTTGTTAAATCCCCACTTTCTCTTTCATATTTTTCTTTTTATATTTTAAATAACATGTATTTTTAGTAAAGACAATACATAGTTTTGCAAGAAGTCACCAATTAACCAAAACCACAGCTTTCACAGAATTAAAATTAACCTGGGATAGTTTTAGATGAAAAAGAGGGGAAAGTTGCATCACTTGCTTATATGCGAGCAACCAAACCAGTTGGATTGTCATTTACAGAGACAGTCAGCCCAAGGTCTATTGTGTTCTATTACCCATTTATCTGTGTAAACCTGTAGGTCACCACTGCTTCAATTGTTCCTGTGACTTCCCTTCCTGTTCCTGTGACTTCCCTTCCTTCCCTTCCAATCTTAACCATTCTGTGATTCTGTGATCCTGTGATCCTGTGACTTCAGCAACAGTTTTATTTCTTGAAATGCATCTCTGATATCCTTTGACCAGGAAGGGCACTTCATGAACAACCTCATCCATATTAATGATGCTACTGCTCAGCCAAAATTCACCACACACTCAAGCAAAAGACTTAAATGACAAATGCCAGACTCATCCCTCACCTGCTGCCCCTCTAGCACTTGGTCTGCCTTCTCATCCAGATCCATGTCCTCTGGGGGCAAACCTGACCGGCTGCCATAGACGACATAGACCCGTCCTATCTGAACACGGCCCAGTGTGCTGTAACCTGGCGCTCCAACCACCACATCTTCACATCCATCCTGGTTTAGGTCAGCTGAGATCACGGCCCTGGGAGTCAAAAAAACACAGCATGAGCTGCCAGACCACCACCAGATTAGCAGGAAGCAAGTATTCTGCTCCTTCCAGGTAAGCCAAGATCTGCCTTTCCTGTCATTTTTTCTAAGAATATGCACTTCGTTTTCATATAATTGATTTTTTTTTTCTCTTGGACTAGGTAACCTCAGAGTTTGAAGGTCCGGCTTCCATTAACCCAGCTAAGACTGTGTTACAATCTGTTACAGATAGGGAGAGAGTCCCACTGAAAAGGGGAGAATACACTTCACTCGCTGCGCTGAATCCATCACTGAGTTCCCTACTTATCTTCCAATTCTTCTTGGAACAATCAATAGGCATCATCAGCAATTAACCCAGGAGAAACAGCTCCTGCAACCATCTAATCATTCCATTCAACCATCTAACAACAGCCAAGAAAAGGTAACAAGGTTCCTACATTATCAAGAACTAGAGCCAGAGATGTTTCAAAGTTTTGTTTCTTCCAGTCTATGCTTGATCACACACAGAGCTAAACACTCCTTCACTAAAGAGGAAAGTCACAAAAAAAGACAACTTTTTTTTTTCCCCCCCTAGAGAATGAGGTTTTCTGACTGGCTTTCACATTCTGAATGGAATTTTTGCTCTGCATATAATTTTAGTCAGTATTGACACAGTGAGGCTTACGATGTCTGACCGATGTCTGAAAGAAGAAGGTCCTACAAATCAACTGGCAGTTCTGACCAGCCAGCCAAAGACACTCAGGCACAGCTGATCACTGCTTGATTTGGGCTGATGCCCTGAAGTGTCTAAAAATAATATTTTGGTGGCTGCTCAATTTTTTCCAGAAATGAAGGTTAGACAAAAAAGTACCAACCATCCAAGTCTAGCATAGGGTGAAGTCAAAAAATACGATGCTGCTGGCTTGGAGATGTACTTAGAAGACTGTCCGTGTGGGGCTGCTAACACACTCCATACATTTGTTGCCAAAGCCTGGTTTAAGAAGCGGAGGGAGTTCTGAAACAAAAATAGTGAAGAGACACAGGGTTAGTTAAAACACAGGCTGAAGATCTATGGACCACATCAAAAGTCAAGCCACCGTCAGTGGAAATCACCACATTCATCTATGACTTAGGTCATGGGCATCACTTAGGGAAGAGGCAGAAATGTCTACGCTCTAAATGGCAGATTACTGAATAACTGCTCACTGCTCTGCTTTGCTGGGGCTTCTTAATTCCCCATAGTGATCAAATGACTCTCTGAGGTGTAAATATGAAAGATGATACATTCTGCCATGTTTGGTACTGCAAGATGCACTGAAATCTCTCTATAAAATGAGCAAAATAAAATAATTTAGTACTTATAGATGTACCTATCAGCACACAGACTAACAATCAGGGCAAATGAAGAGGCTGCTATTCTCATAAACAGATCTGCTCCACCATGCAGTATCCCAGACAGAAAGCAAAGCAGCTTATATAGAAAGCTGAATTTTAACCCACACATCTGTCACTTTTTACTTACTGCTGCCCACGCTTGCATATTGAAGTGAACTCCTCTCTCTGTGAATGTTATATTTTTTTTAATTGCTTCTGTAAGAGAAGAAGTTGTATTCTTGTAGTGTTCACTTCTGGGTCGCTTACTCCTGTTAAGAGAAAGGGGGCAGTAATAACAACTAGTGACACTGGATTAATGGGCTGAGTATTTTACACCAAAACTAACAATAGCAGATCGTTAGACTGCATTCAGCCAGACAGACATTTCTCCCATATATAAAGTGAGTTATCAAAAGGCAGCAGTTAAAACCCTATAAACTTATAAGATTTATGGGTTGCCTACGCTTGGTAAATATCCAGACATTTACAACATTTACAAAATCTAGTATCATCAACATTATTTATTTGGAGCATTTTGTTCGTCATCAATATTCTTGGAGCTCTGACAACATGAAAAAAAAGAAGAAAATTAATTTTCTTGCAGACCAAACTATTAATTTATGCTAATGCCTGTCTCTTGAATTCACATGCTGAAATTATTGCCAAAACAGAAGTATAAAAAACTCCTTTAAGAGCCATTCATGAATTTTTACTCCCTCCCTCAAAAAGCAGAAACTCTAACTTGTTGGCACCTAATATTCTAACACTTTACATTCATCTTTCAATTTTCCTACATTTCCCTAAAATCAGCCTTTCCCAACACATAAATGCATTACCCCCACACATTGACCAGAATTTTGCTGCAATTTGTAACCCTTGCAAATCTACTGACTCTGACGAAGTGTCAGTTTTCAACGTGGACATTTCTTGCACATTTTTTCTGAAAAAATTTTGACCAAGGTATAAACACGAAGCTAAAAGCTCATATCTCACAGCATAAAAAAAAATAGAATATGGGAAATTAAATGGAAAAAAAAAAAAAAAAAGCACCCAGGCGTCTTGACCTCCAATTGTCAATGTCTCAGTGCCCATGTTAGTGGAAGACTCTTCTCTCATCAGGAGGTCTTTGAGGCTTCAGGGCTGTACTTACATGTAGTTGTTCTTGTGTCCACTTGTGCATTTTATAAACAGAGGGTTCTCGGGCAGGAAGCAGCCACTAAGGAAATATTAAAAATGTGCTTTGAATATTTTCTCCACTATGAAAGCACAACTAAAAATACAACTTTTACCCTCAGCGATTCCTCTCTTAGAAGTTTCTCAAGAGGCCCTTCTAAAACTTAAAAGCTTCTTATTTATTTTAATGGCTTTAAGGAATTGCTTAGGATCTATAAGAATTCTGCATGTTATTATATAACCTTAAATGAAATTTTCTGTGGCATATCCTGCTAATTCTATTAATGTAAATCACTTATTTAACTTTGGAACACTGTGGACACTGTGGAACAACAAACCCAATAGCTTATGTCACACAGTCTTTCAAACACCACTTCCCAATATAGCTGCGGTGACATTATCCATATAAATGGAGCAATAGTCTTACACTCATAGTCTTACAAAGTTATTCACAATAAGGCTAAACTTGAACCAAAGCTTTAGAGGGCCAGAGCTTTCAGCATGAGGAGAAGGTGTCCTGTTTGCCTTCAGTGAGTGGAGGCATTGCCTCCTGGGAAGGGCCTTCTTGGACATAAAGCACATTCACAGTTGAAACTACCAGGCCAGGCAGCACCTCAGGGCCCAGCTTTGCTAAGCCCTTGAGTGGGTCTTAAAAGCTGCCCCCACCTCTTCCCTGTCTAGCATCAGCTGGCCATCTCAAAGCCTTGCTTGTAGAAAGTGGTGTGGCCATGCAGCAAATGCAAACTCAAGGCCTGTCCAGTGCACCTGGGTAAAACAGTGTTATAAAAATCCATTTTTTTCAAGAGAAAATTTAAGGTACCTGCTCTAGGAAAGGACCAGCCTGGGGAAGAAAAATTAAATAGGTAGCAAAATCTAAATACTGCATTTCACATCGACAGAAACACCATTATACCTGGTTCCATTTTCCAACATATGGCTTGTCTGCTCAAAAATGTTGTTTGTCCAAAATGCCATGTCATCTACCCCTCCCAGGAAATAATCATGGAACTTCTCCACCAGAAATGGAGATTTACCAGCATATGTGGGAAAAAGCTATGAGAAAATAAACACGTTTAGTAAGATGGTCTTATCTACCTTCATGTTTTCATGTTTATAAGGAAAAACAAAAACTAACCTTGGCAACAGCAAGCCTTTCTCCATGCCTGCAAAAAAATACACAATGCTTCAAATATTAACATGTTTCATCTAAGGGCATTAAGTTTTGTAAGCAGTTCATTTCAAGTCCTCTGAATTTTGAGTACAGAAAATACTGTGTGAGTTATTACGAACAAGAACATTTTAAATTTCCTTGCTGGTTGTTAATATATACATTTTTAAGAGCTGCCATGAGAGAAGTAACAACCTTTACTGCAGCCCTTAATTTGAGGCCATTTCCAGTGTTTATGAACGCTGTATGACTATTGGTAATTCACTGAAGTAAAGAATACAGGTAGCCTGGCCAGAGTATTCAAAAGCAGACACTGCCAAAATTAAAAGTCTTTGAGTTTTGATGTCCAGCTCCATGTATTCTGCTTGGACCTGAAAGGATCTTGTACACAACACAAGCAAGCCATCTGCTTCAGAAGATGTACTATTCCTTCAACACATGAGAATCATACTACTAAGAGGCCAAAATGCCACAGCACTTCAAGACACAGCTGCTCACTCATAAAAACTTAAATATGATAAACACATAGGTTTGTTGAACAGCTAAGATGCTGAGCTGAGATGTTGTAATCACGAGTTTCACAGTCTCAATTTGTATTGCAGCCTTTCTGATGATTCAGGTGCCTTACAGTTTAGGAGGGTTAGTAGGAAGTTTGTATTGCTGGACCCAGTGCTTCGATTTCTGACCTGGCATTTCCAAGGGGATTATCAGCATTTTCCTACATGAGTTGCACTCATAAAAAACTAGACAAAGCTATTCAACTTACAGTTCAAGAAAGAGCAGGTAGGTACAGTCAGTAATTGTGCTTTCTGTTATGATCTCGCTTCCATAAAATTCCTGGTAGATGGCTGCTAGGTCTTTGACAGGCACATACCTAAAACCAAGACTAATGTATTGTAACAACATCTTACAACACCCACACATCAAAATAGATAAGGAGATTATTACAACAACTTAGTAATTCTGTAAATATCAAAAGACTGTAAAAATAAGACTGGTATTTTCCAGTATCATTTGTGCCCCATCTACTCCTGTTGAAATAGAAATTTCCATACCTCCTACCACAACATTTTCCAGACCTGTGCCAGAGTTCAGATAATGCTGGGCTTTATCTAGACAGAGTCCTAGATGAATCTAGAGTCCTAGATGGACTCTGTCCTGTTTTCACTAAGTTTTTTTCTTCAACTAAAAACTGCAAGTGAGAAGGAACTTGTAAATAAATGTCTAAAACTGCTTCTTCCATTTTTTAAAAAATGTTTTTAAAACTTAGCTGAATTCTGCAGCATCTGGAAATCCACGTGAGATGTTGAGCTATTTCAGAAATTGCTTGGACATTCCAGCAACCTTTTTTCAATTACCATTTCATTAATAATTACATGCAATACCCTCCTGAGACAAATAACTTAATCTGTCCTGCTGTGTTCCTGTTGTAAAACTTCTCTTTCCTCTGTCCTTTCAGTTTTTCACGGCAGGAAATAAATATGCACACAAGAAATACCAACTTTAGTAAAACCCCCACAGAACCTGGGCTTCAGAATACAGATAGAAAAGGATAAAAGAATGATAGCATTATACTAAGACCACAGTGAAACCACCATAATCATTTAATATGAGCATAGAATAAGTATAAATAGTTATTCAAGAAGGTAATCTCTACTTCAGATCATTATCTCACCAATTTGGCGCCAGGTAGCTGAAGTCCAGCTCAAACTGACTCAGCACATCTCCTCCTACAGAGGAAGGAAGAAAAACAAAACACAACAACCCCAAGTCTTCCGCAGCTGTTGTGGACACCAGCATCATTGCTATGGCTGTGCTAGCTATGTTCATATGGCAGCGCATCGCTTCAGTGGCACAAATCTTTCTCCTTTAGAATATATAAATGGCTCACCTGAAAGTATACTCTGCATTTTTTACTTCTAGAAAATAAGAAAAACTATGCCACAGTTAAAAATCACTGTATTGGCCCTACTGAATCTCTGGTATAGTCAACCTCAGTCTTAGTTTAAATACAAGTTTCCATGTGCCCTACTGCCTCTCGTGAAGCACGGAGCACAGGGCCCGCAGATAAGGACAGCAAGGGCCTTTTGAGCTATGGGGGAGAGCAGGAGCACCCTGGCCTTCTGACACATTCTTGGCTCCTTCATTGCACAGGACAAGAGCCAGAATCATCCACAATAGTTTTGAAGTGGACTAGTTATACCAATTGGAGTATTCTAGCAAACAGAAACATTACCAAAATCACCAACACTGTGAGCTTCTGAGTAGGAACCACGAAAATCAATCTGGAGAAAGAAAAAAACAAGAGAACTCAGCCTATTAGCTTTATTCATCCTCCATACAGTGGTAAGAAAAAAAAATCAATTACCCAATTTGCCCAGAAGTTTGCCAAGTCTCTAACCTGTAAACTTTCTTGGGAAGTTTGTGTCATTACTTTTCTGAATTGCTTCCTGGAACTGGGCTGGCTCCAGCTTTTTGTTTCCCTCCCCACTGGACTCCAAAGCCAAACTATCAATTCAAATAACTCCAGTCATAGAATCATAGAATCATAGAATGCCGAAGGTTGGAAGGGACCTCAGAGGTCATCGAGTCCAACCCCCCTGCTCACGCAGGGTCACCTAGAGC
>NW_020456127.1:0-13974 GCF_003342845.1 Nothoprocta perdicaria
GCTCTAGGTGACCCTGCGTGAGCAGGGGGGTTGGACTCGATGACCTCTGAGGTCCCTTCCAACCTTCGGCATTCTATGATTCTATGATTCTATGACTGGAGTTATTTGAATTGATAGTTTGGCTTTGGAGTCCAGTGGGGAGGGAAACAAAAAGCTGGAGCCAGCCCAGTTCCAGGAAGCAATTCAGAAAAGTAATGACACAAACTTCCCAAGAAAGTTTACAGGTTAGAGACTTGGCAAACTTCTGGGCAAATTGGGTAATTGATTTTTTTTTCTTACCACTGTATGGAGGATGAATAAAGCTAATAGGCTGAGTTCTCTTGTTTTTTTCTTTCTCCAGATTGATTTTCGTGGTTCCTACTCAGAAGCTCACAGTGTTGGTGATTTTGGTAATGTTTCTGTTTGCTAGAATACTCCAATTGGTATAACTAGTCCACTTCAAAACTATTGTGGATGATTCTGGCTCTTGTCCTGTGCAATGAAGGAGCCAAGAATGTGTCAGAAGGCCAGGGTGCTCCTGCTCTCCCCCATAGCTCAAAAGGCCCTTGCTGTCCTTATCTGCGGGCCCTGTGCTCCGTGCTTCACGAGAGGCAGTAGGGCACATGGAAACTTGTATTTAAACTAAGACTGAGGTTGACTATACCAGAGATTCAGTAGGGCCAATACAGTGATTTTTAACTGTGGCATAGTTTTTCTTATTTTCTAGAAGTAAAAAATGCAGAGTATACTTTCAGGTGAGCCATTTATATATTCTAAAGGAGAAAGATTTGTGCCACTGAAGCGATGCGCTGCCATATGAACATAGCTAGCACAGCCATAGCAATGATGCTGGTGTCCACAACAGCTGCGGAAGACTTGGGGTTGTTGTGTTTTGTTTTTCTTCCTTCCTCTGTAGGAGGAGATGTGCTGAGTCAGTTTGAGCTGGACTTCAGCTACCTGGCGCCAAATTGGTGAGATAATGATCTGAAGTAGAGATTACCTTCTTGAATAACTATTTATACTTATTCTATGCTCATATTAAATGATTATGGTGGTTTCACTGTGGTCTTAGTATAATGCTATCATTCTTTTATCCTTTTCTATCTGTATTCTGAAGCCCAGGTTCTGTGGGGGTTTTACTAAAGTTGGTATTTCTTGTGTGCATATTTATTTCCTGCCGTGAAAAACTGAAAGGACAGAGGAAAGAGAAGTTTTACAACAGGAACACAGCAGGACAGATTAAGTTATTTGTCTCAGGAGGGTATTGCATGTAATTATTAATGAAATGGTAATTGAAAAAAGGTTGCTGGAATGTCCAAGCAATTTCTGAAATAGCTCAACATCTCACGTGGATTTCCAGATGCTGCAGAATTCAGCTAAGTTTTAAAAACATTTTTTAAAAAATGGAAGAAGCAGTTTTAGACATTTATTTACAAGTTCCTTCTCACTTGCAGTTTTTAGTTGAAGAAAAAAACTTAGTGAAAACAGGACAGAGTCCATCTAGGACTCTAGATTCATCTAGGACTCTGTCTAGATAAAGCCCAGCATTATCTGAACTCTGGCACAGGTCTGGAAAATGTTGTGGTAGGAGGTATGGAAATTTCTATTTCAACAGGAGTAGATGGGGCACAAATGATACTGGAAAATACCAGTCTTATTTTTACAGTCTTTTGATATTTACAGAATTACTAAGTTGTTGTAATAATCTCCTTATCTATTTTGATGTGTGGGTGTTGTAAGATGTTGTTACAATACATTAGTCTTGGTTTTAGGTATGTGCCTGTCAAAGACCTAGCAGCCATCTACCAGGAATTTTATGGAAGCGAGATCATAACAGAAAGCACAATTACTGACTGTACCTACCTGCTCTTTCTTGAACTGTAAGTTGAATAGCTTTGTCTAGTTTTTTATGAGTGCAACTCATGTAGGAAAATGCTGATAATCCCCTTGGAAATGCCAGGTCAGAAATCGAAGCACTGGGTCCAGCAATACAAACTTCCTACTAACCCTCCTAAACTGTAAGGCACCTGAATCATCAGAAAGGCTGCAATACAAATTGAGACTGTGAAACTCGTGATTACAACATCTCAGCTCAGCATCTTAGCTGTTCAACAAACCTATGTGTTTATCATATTTAAGTTTTTATGAGTGAGCAGCTGTGTCTTGAAGTGCTGTGGCATTTTGGCCTCTTAGTAGTATGATTCTCATGTGTTGAAGGAATAGTACATCTTCTGAAGCAGATGGCTTGCTTGTGTTGTGTACAAGATCCTTTCAGGTCCAAGCAGAATACATGGAGCTGGACATCAAAACTCAAAGACTTTTAATTTTGGCAGTGTCTGCTTTTGAATACTCTGGCCAGGCTACCTGTATTCTTTACTTCAGTGAATTACCAATAGTCATACAGCGTTCATAAACACTGGAAATGGCCTCAAATTAAGGGCTGCAGTAAAGGTTGTTACTTCTCTCATGGCAGCTCTTAAAAATGTATATATTAACAACCAGCAAGGAAATTTAAAATGTTCTTGTTCGTAATAACTCACACAGTATTTTCTGTACTCAAAATTCAGAGGACTTGAAATGAACTGCTTACAAAACTTAATGCCCTTAGATGAAACATGTTAATATTTGAAGCATTGTGTATTTTTTTGCAGGCATGGAGAAAGGCTTGCTGTTGCCAAGGTTAGTTTTTGTTTTTCCTTATAAACATGAAAACATGAAGGTAGATAAGACCATCTTACTAAACGTGTTTATTTTCTCATAGCTTTTTCCCACATATGCTGGTAAATCTCCATTTCTGGTGGAGAAGTTCCATGATTATTTCCTGGGAGGGGTAGATGACATGGCATTTTGGACAAACAACATTTTTGAGCAGACAAGCCATATGTTGGAAAATGGAACCAGGTATAATGGTGTTTCTGTCGATGTGAAATGCAGTATTTAGATTTTGCTACCTATTTAATTTTTCTTCCCCAGGCTGGTCCTTTCCTAGAGCAGGTACCTTAAATTTTCTCTTGAAAAAAATGGATTTTTATAACACTGTTTTACCCAGGTGCACTGGACAGGCCTTGAGTTTGCATTTGCTGCATGGCCACACCACTTTCTACAAGCAAGGCTTTGAGATGGCCAGCTGATGCTAGACAGGGAAGAGGTGGGGGCAGCTTTTAAGACCCACTCAAGGGCTTAGCAAAGCTGGGCCCTGAGGTGCTGCCTGGCCTGGTAGTTTCAACTGTGAATGTGCTTTATGTCCAAGAAGGCCCTTCCCAGGAGGCAATGCCTCCACTCACTGAAGGCAAACAGGACACCTTCTCCTCATGCTGAAAGCTCTGGCCCTCTAAAGCTTTGGTTCAAGTTTAGCCTTATTGTGAATAACTTTGTAAGACTATGAGTGTAAGACTATTGCTCCATTTATATGGATAATGTCACCGCAGCTATATTGGGAAGTGGTGTTTGAAAGACTGTGTGACATAAGCTATTGGGTTTGTTGTTCCACAGTGTCCACAGTGTTCCAAAGTTAAATAAGTGATTTACATTAATAGAATTAGCAGGATATGCCACAGAAAATTTCATTTAAGGTTATATAATAACATGCAGAATTCTTATAGATCCTAAGCAATTCCTTAAAGCCATTAAAATAAATAAGAAGCTTTTAAGTTTTAGAAGGGCCTCTTGAGAAACTTCTAAGAGAGGAATCGCTGAGGGTAAAAGTTGTATTTTTAGTTGTGCTTTCATAGTGGAGAAAATATTCAAAGCACATTTTTAATATTTCCTTAGTGGCTGCTTCCTGCCCGAGAACCCTCTGTTTATAAAATGCACAAGTGGACACAAGAACAACTACATGTAAGTACAGCCCTGAAGCCTCAAAGACCTCCTGATGAGAGAAGAGTCTTCCACTAACATGGGCACTGAGACATTGACAATTGGAGGTCAAGACGCCTGGGTGCTTTTTTTTTTTTTTTTTCCATTTAATTTCCCATATTCTATTTTTTTTTATGCTGTGAGATATGAGCTTTTAGCTTCGTGTTTATACCTTGGTCAAAATTTTTTCAGAAAAAATGTGCAAGAAATGTCCACGTTGAAAACTGACACTTCGTCAGAGTCAGTAGATTTGCAAGGGTTACAAATTGCAGCAAAATTCTGGTCAATGTGTGGGGGTAATGCATTTATGTGTTGGGAAAGGCTGATTTTAGGGAAATGTAGGAAAATTGAAAGATGAATGTAAAGTGTTAGAATATTAGGTGCCAACAAGTTAGAGTTTCTGCTTTTTGAGGGAGGGAGTAAAAATTCATGAATGGCTCTTAAAGGAGTTTTTTATACTTCTGTTTTGGCAATAATTTCAGCATGTGAATTCAAGAGACAGGCATTAGCATAAATTAATAGTTTGGTCTGCAAGAAAATTAATTTTCTTCTTTTTTTTCATGTTGTCAGAGCTCCAAGAATATTGATGACGAACAAAATGCTCCAAATAAATAATGTTGATGATACTAGATTTTGTAAATGTTGTAAATGTCTGGATATTTACCAAGCGTAGGCAACCCATAAATCTTATAAGTTTATAGGGTTTTAACTGCTGCCTTTTGATAACTCACTTTATATATGGGAGAAATGTCTGTCTGGCTGAATGCAGTCTAACGATCTGCTATTGTTAGTTTTGGTGTAAAATACTCAGCCCATTAATCCAGTGTCACTAGTTGTTATTACTGCCCCCTTTCTCTTAACAGGAGTAAGCGACCCAGAAGTGAACACTACAAGAATACAACTTCTTCTCTTACAGAAGCAATTAAAAAAAATATAACATTCACAGAGAGAGGAGTTCACTTCAATATGCAAGCGTGGGCAGCAGTAAGTAAAAAGTGACAGATGTGTGGGTTAAAATTCAGCTTTCTATATAAGCTGCTTTGCTTTCTGTCTGGGATACTGCATGGTGGAGCAGATCTGTTTATGAGAATAGCAGCCTCTTCATTTGCCCTGATTGTTAGTCTGTGTGCTGATAGGTACATCTATAAGTACTAAATTATTTTATTTTGCTCATTTTATAGAGAGATTTCAGTGCATCTTGCAGTACCAAACATGGCAGAATGTATCATCTTTCATATTTACACCTCAGAGAGTCATTTGATCACTATGGGGAATTAAGAAGCCCCAGCAAAGCAGAGCAGTGAGCAGTTATTCAGTAATCTGCCATTTAGAGCGTAGACATTTCTGCCTCTTCCCTAAGTGATGCCCATGACCTAAGTCATAGATGAATGTGGTGATTTCCACTGACGGTGGCTTGACTTTTGATGTGGTCCATAGATCTTCAGCCTGTGTTTTAACTAACCCTGTGTCTCTTCACTATTTTTGTTTCAGAACTCCCTCCGCTTCTTAAACCAGGCTTTGGCAACAAATGTATGGAGTGTGTTAGCAGCCCCACACGGACAGTCTTCTAAGTACATCTCCAAGCCAGCAGCATCGTATTTTTTGACTTCACCCTATGCTAGACTTGGATGGTTGGTACTTTTTTGTCTAACCTTCATTTCTGGAAAAAATTGAGCAGCCACCAAAATATTATTTTTAGACACTTCAGGGCATCAGCCCAAATCAAGCAGTGATCAGCTGTGCCTGAGTGTCTTTGGCTGGCTGGTCAGAACTGCCAGTTGATTTGTAGGACCTTCTTCTTTCAGACATCGGTCAGACATCGTAAGCCTCACTGTGTCAATACTGACTAAAATTATATGCAGAGCAAAAATTCCATTCAGAATGTGAAAGCCAGTCAGAAAACCTCATTCTCTAGGGGGGGAAAAAAAAAAGTTGTCTTTTTTTGTGACTTTCCTCTTTAGTGAAGGAGTGTTTAGCTCTGTGTGTGATCAAGCATAGACTGGAAGAAACAAAACTTTGAAACATCTCTGGCTCTAGTTCTTGATAATGTAGGAACCTTGTTACCTTTTCTTGGCTGTTGTTAGATGGTTGAATGGAATGATTAGATGGTTGCAGGAGCTGTTTCTCCTGGGTTAATTGCTGATGATGCCTATTGATTGTTCCAAGAAGAATTGGAAGATAAGTAGGGAACTCAGTGATGGATTCAGCGCAGCGAGTGAAGTGTATTCTCCCCTTTTCAGTGGGACTCTCTCCCTATCTGTAACAGATTGTAACACAGTCTTAGCTGGGTTAATGGAAGCCGGACCTTCAAACTCTGAGGTTACCTAGTCCAAGAGAAAAAAAAAATCAATTATATGAAAACGAAGTGCATATTCTTAGAAAAAATGACAGGAAAGGCAGATCTTGGCTTACCTGGAAGGAGCAGAATACTTGCTTCCTGCTAATCTGGTGGTGGTCTGGCAGCTCATGCTGTGTTTTTTTGACTCCCAGGGCCGTGATCTCAGCTGACCTAAACCAGGATGGATGTGAAGATGTGGTGGTTGGAGCGCCAGGTTACAGCACACTGGGCCGTGTTCAGATAGGACGGGTCTATGTCGTCTATGGCAGCCGGTCAGGTTTGCCCCCAGAGGACATGGATCTGGATGAGAAGGCAGACCAAGTGCTAGAGGGGCAGCAGGTGAGGGATGAGTCTGGCATTTGTCATTTAAGTCTTTTGCTTGAGTGTGTGGTGAATTTTGGCTGAGCAGTAGCATCATTAATATGGATGAGGTTGTTCATGAAGTGCCCTTCCTGGTCAAAGGATATCAGAGATGCATTTCAAGAAATAAAACTGTTGCTGAAGTCACAGGATCACAGGATCACAGAATCACAGAATGGTTAAGATTGGAAGGGAAGGAAGGGAAGTCACAGGAACAGGAAGGGAAGTCACAGGAACAATTGAAGCAGTGGTGACCTACAGGTTTACACAGATAAATGGGTAATAGAACACAATAGACCTTGGGCTGACTGTCTCTGTAAATGACAATCCAACTGGTTTGGTTGCTCGCATATAAGCAAGTGATGCAACTTTCCCCTCTTTTTCATCTAAAACTATCCCAGGTTAATTTTAATTCTGTGAAAGCTGTGGTTTTGGTTAATTGGTGACTTCTTGCAAAACTATGTATTGTCTTTACTAAAAATACATGTTATTTAAAATATAAAAAGAAAAATATGAAAGAGAAAGTGGGGATTTAACAAAATGGTGAATGGCTTGTGAGTGAGAAGCAGGATCAGATGACCTTGTTAGGTAATACAGATGATCTTCTATAGTAAGCATCTTTATTCACGAAGAGGAGAATGAAGAGATATGAGATACATTTCCTTTTAATTTGTTTCTGTGATTACAAACTGTGGAGTAACAGCTGCTCCCTTTAAGAGTCTTTTAGGAGTTCACAGTTACAATGCTATTAACAGCACAGATCATACACATAACATCAATGACTGGGAAGAAAAATAGCACAGTGACATATTGGGTTCAATTATCTTATTCTTTAAATCCCCTACATCCTCAGACAGAACAGTCTACTCCTACTCGATATATTAGTATGACTGTTATTACTCAAGGGAAAAGTGATGTTAAGAAAAGCCTAAGAATTTTAAAAAGAGATTTTAATCATCTCTGCTTCCAGTTCTTCCCTGTGCTGGGCACTGCCAAGTGTCCATTAGGTTTGAGGGTAGCACCTTTAAGACCCATGCGCTGTTTTCACGGGAGCCATCCTGCTTCTCTTAGCTTTCCGGCCGGTTTGGTTCTGCCTTGGCAGTGCTGGACTTCAACGACGATGGGGTGCCCGATCTGGCAGTGGGAGCACCCTCTGTAGGATCTCAATTTCTCACTTACAAAGTAAGACCTCATTTTCCGTTTTTTTTTTCAATCAGGGTTGGTTTTATTGATAAAATGGAATGAGACAATTTCTGTTGTTATTCTGGGTGACATTATTATATAAACACAAATATGTATAATCTTTGGGTGCTTTTACGAGATTACTGATAGCTTTCTGTGCCTAAGTGAGGTTTCGTTTTGCACAATAAGTTTCCAAATCAGATTCCAACTTTGCAGTACTGATGTGCTGGAAACCTAAGATATCTTTTATGAGAGGCAAGTGCACCTCTTTTTTTAGGAAGGGTCAATGAGCTTTGTTGGCTGCTGTAAAAGGCCAACAGATGATACCAACATTTTGGTATGGACCCTGGAACATGTGCTAACCTAATCAAGCTGCAGAGCCTTAACGATTTGTGCCTGCCAGATGAGCCCATGCAGCAGCATCTGAGCGTTCAGGCAAAATAGGTCAATTCAAACCACTTCCATTAAGTTTAAAGCTCTTCAGAAATTCATCCTAACCTAGCTGCCTAAATGAGAGTGCAAATGTTTCTGTGTAGACCCACTAGGTTGGAAAGTTGCATGGCTTCGGTTGTGCGTGGTGCCCCGTGCCACGGTGTTCAGTAACTGTGGTCAACACTGGAGCCACGTGAATGTTCATGGAACGAATATAATAGGCAGCATCTTTGTCTGCTCTCCTTGCCCCTATCCAATGTGTGATGAAAACGTAATTCTCTGCTGAAAGGAGCATGGTGACATTTTTGTTTCCTAAGCCTGCTTTGTTGTCTGGTTGTGAGAGTGTCTGCTACAGCACAGGCCTTGGGGTGGGAAAGACAGTGCTGTGAGAAAATGCAGGTGTGTTAACAGCCTTGGAGAGTTGTTTCACTCGCTGGTGCTTTGTCTTGGACTTCATCCCTGGCCCTGGCTCTCATTCTGTGTTTTGCTTTTCCCACTATTTTAGGGTGCTGTATATGTGTATTTTGGCACGGAGGGAAGAGGCTTGGGATCTCAACCAGATGTTACCATAACTTGCCAGGTATATTGGTTGGGGTAACGCGGGGCTGTGTTAGCAGGGAATGAGGGGAAGGGTGTGGGGCTGTGGGCTTAAAGAACAAATGTTGAAGCAGGCTTTGGACTGCAGGCTTGGGAAGGGAGTGTGCTGGCTGTATCACTGGGGGTGGTGCAGGCAGCTGCAGGTTGTTTGGGTTGGTTGTTTTCGGGAAAGCCTGTGCTGCAGTGCAGGGGAAGGAGCAGGCTTTGGCAAGGAAGCTCAGCCCACCAAAGGCAAGTGTGACTAAGGTGAGAGTGTGAGAAGTTAGTTTGATCAGCAGCATGCAAAAGTAGCTCTCTATAAGAAAATGGCTTTATTTTCAGAATTGGTGGCTTAAAGTGCATTTCAAGCTTGAACAAACTGTTTCTTGCAGTATTCCTACTGTAACTTTGGTTGGTCCCTCCTGGCAGCTGATGTTGATGGGGATGGAAAGGCTGATCTGGTGGTTGGCTCCCCATACGCGCCTGGTGGTGGGCAGCAGAGAGGATTTGTGGTTGCCTTCTACTCTTTTTTCAACAGAAGTGCCCAAGGTAACACCTCTTGTGTAAATTAACCTTCCCACACCTTGTATGACTGGGATTTTTTGTTCATAATTATGGGATAATTCAGGTGGAAAGGGACCTAAGGAGGTCTCTAATGCAGCCTCCTGCTTAAAACAGTTATGAAAGTCAGACGAGGTTGCTCAGGGCTTTGTCTGGTCAGGCCTTGAAAAGGCTGGAGACTGCGCAGCCTTTCTGACCCACTGTTCAGTGGTGTGGCTGTCTGTGTGGGAAGAAGAATATCTCCTATCTCATAGCCAGCGTGAAGCCTCTCTTTTTCTCAGTTTGTGCTCATTATCTCTTGCCCTCTCACCATCTGTGGGGAAAACTGAAGCACAGAGAAACTGAGAACCTCAGTATGCTGTGAAGAGCCTGGCTCTGTTTTCTTGAGAATCCCTTTGTGGGCCCTGGCAGGCTGCTGGTGGGGCCTCTCAAAGCTGCTCTTCTCCACGCTGAGCAAACCTTATTCCCTGAGCCTCGCTGCACAGGGCAAGAGCTCCAGCCCCTTGCTGGCACTGTGCTGAGCTTGCCCCTCTTTATCAGTATCTTTCCTGTATTGAAAAGCCAGGTCTGTTTTTGTGCCATTTGCTTTTCTTACCCCCATCAGGACACTGAAGTCCCCTGTTTCATGGCCACTGCAGCCAAGGCTGCCATTGACTGCAAGATCCCCAGCACATCCTGTGCTGTGACGCAGAGGAGCTCAGCTGTGTGGCCTCTCTGTTATACAGAGACTTTCTTGGTGTCTTTTTGTTTTGATTTCTATTCTCTGTCAGGCAAACTTGCACTGCTGTCTTGGAGTTCGTGAATGGTTTATGTTCAATAATTTTTTTCAAAGTTCAATTAAAGAAATTTAATCAAAGGGTTTCTATTTAGTAATAGTGTCTCATGAGTCAGATAAAGCTTCAAATTCTTCCTTATTTATGAGAAATTTATCTTTGTATCTGACTACTAAAGGAAATTATAGAAATTCAAGTGTCTTGTGTAGTAAGGAACTGCTTTTTGGTGAAATGGTGAAAATGGCAATGGATTCAGCTGCATATGGGCAGTCACAAAGGGGCTGGCTGGTCTTTCTTGGAAGCCTGCAAATGCACCATGAGTTTTTATCATTCCAGGAGCTCCTTCCCGTGGCCAAAGGGAAATGCTACAAGTGAATACAGCTAATGGTTACAGGTGATGAGGATTGTTGTGAAAGAGGGAGGAAATGCTGCCTGTAAAACTAAATGAAGTTAACAGGATGTGGGAAAGGATATACAGCTATCAAAAGGCTCATTAGGATATTTAAGTTTTCCAATAATTTTTTTTCACCTTATTCCACCTTATATGAAGTTAGAAGCCACAAGGAAAAGTTTTGAAACACTGACAACTGACATCTTTGCAAAATCTAAACACAGCATCAATGATTTGAACAATAGCCAGGATTATTTGAAATCACTTTTCTCCTCTCTTGAAGCATTGTTAGTTCTGATAAACAGTTTCAGCCTTGTCCTGTCCCTTACAAGAATTGCTCAATTTAGAGCAGGCCAGTCTGCTGGCTTTTTCATGCTTGCTTCTAGAAGCTGGAAGCTTCCTGTAGACCTGCACTGCTTTAGAGGCCAGCTGCACTGAACAGCCACTGTAGCTACATGCTGAGTATTATTCCACACTTATTTTATCTACACTGCAGTAGGTGCTTCCGTAGCATGGACAGTATATAACTTTCCTTAGAGAAACTTCTGTTCCTGGAACAAAAGGCCAAATGCTTCTGGAGGTTGCTAATAGATTTTTGCACGTCAGGGTACAGCCAGATTTAATTCTTTTCTTTTCCTGCAGGTCTGCTCTCAGTCGAGGATGCCGACTGGATGGTGAAGGGGGAAAAAAACTATTCTTGGTTTGGCTTTTCACTGGACAGCTGTCAGCTGGAGAACACGACGCTGCTGCTCATCGGCAGCCCTGCGTGGAAGCATTGTGTTGGGTGGGTTATGTACTCTGACTGCTCTCTTTTTCTTCCATCCTGCCCAACTTCTCCTACACTGATTGAGGCTTATAATAGATAAGATTCCTGCTTTTTAGAAAAAGTCTTCTTTGATCATACTTAACATTTTTTTTTTCATTAGTATTTTTACCTCTTACCCCTCTTCGTTTGTGTATGTAAAGGATCTTTTTGCTTGGAGGCATAGAAGTATTTGTGGGTTTTCTTGAGGTGAGGGTACAAAAATGCTAATAATAAGCATACCTAAAATAACTCTAGAGTTACTTTTATTTTGAGATAGCGTTTTTAGCAGCAAACAGTGCGAAATTTCATTGGGTGATAAGGAAAGGAAAAGACAGACAAAGCCCTAAGTGTGCCAAATATATCAGGTTAAAGCAACAATGGGAATTACCAAAATAGATTTCTAGGATTTTAGCAGCCAGCATTATGCTAAGCTAGAAGGGGAATGCCCTTTAAATGAAGAAACTCTGGGTGAATCTGTAAAAGAGGTGTGTTGCTGTGTACCAACATTATTTTGCACTCTCTCCAAGCTGCAACTCCTTTTCGGATGCTGGGCAGAGCGTTGGGAAGGTCTATGGCTATAAGCCACCAAGCACAGAGCCCTGGTTTGCAGTGATGGGCCACAAGGTAGGACGTTGTCTCCAGCACGGAGCCTTGTGAGTGACTGACGAGCGTTGCTCTGTGGGAACCACAGGGCTGTTTTGAAATCTAACAGGACATGGGCAGAATGGGAACATCCCTTGCCAGTGGTGTCGTATCCGTAGCTGGGATCACTAAGACCGTTTTGGTGGTGGGCGCACCTACCACAGGTATGTCACTCTCAGAACTGTAAATTGCTCCTGCCGTGGATTGTCTGCTTCTGAAATGCACAAGCAGAGGACAGAAAAAAAGTTAACATTTTTAAAATTGTAATAGCCATTAAAAATCTATATAGAAGTAATTACTGTGAGATTCTTCTTGTAATCATCTGCAAATGCCTTACACTTTTCAGTTTTCTGTAATATAGAGCTTCAGCTGTAATACTTGTAATACTTCCTTCTTCCTGGGCCTTGCTTCTATTTACAGCTTTGTTACCTGTTATTCTCTATTATTTCTGTAGTAGTGATTTGTTAATACCCTACGTATTTCTTGAAACTGAACAAGGCAGTGTTTTGTCCTTGCTATAGGAGTGGGCAGGAAGGAATTGCATGAGTCAAAATGTACAACTCTAATATCTATGCCCTTTAACTTGCATGCATTGTTCTACAACTACTCTTATTAAGAGGTTGCTTCTATGCGAATTTGTGTCAGTCATAAAAACCTTGGCCCTTGTTCCACACTACATTAATTTGTGCATGTTATGTAATGCCAGTAATGCTGTCAGTAATGCTGGTAATAATAATGATGTCAGTAATGCTGTCAATGCCTTCCAGGCCCTGAGCCTGAATTCCTGTGATGTCTGATGCTGTATTTCCTTTGTTTTTTTCCCCTCAGACAGCTTTTTTAGATTTTCCTTTATATCCACGGTGCTGCACCAAGCCGGGCTGGCTTTCATGTATGAGCTGACGGAGAGCGCCCAGCCTTCCCTGCTCAGCATCTTCAGCGGGGACAGAAGGTTTTCTCGCTTTGGCGGGGATGTTTTCTTAAGTGATCTGGACAACGATGGTCTAGGTACAGCTTAATGAATCTAGGTTACAGAGGTGGCATGTTTCCCACTGGGCAGTGGGAAGACCAGTCACCTATAGACATGTTGGCTTCATCAGTTGTCTTGTAAAAGTAATACCATGGTGCCTTTCAGGGGGCACCCCCAAAGTCCCAAACACTTTAGGCACAAATCGAAACATTCTAGCTACAGTCGTTAATAGGATCTATGGCATCTAGAGATATGTAAATGCCGACTCTGTGTTTTGATGTAGCATTATGTGACTTCTGGTGTGTTATGCTGTCCCGTAACGAATGTGTGCAGATGAAATAATTGTGACGTCCCCGCTGCGAACTAACGAGATCACCACGATCCTGCTCGGCGGGGAAGCTGGCCGTGTCTACATCTACAATGGAAACCAGACGACTGCCTTGGATGTGACGGGTCACTGCAAATCATGGATATCTCCCTGTCCTGAGGACTGGGTAAGAAAACATATCAGTGACATCAGGAGATACACTGATATGTATAAGGACAACTAATAAATTACATCCAATGAAAAGAGCTGGCGTGCTCAGATTTGGTTTCAGAAACTGAAGGTTATGCATAGTTCTGGAGCTGTGTAACTTGGCTGCTCCTGTTCGTTCTTGAATTAGTTTGCTGCTCAGGGGCCCAGGTTATTGCATTAGGCTTCTACACTGTAAGCAGCATGGTTCTTCCAAGCCCCTTATTGCCTTTTACTTCTTTTTTCTTTCAGGCTCAGTATGTCCTGATTTCTCCTGAGGTGGGTAACCAGAAGACAAACTGTTGAGTTCTAGAAAGGAAGAAAGCGAACTTTTAAAACCAGTAATATTAAACAATCAACTTTGTTTTATAGGAAAGGTCAAGATTTGGGAGTTCTGTTATTACTGTAAAATCTGAAAGAAAGGTAAGAAAATAACTGCTGCTTTTTGCTTGCTGACATCTTTCCATCCCACTTGCATGTGTCAACAGCTTACAAATCCTGTTTTCATAGAATCATAGAATCATAGAATGCCGAAGGTTGGAAGGGACCTCAGAGGTCATCGAGTCCAACCCCCCTGCTCACGCAGGGTCACCTAGAGC
>NW_020456128.1:0-11947 GCF_003342845.1 Nothoprocta perdicaria
ACGCAGGGTCACCTAGAGCACGTGGCACAGGGCTGCATCCAAGCGGGTTTTAAAGATCTCCAAAGAAGGAGACTCCACAACCTCTCTGGGCAGCCTGTTCCAGTGCTTTGTCACCCTCACAGTGCCTCTTGCCTCACATCACATCTCTGCTGCTTGGAGATGTCCTTGCTGAAAGCTCTTCCCCTGTCCCCACGAAAGATTCCTGCAACCTTGCTGGGCATTCAGCTCAGCCATGGAGAAAGCAACAAAGGGCAGGAAGCACCTGGGGACATCTCCCTGTCTGCAGGTGCTACAGAGCACATCAGAGAGTCTCTGGAGAGAGTGGCAAGGGGGTGTCGGAGCTGTCTGCAGGATGAGACTTGTTGAAGGCACTTGATGAGGTTCCTTGCAAACCTCTCCAACTTTCACTGTGCTGAAAAAGATGATGTGCTCCTTTTATTAAAGCTCTCTGCTGCATTTCTATCCCCACCATGCAGACACAAGTCTACAGGAATGGAAAACTCCACTCTCAAAATGTCCTCCTGGTGAGCTAGCGCTTTGAGCAGCCCTGACCCATGCAGCAGCCTCTCAGCACCAACAGGAACCTGCCCTGCCAGGTTCCTTTTCCTTAAAAAATGAATAAAGCCCCCAAGACATAGCTGGATTCTGTACACCATCTAGCAAAGTCAGTAGCCAGGTCCTGCAGCCAGAGATTCACCGTGTCAAGGGCTGCCAAGATTCCTCCCACCTCGAGCTCTCTGTGCTCCCACTCCACACTGCCCTTCACCTCTCGCTGCCTTCTCTCCTCTGCTGTGCGCAGCAGCAGGCAGTGCCCGCAGCCCTGCTGCTCTTGGCACAGCAGCTGCTCCTGCACACAGTGTCTCTGGGCAGGGCTCACAGGTTGTCACGAGCTGCCTCCGTCCCAGGAGCCTGGCCCCRCTCAGGAGCAGAGGCCCAGCTGAACTCACCAATTGCCCTGTCCCTTGTGTTCCCTCCACCTGGGAAATGGGCATGAAGGAAGCTAAAAGAGTCACACCTGTGGTCCTGTCCTAATGAGCAGAGAAAGATGGATTGCAAAATTGCAGTCTATTTCATCAGATGATGACCATCTCTGCAAGTTAGAAATGTCCCACTCTGGAAGACCCTAGTTAGGAAGACCCTACTAGGCAGGACACTCAGAAAGGGGCAAGAAGGGGCTCATGGATTCAGATGAGTCAATCTGGGCATTCCACGCTGGTGGAATCATGCGTAGAATCAGATTCATTCAGGCTTAGCCATCTCAAATTACCCCTTCCACTGCTACCTGAGCATGGTGCATAAAGCAGAGACCCTGGGAGATCATTGCAGTGCAAAATGTTAATATAATTCAGTGCACACATTTGATTCAGTGACATAGAACTGGGCTGCAGGGCCGAGGCAGGTGCCTGCATTGTCCACCATAACCAAATGTCTCCTTCAGGACACACAGCATGGAATCTATAGGAAGCCATAGAATCATAGAATGCCGAAGGTTGGAAGGGAACTCAGAGGTCATCGAGTCCAACCCCCCTGCTCACGCAGGGTCACCTAGAGCACGTGGCACAGGGCTGCATCCAAGCGGGTTTTAAAGATCTCCAAAGAAGGTGACTCCACAACCTCTCTGGGCAGCCTGTTCCAGGGCTCTGTCACCCTCACAGTGAAGAAATGCTTCCTTAAGTTCCTGTGGAACTTCCGATGCTTCAGTTTGAAGCCATTTCCTCTAGTCCTATCCCTGCGCACCACTGAAAAGAGGCCGCCCCCCTCCTCCTCTCTCCCTCCCTTGAGGTATTTATAGACACTGATCAGGCCCCCCCTCAGCCTCCTCTTCTCCAGGCTGAACAGACCCAGCTCTCTCAGCCTTTGCTCATAGGGCAGATGTTCCAGGCCCCTGATCATCCTCGTAGCCCTGCGCTGGACTCTCTCCAGCAGCTCCACATCCCTCTTGTACTGGGGAGCCCAGAACTGGACGCAGTACTCCAGATGTGGCCTCACCAGGGCTGAGTAGAGGGGGATGATCACTTCCCTCGACCTGCTGGAGACGCTCTTCTTAATGCACCCCAGGATCCCGTTGGCCTTCTTGGCCACCAGGGCACACTGCTGCCTCATGGTCAACTTGTCGTCCACCATGATACCCAGGTCCCTCTCTGCGGGGCTGCTCTCCAGCAGGTCCACCCCTAATCTGTACTGGTGTCCAGGGTTATTCCTCCCCAAGTGCAGGACCTTGCACTTGCCCTTGTTGAACTTCATGAGGTTTCTCGCCGCCCAGTCCTGCAGTCTGTCCAGGTCCCTCTGGATGGCAGCACAGCCCTCAGGACTATCAGCTACTCCACCCAGTTTGGTATCGTCGGCAAACTTGCTGAGGGAGCACTCCATCCCTTCATCCAGGTCGTTAATGAATAAGTTGAACAGGACCGGACCGAGAACTGACCCCTGGGGGACACCACTAAGTACAGGCCTCCAGCTGGACTCCGCACCATTGACAACCACTCTCTGCACCCTGCCATCGAGCCAATTCCTAATCCACCTCCCCGTCCACTCATCTATCCCACACCTTCGGAGCTTGCCCAGGAGGATGCTGTGAGGGACAGTGTCAAAAGCCTTGCTCAAATCCAGATAGATGACATCCACCGCTCTGCCCTCATCTATCCAGCTAGATATTCCTTCGTAGAAGGTGATCAGGTTAGTCAAGCAGGATTTCCCCTTGGTGAATCCATGCTGGCTACTCCTGAGCACCTTCTTCTCCTCCATGTGTCTGGAGAGAGCTGCCAGGATGAGCTGCTCCATCACTTTCCCGGGGATGGAGGTGAGGCTCACCGGCCTGTAGTTACTCGGGTCCTCCTTCTTGCCTTTTTTGAAGACTGGAGTGATGTTGGCTTTCTTCCAGTCTTCCGGCACCTCCCCCGTTCTCCAGGACCTTTGAAAGATGATGGCGAGCGGCTCGGCTAGGACATCTGCCAGTTCCCGCAGCACTCTGGGGTGCATCTCATCAGGGCCCATGGATTTGTGGGTGTCGAGGCTCCCTAGATGCTCTCTGACCCACTCTTCCTCTACCCAGGGCAAGCCTTCCTCTCTCTCGCTCTCTTCGTGTGTCCCTAGGGCCTGGGATTCTAGAGGGCTGCCCCTGACAAACACAGAAGCAAAGGCAGCATTCAGCAGCTCTGCTTTGTCCGTGTTTTCCGTAACCAGGGTACCCACCCCATTCACTAGTGGACCCACGTTCTCCCTGACCTTCCTTTTGTTATTGATATATCTGAAGAAGTTTTTCTTGTTATTCTTAACATCTCGTGCCAGATTCAATTCCAATTTTGCCTTAGCTTTCCTTGTTGCATCCCTGCATTCCCTGACAACGTTCCTGTATTTCTCCCAAGTGGCCTGTCCTTTTTTCCACATTCTATATATTGCTTTCTTCTGCTGGAGTTTTGTCAGGAGCTCTCTGCTCATCCACGCAGGTCTCCTGCCCCCTCTGCCTGACTTCTTACGCACAGGGATGCACTGTTGCTGGGCATGGAGGAAATGCCGCTTGAAAACTAACCAGCTCTCCTGGGCCCCTCTTCCTTCTAGAGCCCTAGCCCATGGGATCTTTCCCAGCAGGTCTCTGAAGAGGCTAAAGTTGGCCCTCCTGAAGTCCAGCGCAGCAAGGCTACTTACTGCCCTGCCTCCTCCTCGTTGGATCCTGAACTCCACCAGCTCGTGGTCACTGCAGCCAAGGTTACCCCCCACCTTCACATCTCCAACAAGGCCCTCTCTGTTTGTTAGTACGAGGTCCAGCCTCGTACCTCGTACTCGTACCTCGTACCAAAGCCATGTACCTTTGGAGTTACTTCTCGTCAAGAACCCCAGCACATCTCAGGTTTCCTACCAGTGCCCAAACAACTGGATCCCTCCACTGCCTTTAGGCCTAGTCCATCCCTCCTACAGCTGATCATGCTTCATAAATGGGAGAGGCACATCACACCAAGGGCTCTGCTCTGGTCTCTGCACTTGGAAACACTTCTAACTCTCCTATTCCTCAATGTCTACTTTCCTAACCCGAGGATATGAACAGGGAGGCTAATGATGGTCTCAGGACATCAGGATAATGGGCTGTCCTGGACCAGTGATGTCTTCATTGTGTAACTTGTCCTTCCTGCTGATTGGTTCAAAAAAAAATTCACAGGCCCAGAGGTACCACAGAGTCATCTCACTCAGGAAATGCTTATGTGTCATTCCTGCATGGGCACCGCTGCTTCTTCCACGTCTCAGGCACTGCAGAGTTTGCTCCCTTACTGGGAACCTCCTTTCAGTATTTCCTGAACTGATCTGCACCAGTACAGATTAGCAGTGGACCTGCTGGAAAGCAGTTTTGTGAAGAGGGATCTGGGAGTCCTGGTTGACAGCAAGGTAACCATGAGCCATCAATGTGCCCTAGTGACCAATAAGGCAAATAAGATCCTGGCCTGCATTTAGAGGAGTGTGGCCAGCAGGTTGGAGGTGGGGATCTTGATGCTCTACTCAACTCTGGTGAGGCCGCATCTGCAGTATTGGAAGCAGTTCTGGAATCTGCAGTGCAAGGAGGATGTGAAACTTCTAGAAAGAGTCCAGAATAGAGCAACAAAAATGATTAAGGGAGTGGTGCATTTATCATATGAGGAAAGACTAAGGGAGCTGGGCTTATTTAGCCTGCAGAAGAGAAGATTGAGAGAGCATCTGATCAATATGTACAAATACCTGAAGGGAGAATGTAAAGAGAATGGGACAAGACTCTTCTCAGTCATGGCCAGACACAGAAAAAAAGAGTAAGGAGTATCAATTATAGCACAGGAATATCCATCTCCATATGAGGATGAACTTCTTTACTGTTAGGGTGACAGAGCCCTGGAACAGGCTGCCCACAGAGGTTCTGGAGTCTCCTTCTCTGCAGATCTCCAAAACCCACCTGGATGTGACTGTGTGCCACATGGCTCGAGCAGGTCTCCCAGTTTGAGCAGAGGGGTTGGACTAGATTATCTCTAGAGGTTCCTTCAAGCATCAGCTATTCTGTGATTCTTTGAACTTGGTGCTGGGGACAGTGACCATCGTTTCCCTTAACATGCCCTCTCTGGTCCACTGATAGCTTGCTGCAAATCTCTGGTCATTGTCCATCTTCACCCAAGAAGGTCGTACTCACAGCAACACCCATTCATTATGTTAAGTGCTCCATCTCCCTCCTCTTGATTAATGAGCTGATTTTCTCTATGGTTGCAGAGCTCCACAGGTGTCAGTCCCTCCACTGGGGCACCCTCAGCAAATCCTCCTGTTCCTGATGCTGCTGCTGGCCCCTCAGCAGCTCTGGCAGCCCATCCTGGCCAATCGGGGGCTGCAGCAGCAGTGACCTCACCATTCAATGCCCATATGTCCTTGAGGCTCAAGCTGCTCCTAAGCAGAACATGCACTGAAGGTCTCAAACTTGGAAAGGAGCTTTGAGGAGAGGGACGTGGCTCTGCTAGAAGGGTACAGCCTGACCATGAACCAGGAATGTGTCCTTGTGGCACCATTTTTCACGACCCTCTGAGCTCTGCCATCCAGCCAGTTTTCAATCCACTTCACTGTCCACCTGTCCACAATTCCAGAGTTTTCCTATGAGGATATTATGGGAGACGGTGACGAAATTCTTGTTCGTCAAACATGACTTCCCTTTGTTGACTCCATGCTGATTATATAGATATGTAGAGATAAATTATATAGAGAGATATAATATAGAGCAGTACACACCAGTGTTCAACATTGCACACCAAAACACACCAGTACAGATCATTACACACCTGTGCACAACAGTACACAACAGCGCACACCTGGGAACATGACAACACACTTGTGCAAACCATTACACACCAGTACAGAGCAGTGCACACCAGTTCTCACCAGTAGACACCTGCACACACCATTACACACCTGTATACAGGAGAACACACCAGTACACTCCTGTATACATGAGCAAACACAAACACCACCAGTACAGACAGGTACACGCCGCTGCACAGCACATCACACCAGTGCTCATTAGCGCATACCAGTATAGAACCAGCACACACCATCGCACACCAGTACACACCAGCAGAGACCAGTACACACTAGCATACAGCAGAACATATTAGTGCTTGCCAATACACACCAGCAAATGCCAGTGCACATAAATACAGACCAGCAGACAACACTACAGACCAGTACACCGGTGTCTACTGCTTTGTACAAGTGTGCAGTGGGGTGTGTTGGTCTATATTGGTGTGTACTCATGTGTTCTGGTCTGTACTGGGATGTACTGGTGGGCACTGGTGTGTGCTGGTGTGCACTGATGTTCACTGGTCTGTACTGGTGTCTGCTGAAGTTCACCAGTCTGTGATGATGTCTACTGGTGTGTGCTGGTGTGCACTGGTTTTTGCCTGAATGTACCGTTGTGCATGGGTGTGAGCTGGTAGATCTGGTGTGTGCTGGAGCTTAATTTTACTTTTGTGTCTGGCTTAGAAATTTAGAGTTCTATAAATTATTAAGGAAAGAGGTTAGGGATATGTTTAGGTTCAGTTTAGGGATAGGTTAGGGTAAAGGTAGGGTTAAGGATAGGCTTAATGTTAGGCATTAGGGTGACGAGTGAAGTTGGGATTAAGACTTGGTGAGGGTTTGGATTGTGGTTGGGGTTTTTAGGGTTAACTATAGGTTTAGGTAGAGGTTGGGTTGGAGCTAGTTTTAGTTCAGTTTTCTTTCACTTTCCCTCCTCCTTGCTTCTTCCTCACCTGTTCCACCTCTCCCTGTGCCTCTCCCCTTCCCCACCTCAAGGCCTCTACCTTGCCTGCTCCACCTATCCCTTTGCCTTGCCACCTTCCCCCACTCCATGCATATTCCTCACCTGCCTCCCCTCTGCCTTTGCCCTAACCTCTTTCTCCCCTTCATGCTTCTTCCTTGCCCATTCCACCTCTTCCTTTCATGAAGGAAGCTCCTTTCCTCATGTGGATTGTGACCATCTCCCATAACCTCATCATAGGATGCTCAGAAAACACCAGGTTAGCTGAGTGGACAATGGAGTGGATTAAGGGCTGGCTGGATCGCAGACCTCAGAGGGTGATGATAAATGGGGTCGAGTCTATTGGAGGCCTGTGGTCAGTGGTGTCCCCCAGGGATCAATACTGGGCCCAGGGCTGTTCAACCTGTACATCCATGACTTGCATGAGGGCACAGAGTGCACCCTGAGCAAGTTTGCAGATGATCCCAAACTGGGTGGAGTGGCCGACACTCTGTAGGGCTGTGTGGCCATTCAGAGGGACCTGGACAGGCTGGAGATTTGGGCAGAGAGGAAGCTCAGGAGGTTCAACAAGGACAAGTGCAAGGTCCTGCACCTGGGGAGAAATAACCCCAGGCATCAGTACAGATTAGAATCATAGAATCCTTATGTTTGGAAGGAACCTCTAGGGATCATCTAGTCCACTACCCCTGCTCCAGCAGGGCCACCTAGAGCATGTGGCACAGGGGAGCATCCAGGTGGGTTTTGAAGATCTCCAGAGAAGCAGACTTCACAACTTCTCTAGGCAGCCTTTTCCAGGGCTCTGTCACTCTCACTGTTAAGAAATTTTTCCTTAAGTTCCTGCAGAGCTTTTGGTGCTTCAGTTTGTGGCCAGTTCCTCTAGTTCTATCAGTGGCCACCACTGAAAAGAGGCCGCCCCATCCTCCTCCCTCTCTCTCTTCAGGTAGTTATACACTCTTATCAGATCCCCCCTCAGCCTTCTTTTCTTCAGGCTGAATAGACCCAGCGCTCTCAGCCTTAAACAGGAACTCATAACACCAAATGAGGGTCATGCTCCTTAAGCAGGCTACACAGCACCTCACCAAATGCCACAGGGAGAATCTTAACTCCTAAAAAAAAAACCAAAAAACCAAAAACAAAAAACAAAAACAAAAACAAAAAACAAACAAACAAAAAAAAAAAAACCCAAAAAAACCCTAAATCCAACTCTTTTGAGAGATCTGCCCTCCACTGAGTTGCCTGCAGGCACTCTAGCACCGCACAGACTCTTGCCTCTGTATTTATTGTGACACAACAAATACAGTCTTCTGGTAAGCTGTAAGTTGTCCAATAAATGTGTATTTAAAAACACCAGTGACAGAAACTTCACGGTGAAGAAGTTCTTCATTTACACATACATTTCAGCTCTCCGAAACATGCACAGCCATGGAAGACTGCCTTGACTTTCTCTTGCAATTCTGTGAAATAGTGATTCAGGAAGGACAACATTGACCTCAAAATTAAAACCATAGGAGCATTTCTAGTCTTCAAAATAAGCATACAATATCGGCCACCAGAGGGTGCCACAGAATAGATTTGTTCTTCTACTTCCACCTCACGCGGCAAATTCTAGAGAAAACACAGTCATCAGAATCCAAGGAGGACTGTGAGTTTTCAGAAGTAAGAATTTTACCTCTGCCCTTTATGAAATGCAACAAACAAATTAGAATTTTAAAATTAATGCATATCCATGATGTATAGTATTAATATTTTACTGCATTCTAGTTTTACTCTAGCATATAGATCACAGTCTTTCCTCCAGAAAGAAGGGGGAAAAAAAAGCCTTATCATGCTTTCATCATGCCTTTTAGGGAAAGGGTTGGATTATGGTCAAGACATGTAGGTCGGGGTTAGAGTTAGAGATTGGGTTTTAGGGTAGAGGATGGGTTTAAGTTTAAACGTAAGATTTAGGGTTAGGTTCAGATTAGAGTTAGGTATAGGGTGAACATTAGGCTTAGGTTTGGTAATGGTTAGCGTAACATATTTGGGGTTACAGTAAGTTAGGATTAGGTTTATTGTTAGGGTTTGGAGGTTTAGACATTATCGTTTAGGGTTTTGAAGGGTTAGGGATAGAGTCAAGTGTTAGAGTTTCAGTTAGGGTCAGGGTTTTAGTGTTAGTTATAGAGTTAAGGGTTAGTGTTAAGAACTAGGGCTAGGTTTATGGCATGGATAAGGTTAGGGTTATACTCACCATTAAAGGCTAGGGCTTGGATTCGGGTTAGTTCAAGGTGTTAGGGTTAAGAGGTAGAGATTGGGCTAGTGGTATGGTTAAGGACAGAGTTAGAGTTATCCATGCCACTGAGGATTAGCCATTTAGGGCTAGGGCTGATTACGGTTTGGAACAGAGTTAGGGTTATGGATTAGGGTTGGAGAGAGTGTTGCGGAACAACATTTATGGTTACATTAAGTGTTAGGAAAGGGTTGGCTTTCGATTAGGGTCAGTGTTTAGTGTTCAGGTTCGGCATTCAGGGTTAGTATTAGGAATGAGGGTTAGGGCTAGGCATTTAAGAGCTAGGCATTGGGATTAGTGTTATAGATTAAGGTTCATGCTTGGCTGTAGGGATAGGGTTAAGCATGCCACTTAAGGCTACTCTAAGGTTAGGGGTTAGGGTCAGTGTTTTGGTTAGGTAGGGGTTAGGTTTTAGGGTTTTCTGTTTGTGATAGGATTAGATATTTGGGGTTTGAATTATAGTTAGAGTTTGGTATTTGTTTTAGGGTTAGCTTTATACACACCATTTAATTTAGGGTCTGGGTTAAGTTAGGGTTCGAGTCAGGGGTATGTATTGGGTTAGGGTTTTGGGTAACGTTTAGGGTTTGTTATGGTTAGTGTTGGTTATGATCAGCATTAGGGTTAAACATTTAGAGTTAGGGTAACATTTTAGAATCAGACATGCCATTAGGATTAGGGGTGCTGTTAGTGTTAAGGTCGGGTTAGGGTTAAGTACAGGGTTTGGGCTAGAGTTAGCAGGTAGCAGTAGCATTAGAGTTAAGGAATAAGATTTCCCATTAGGGCATGGTTTGGGTTGGTGTTAGACATGACATTTAAGGTTAGATGTAAAACTGGAGAAGGGTAGGATTAGACAAACATTTAGGGTGAGGGTCTAGATTAGGGTTTCTGCATCAGGTTAGTGTTAGCAACTAGAGTTATGGTAAGGCTCGGAGTTAGGCTTAGTCTTAGGCTTAAGGTTAGGTTAGGGTTGGAGTTTCGGGTTCGAGTTAGGGGTCAAGTTTAGAGCTACGGCTAGAGATAGGGTTATGTTAGGTTTGGGGTTATATGCCAGGGATTATAGTTAGGGTTTAGGGTTACGTTTAGATTTAGGTTTAGATTTACCTAGATTTAGATTAACCATTTAGATTTAGACCTGTCTTCAAAAGCACTGAACTGTGGCCTACATGCTCTTTCTACAGCCACTTCTATCAACTTCCCTGTTCTCCCATTACATAAGGCTACATGCACTCCTGCCTCTCTGTTTATCATTCCTCACTAAATAAAGCCTTCTGGAAAGCTATATGTTGTCCGATATATGTGTATTTTAAAACACTGCTATCAGATACTCAAAGCAAAGGAATTCTTCATTTACTCATATGTCTCAACTCTCAGAAATTGCACATCCATGGAAAGTTGACTTGACTTTCTCTTTCAACTCCGTGCAATAGTAATTCAGGAAGGACTACGTGCACCTCACAATTAAAAGCAAATGAGCATTTCCAGTCTTGAAAATGAGCAGACAATATCGACCACCAGAGGGTGCCAAAGAATAGATTTGTTCTTCCATTTCCACTTTTCATAGCAAATGCTAAGGAAAAAATAGTTATCCAAATCCAAGAAGCTCTGTGGCTTTGCGGAAGTGTTTTATCTCTTCCATTTAGGAAATACAAAACACATCTTGGATGTTTTTAACTACATACTTAGGATATATAACCAATAGCCAATATTTCCCTCTCTCCAATATTTACAACATTTATTCTAACTTTTCTTCTACATAGAGATTCCTAACTCAAGATGATTAGTTAGTTTTTCAAAAGCCCCATTGTGATCATACTCTGTTTCCTCAAGCCATTATGGGCTTAGACCATAGAAAGCCAAAATTCACTAAATTGGCAGCCAGCAAGCTGTGGAGGAAAGATGGTGGTGAGATTTCAGGGACAAGACAAATGGAGGTGTTCTTTGGAAATACATCATGAGTTCCCTACCCTACCAAACCTGCTTCTTAATTTTGAATCTCCTAACTCAATCTCCCAAAATATATATCCAGTTATATATTTGTAAGTTGTCTAAAGAATCTAGCCAAGCAATTTACATTTACTTTATAAGGAAACATGATAAAACATTTTTATTTAGTTGAAATCCTTAAATACTCCTGAGTTTGAATGGAAAATAGGAGTTATTAGAATATCATTGTTAATTAAGGTACTCCAACTAAAGAACAGCCTTTTGCACTGGAGCAAAAAGAACTACCACAAACAGCTAGGGAACTGTAGTGTCCTTACTCCTATGCAGGTGTGACACTTCCATCCTTTTTCTGTAAAACAGCTTAAAATAAACCCTCGCAAAGGAAAAACACAGCAAAGATTCAGATAGTTTCCATGACCATAAATGTAGGAGATATCTACACAACAAGACTACAAGCCTTTCCAGAAATCAAGAAATACATGACCACTCTGAAGTCCTAAGGACAAACAGTTTCCTCAATGCAGTATTTTAACGGCCCTTCTTACTTGGCAAGTTCCTGGATGGTTGTTAAAAGGTCATCAGTAGTTTTGTGGTTTGGGCTCCAGGGAAAAACATCAAGATGTACATCATTAAACAGGAGGCCATGATCTTTATCACGCTTCTTTGTAATCTTGAGAACATTATCCCATCTGTTGCCAAGCTTTACACCTATGAAGAAAATGCTTTTCCTATAAAAATGTCAGTTGCAACACAGTTTCTTTCTCTCCCACTGGGAGACCTTCTGGAGAGCAGCTCCACAGGGAAGAACCTGGGAGTCCTGGTTGACACCAAGCTCACCATGAGAAAGCAGTGCCCTCGTGGCCAGTGGGATCCTGGCTGCAKCAGGAGGAGAGTTGCCAGCAGGTGCAGGGAGGGGATCCTGCCCCTCTGCTCAGCTCTGCTCAGCCCACACCTGCAGGCTGGGGAGCAGCTCTGGGCTCCTCAGT
>NW_020456128.1:12940-14060 GCF_003342845.1 Nothoprocta perdicaria
GGGAGCAGTGACGTCACAGTCACTAGGCAGACCCAGCGCTGCTGCTGCCCTATCAGGTGCTGCAGGAGCAGTGATGTCACAGTCACTAGGCAGACCCAGCCCTGCTGATGCCCAATCAGCTCTGCCTTCAGCAGCGACCTCACAAGCAGTGGCCACGCCCTCTCCCTGCAGCTGGCCTATCAGGAACTATGGCACAAGTGATGTCATCAAGCACAGCACAGCCATTGGCTGTCATCTCTCAGCTGCCATGGCAACACTGCAGCCTCCTGCCCTGCCGGCAGCTCTGCCCTCCCCTGCCGCAGGCGGCGCCATCTTGTGGGTGTCTCGTGGGGCGTCGCGGGCCCTGGGGGCAGAAGGGCCCTGTGTGTGGGGACAGATCGGGGCGCGGGGCGGGTTGGCTGCCAGTGTGTCCTGGGGCCTCCTGTGCCCATGGGAAAAGGAGGGTCTGCACCCACGTCAGCAGGGAGACTTCCCCGGGATGGGGCACATCCCCRTGTGTCCCCTGGGGCTCAGTGGGTCCCTGCCGTGGAGATGGCAGCACCAGGGGGAGAGCAGAGAGATTCCCCCGTCTCCTGGAAGCSGTCACCTCCCRTCAGGGRTGGGATCTTCCCAAACTGCTGTTCCTCCTCTTGGACCTTAAGTGCTCCCTGTGCTTTTCCRTGTACTTTTCCCCAGSACCTTGGAGCCGTCCTGGCTCCCTGGCTCTCTCRGGGGGCTGCACAGCAGAGCCTGGAATGTGGTGCAATGCCGCAGGATCCGCTTTTGGAGTCAAGCAGCAGTTTGTGASATGAGCAGCTCCCTGCTCTGCACTGATGAAGCTGGAGAACATCCCTGCAACCGACCTGCCTCCTCTTCCTCCTCTCTGCAGAGTCCTGGGACACTCTTGCAGAAGGGAGACCCCAACCCCTGGAATCCTGTCCAAGGAAGCCCGCCTTGACTCATTCCTCTGGGTTGCTTATTCAGCCTCCAGCATCTTGTTTGTGGCACTGTGAGCCCTGCTCTGCATCCTGGCGTCTCTGCTCTTTCTCTTCTGTGTCCTCTGTTTCTGCTCACTCTCCTCTCTGCCCCAGGGCCATGGGAGGTCTTGGTTTAGGGAGCTCCCTTGAAGCTGTGGCAGGTT
>NW_020456129.1:0-13878 GCF_003342845.1 Nothoprocta perdicaria
GCCCGTCACCCTCCTCATAAGCAACTATTATTATATATAATAACTCCAACCAAGCTGAAGATGAGGCAAGTCGTAACAAGGTAAGTGTACCGGAAGGTGTACTTAGCATATCAGGACGTAGCTATAACCTAAAGCACTCAGCTTACACCTGAGAGATGCCTTCTAATTTAGGCCGACCTGATGCCTACTCTAGCTCAAAACTCCTTCATATAAGCACAAAAATTCTTTATGAAATAACTAAAACATTCTCTTCACTTAGTATAGGCGATAGAAAAGTAATTTGACGCAATAGAGACTCGTACCGTAAGGGAAAGTTGAAATAATAGTGAAAACTAAAGCAAAAAACAGCAAAGACTAACCCTTGTACCTTTTGCATCATGATTTAGCAAGAATACCCAAGCATAATGCATTTTAGCTTGTCATCCCGAAACCTACGCGAGCTACTCACAAGCAGCTATATATGAGCAAACCCGTCTCTGTGGCAAAAGAGTGGGAAGACTTGTTAGTAGAGGTGAAAAGCCAATCGAGCTAGGTGATAGCTGGTTGCCTGCGAAACGAATTTGAGTTCACCCCTAAATCTCCCTCCAGGACCCTTATACCAACCTTAACGTGATATTTAGGAGCTATTTAAAGGAGGTACAGCTCCTTTAAACTAGAACACAATCTCCACAAGAGGGTAATATTCTTATCCTAAGATATGTAGGCCTTTAAGCAGCCACCAACTAAGAGTGCGTCAAAGCTCATCTAATTAATCAAAAGATATTAAAAGCACAAAGAACCCCTATCCAATAGCAGGCTAACCTATGATTATAGGAGAATTTATGCTAAAATGAGTAATTTGAAGACTTACTTCTCTAAGCGCAAACCTACATTTTAAATTATTAACAGCTTGACTTATATTACAATCACACAAGAACAAGTATTTAACCAATCTGTTACCCCGACTCAGGAGCGCCTAAAACAGAGCGATTAAAATCTGCAAAAGGAACTAGGCAAACCCAAGGCCCGACTGTTTACCAAAAACATAGCCTTCAGCCCCACAAGTATTGAAGGTGATGCCTGCCCAGTGACTATAGTTCAACGGCCGCGGTATCCTAACCGTGCGAAGGTAGCGCAATCAATTGTCCCATAAATAGAGACTTGTATGAATGGCTAAACGAGGTCTTAACTGTCTCTTGCAGATAATCAATGAAATTGATCTCCTTGTGCAAAAGCAAGGATAACTCCATAAGACGAGAAGACCCTGTGGAACTTAAAAATCTAAGGTCAATGCAAACACAACTAAACCAAAAGGTCCACTACATATGCACCCATGACCTTCATTTTTCGGTTGGGGCGACCTTGGAGTATAGACAAACCTCCAAAAATAGGGCCACATACCCTGACTTAGAGCAACCCCTCAAAGTGCTAACAGTAACCAGACCCAATATAATTGATCAATGAACCAAGCTACCCCAGGGATAACAGCGCAATCTCCTTCAAGAGCCCCTATCGACAAGGAGGTTTACGACCTCGATGTTGGATCAGGACATCCTAATGGTGCAGCCGCTATTAAGGGTTCGTTTGTTCAACGATTAACAGTCCTACGTGATCTGAGTTCAGACCGGAGTAATCCAGGTCGGTTTCTATCTATGTTTTACTGTTTCTAGTACGAAAGGACCGAAACAGTGAGGCCTATATTAGTCTAACACGCCTCCTTTCCAATTAGTGAAATCAACTCAACTAATAAGAAAACTTACTCAACAAATCCTAGATAAGGATAGCTAGGATGGCAGAGCTCGGCAACTGCAAAAGACTTAAACCCTTTATCCAGAGGTTCAAATCCTCTTCCTAGCTTAATAATAAAATGCCTATTATAAACTACCTACTAATATCACTATCCTATATAATTCCTATCCTAATCGCTGTAGCTTTTCTCACGTTAATTGAACGCAAAATTTTAAGCTACATACAAGCCCGAAAAGGGCCAAATATTGTCGGCCCCTTTGGTCTTCTCCAACCCGTTGCAGACGGTGTTAAACTATTTATTAAAGAACCAGTTCACCCATCAACTGCATCCCCTCTACTGTTTATACTTACCCCAGTCCTAGCCCTCCTTTTAGCTCTTACCATCTGAGCCCCACTCCCTATTCCATTCTCATTAACAGACTTAAACCTAGGTATTCTCTTTTTACTCTCTATATCAAGTCTCGCCGTATATTCAATCTTATGGTCAGGCTGGGCCTCCAACTCAAAATATGCACTTATTGGGGCCCTACGAGCAGTAGCACAAACAATTTCTTACGAAGTTACTCTGGCCATTATTCTTCTATCCATTATTACCTTAAGTGGCAATTATACCCTTAACACTCTTGCCACTACCCAAGAACCCCTATACCTCGTTTTCTCGACCTGACCACTAGCAATAATATGGTACATCTCTACCCTCGCAGAAACTAACCGAGCTCCTTTCGACCTAACAGAAGGAGAATCAGAACTAGTATCTGGCTTTAACGTAGAATATGCCGCAGGCCCATTCGCCCTATTCTTCCTAGCCGAATACGCAAATATTATACTAATAAATATAATAACCACTATCTTATTTATTAACCCAAGCTCACTTAACCTCTCACCTGAATTATTCCCTCTAATCCTTGCAACAAAAACCCTACTTTTATCCTCAGGCTTCCTATGAATCCGAGCATCATACCCACGATTCCGTTATGATCAACTAATACATCTCCTATGGAAAAACTTCCTACCCCTTACATTAGCCTTTTGCCTATGACATACAAGTATACCAATCTCATTTGCAGGTTTACCTCCACATCTAAGAATTTTCCATATCGGAAATGTGCCTGAACTTAAGGATCACTATGATAAAGTGAACATAGAGGTTGCAATCCTCTCATTTCCTCTGCCATTATAGGAAAGTGGGAATCGAACCCACACTAAGGAGATCAAAACTCCTTATACTTCCTTTATATTACTTCCTAGTAAGGTAAGCTAATCAAGCTATCGGGCCCATACCCCGAAAATGATGGTTTAACCCCTTCCTTTACTAATGAACCCTTATGCTAAACTTATCTCCTTACTTAGCATTGGTCTAGGTTCCTTAATTACCATATCCAGTAACCATTGAATCCTAGCCTGGGCTGGTTTAGAAATTAATACCCTTGCTGTAATCCCCCTCATCTCTAAATCCCATCATCCACGTGCAGTAGAAGCTTCAATTAAATATTTCTTAGTTCAAGCCTCAGCCTCTGCACTTATTCTCTTTTCTAGCCTATCTAATGCTTGATATACAGGTCAATGAGACATTATATTCTTAACTAATCCCACATCTTCACTCCTCCTAACAACCGCAATTGCTATAAAACTAGGCTTGGTCCCATTCCACTTCTGATTTCCAGAAGTCCTACAAGGTTCTTCCTTAATCACAGGTCTACTCCTCTCAACACTAATCAAGCTCCCTCCCCTAACGATTTTATCCCAAGTAACATATTCTCTTAACCCAACAATTCTCACTCTTATAGCCGTTGCCTCCACCGCATTAGGCGGATGAATAGGGCTTAATCAAACTCAAACTCGTAAAATCCTAGCCTTTTCATCCATTTCCCATCTTGGTTGAATATCAATAATCATTATCTATGACCCTAAATTAACTATCCTAACCTTCTGCTTATATACTCTCATTACTTCATCCGTATTTTTATCTTTAAATACTACTAAAACCATAAACCTTCCCACCCTAATAATCTCTTGAACTAAAACCCCTTCACTTAATGCTGTCCTACTAATAATCTTGCTATCTCTTGCCGGTCTTCCTCCTATATCTGGATTTATACCAAAATGAATAATTCTTCAAGAACTAGTTAACCAAGAGATAGTCCCCATGGCTATCATAATCTCTATACTGTCATTACTCGGATTATTCTTCTACCTTCGCCTCGCATACTACTCAACCATTACCCTCCCCCCAAATTCTACCAACTACATGAAATTATGATATACTAACAAAAACTCTTATATCTTAACTGCTATCTTCTCTTCTTTATCCATTACTCTCTTACCTTTATCACCTATAATCCTCTCCATGTTCTAGAAACTTAGGCTAACAGAACTAAACCAAAGGCCTTCAAAGCCTTAAATAAGAGTTAAAATCTCTTAGTTTCTGCTAAGGCTAACAGGATACTAACCTGTATCTCCTAAATGCAAATCAGGTGCTTTAATTAAGCTAAAGCCTCCCTAGACAGATGGGCCTTGATCCCATAACATTCTAGTTAACAGCTAAATGCCTTATCCTGCAGGCTTCTGTCTATAGACCCTGATACGTATTTAACGTATATCGATGGGTTTGCAACCCAACATGAATTTCACTACAGAGTCGATAAGAAGAGGAATTAAACCTCTGTAAATAGGACTACAGCCTAACGCTTAAATCATTCAGCCATCTTACCTGTGACATTCTTAATCCGATGATTATTCTCGACTAACCATAAAGATATTGGCACATTATATTTAATCTTTGGTGCATGAGCAGGTATAGTAGGAACAGCCCTTAGCCTTCTTATTCGTGCTGAACTTGGTCAACCAGGAACCCTATTAGGTGATGACCAAATTTACAATGTCATCGTAACCGCCCATGCTTTCGTCATAATCTTCTTCATAGTTATACCCGTAATAATTGGAGGCTTTGGAAACTGACTAGTCCCCTTAATAATTGGAGCCCCTGACATAGCATTTCCACGAATAAATAACATAAGCTTCTGACTTCTCCCTCCATCATTCCTTCTCCTCCTGGCATCTTCCACAGTTGAAGCAGGTGTAGGTACCGGATGAACCGTTTACCCTCCATTAGCTGGAAATCTTGCCCATGCAGGTGCCTCCGTAGACCTTGCAATTTTCTCCCTTCACTTAGCAGGTGTCTCCTCCATCCTCGGGGCAATTAACTTCATTACTACAGCAATCAACATAAAACCCCCTGCTCTATCCCAATATCAAACCCCATTATTTGTATGATCTGTATTAATTACAGCTATCCTACTTCTATTATCCCTTCCTGTTCTTGCCGCAGGAATTACAATACTCCTTACAGATCGAAACCTGAACACAACATTCTTTGATCCTGCTGGAGGAGGAGATCCCATCCTTTATCAACATCTCTTCTGATTTTTTGGTCACCCAGAAGTCTACATCCTTATTCTTCCTGGATTTGGTATTATTTCTCACGTTGTTGCCTACTATGCTGGTAAAAAAGAACCCTTCGGTTATATAGGAATAGTTTGAGCAATATTATCTATTGGATTCCTAGGCTTTATCGTCTGAGCCCACCATATATTCACTGTAGGTATAGATGTTGATACTCGAGCCTACTTTACATCTGCTACCATAATCATTGCCATTCCAACAGGCATTAAAGTATTTAGCTGATTAGCTACCCTACACGGCGGAACTATCAAATGAGACCCTCCAATTTTATGAGCCTTAGGCTTTATCTTCCTATTTACTATTGGAGGCTTAACCGGAATTGTCTTAGCAAATTCTTCGCTTGATATTGCTTTACACGACACATACTATGTAGTTGCCCACTTCCACTATGTATTGTCTATAGGGGCCGTATTCGCTATTCTTGCAGGATTTACTCACTGATTTCCTCTATTTACCGGCTACACTCTCCATCCTACCTGAGCAAAAGCCCATTTTGGAGTAATATTTACAGGAGTCAACTTAACTTTCTTCCCCCAACACTTTTTAGGCCTCGCCGGTATACCTCGACGATACTCTGATTATCCAGACGCCTATACCCTATGAAATACAATATCCTCAATTGGCTCACTAATCTCTATAACTGCTGTAATCATACTAATATTTATTATTTGAGAAGCCCTCTCCTCTAAACGGAAAGTCCTCCAACCAGAACTCATTCCCACTAACATTGAATGAATTCATGGCTGCCCGCCCCCACACCACACCTTTGAGGAACCAGCCTACGTCCAAATCCAAGAAAGGAAGGAATCGAACCTCCTTACGCTGGTTTCAAGCCAACTGCACTAACCATTTATGCTTCTTTCTTATGAGAAGTTAGTAAACCAATTACATAGTCTTGTCAAGACTAAATCACAGGTTGAACTCCTGTACATCTCATGTGGCTAACCCTTCCCAATTCGGATTCCAAGACGCATCCTCCCCCATTATAGAAGAATTAGTAGAATTCCATGACCATGCCTTAATAGTTGCATTAGCTATTTGCAGCTTAGTCCTTTATCTTCTGGCTCTTATACTTATAGAAAAACTATCATCTAACACAGTAGACGCCCAAGAAGTTGAACTTATTTGAACCATTCTCCCCGCAATTGTTTTAATCTTGCTAGCCCTTCCGTCTCTTCAAATCCTTTATATAATAGACGAAATTGATGAGCCAGACTTAACCCTTAAAGCAATTGGACATCAATGATATTGATCATATGAATACACTGACTTTAAAGATCTCTCTTTCGATTCTTATATAATCCCTACTACAGAATTACCCTCTGGCCACTTTCGACTGCTAGAAGTTGATCATCGAGTAGTAGTCCCAACTGAATCTCCTATCCGAGTAATTGTTACTGCTGGAGACGTCCTCCACTCATGAGCCGTACCTACCTTAGGAGTTAAAACTGATGCAATCCCAGGACGACTTAATCAAACCTCCTTCATTACTACCCGCCCAGGAATTTTCTATGGTCAATGCTCAGAAATCTGTGGAGCTAACCACAGCTATATACCTATTGTAGTTGAATCAACCCCACTTCCTTACTTTGAAAGCTGATCAACTCTTCTCTCAACCTCATCATTAAGAAGCTATGCAACAGCACTAGCCTTTTAAGCTAGAAAAAGAGGATTTTCTCCTCCTTAATGAGATGCCCCAACTAAACCCTGGTCCATGATTCCTAATCATAATACTTTCCTGATTCATTTTCCTACTTATTTTACAACCTAAATCTATATCCTTCACTCCATTTAATCATCCACTCTATAAAACTAACTCTACCATAAAATCACCCTCATGACCCTGACCATGAACCTAACTTTTTTTGATCAATTTTCTAGTCCACAACTTATAGGAATCCCGTTAATTCTCCTTTCTATATTATTCCCAACCCTTCTCCTCCCATCTCCTAATAATCGTTGAATCACCAACCGACTCACTACTCTTCAACTCTGATTTATCCAACTACTAACCAAACAACTCATAACCCCCCTAAATAAAGCTGGTCACAAATGAGCCCTTATTTTAATATCTTTAATAATCTTCCTTTTATCTATTAATCTTCTAGGTCTTCTGCCATACACATTTACCCCTACTACACAACTATCCATAAATATAGCCCTAGCCTTCCCCCTATGACTAGCAACTATTCTTATTGGTCTCCGAAATCAACCATCCATCTCCTTAGGACATATTTTACCAGAAGGCACACCCACCCCTCTAATCCCTGCATTAATTCTCATCGAAACTATCAGCCTATTAATCCGTCCACTCGCCTTAGGAGTCCGACTTACAGCTAACCTCACAGCCGGTCACCTATTAATCCAACTTATTTCCACCGCTACACTAGCTCTTCTTCATATCTTCCCTGCCATTTCCATCCTTACCTCCTCTATTTTAATACTCTTAACAATGCTTGAATTGGCAGTTGCTATAATCCAAGCATACGTTTTCGTCTTACTAATTAGCCTATACTTACAAGAAAACATTTAATGGCACACCAAGCACACTCCTACCACCTAGTAGACCCTAGCCCTTGACCCATCTTTGGCGCTGCTGCAGCCCTACTAACAACCTCTGGATTAATTATATGATTTCATTATAACTCCTCCTACCTACTTATCACAGGCCTACTCTCAATAATCCTGGTAATAATTCAATGATGACGAGATATTGTTCGAGAAAGCACCTTCCAAGGACACCATACTCCTATAGTCCAAAAAGGATTACGATATGGTATAATCCTATTTATCACATCAGAAGCATTTTTCTTCTTAGGGTTCTTCTGAGCATTCTTCCACTCTAGCCTAGCACCCACCCCCGAATTAGGAGGTTTATGACCACCCACTGGTATTACTCCTCTCAATCCCATAGAAGTTCCCCTTCTAAATACTGCAATCCTCCTTGCATCCGGAGTAACCGTCACCTGAGCCCACCATAGCATTACCATTGGAAATCGAAAACAAGCAACCCACGCCCTGTTCCTTACAATTTTACTAGGATTCTATTTCACACTCTTACAAGCTACAGAATACTACGAAGCCTCATTCTCCATTGCCGATGGCATTTATGGTTCAACTTTCTTCGTTGCAACAGGATTTCATGGTCTCCACGTAATCATCGGCTCAACATTCTTAACCATTTGTTTACTACGACTAATTAAATTTCACTTTACATCTAACCATCACTTCGGATTTGAAGCTGCAGCATGATACTGACACTTCGTTGATGTAATTTGATTATTCCTTTACATAACTATTTACTGATGAGGATCATGCTCTTCTAGTATAATCTATTACAATTGACTTCCAATCTCTAAATTCTGGTTTAAACCCAGAGAAGAGCAATCAACATAATTACATTTATATTTCTATTATCCTTAACACTTAGTACTCTCTTAACCACCCTAAACCTATGACTTGCTCAAACAAATCCTGACGGAGAAAAACTATCCCCATACGAATGTGGTTTTGATCCATTAGGCTCTGCCCGACTTCCATTTTCAATCCGTTTTTTCCTAGTTGCTATCTTATTCCTGTTATTTGACCTAGAAATTGCCCTCTTACTTCCACTACCATGAGCTACTCAACTTCCAAATCCTACTATAACAATACTCTGAACTTCTATTATCCTATCCCTGCTCTCACTAGGACTAATCTATGAATGAATCCAAGGAGCCTTAGAGTGAGCAGAATAACAGAAAGTTAGTCTAATCTTAAGACTGTTGATTTCGGCTCAATAAATTACAGCTCATTACTGTAACTTTCTTATGTCCTTATCACATCTATGTTTCTACTCAGCTTTTGTATTAAGCAGTCTAGGCCTAGCCTTTCACCGAACCCACTTCATCTCAGCCTTACTATGCCTAGAAAGTATAATATTATCTATATATATTGCCCTCTCTATTTGGCCTATCCACACTCACACCACATCCTTTACCTTAATCCCCATTTTCATACTTGCCTTTTCCGCCTGCGAAGCAGGTACAGGTCTCGCTATCCTAGTGTCTTCCACCCGAACTCATGGTTCCGATCACTTACATAATATAAACCTCTTGCAATGCTAAAAATTATTATTCCAACAATTATACTAATCCCAACTACACTCATATCTCCTAGCAACCTCATATGAATTAACACTACTTTCCACAGCCTATTAATCGCCTGCCTCAGCCTTCAATGACTTTATCCAACATACTTTCCCTACAAACACTTAACCCCCTGAACAGGTATCGACCAAATCTCTGCCCCCCTTCTAGTCCTATCATGTTGACTACTCCCACTAATATTAATTGCTAGCCAAAATCATCTTCACTCCGAACCAACAACCCGAAAACGCATCTTTATCTGTTCTCTTATTATAATCCAGCCTTTTATCCTCTTAGCCTTTTCCTCAACAGAACTTATTCTATTCTACATCTCTTTCGAAGCTACCCTAATCCCTACTCTTATTCTAATTACCCGATGAGGTAACCAGCCTGAACGTCTTACTGCCGGAATCTATCTTTTATTCTATACCCTCATTAGCTCCCTCCCCCTTCTAATCAGTCTCCTTTATCTTAATACACAAACTGGCTCACTTTATATACCTTTTATAAAACTTATATATCCATCTCTTACCCCCTCCTGAACCGGAATATTATCTGGATTAGCTCTCCTCACAGCATTTATGGTAAAAGCCCCACTATATGGTCTACACCTATGACTCCCTAAAGCCCACGTAGAAGCCCCCATTGCTGGCTCTATACTTCTAGCTGCCCTCCTTTTAAAACTAGGAGGCTACGGAATTATACGAATCACTATCCTAATCACTCCCCTAAACGATATCCTCTCTTATCCATTCCTAACTTTAGCCCTATGAGGAGCCTTAATAACTAGCTCTATTTGCCTCCGCCAAACAGATTTAAAATCTTTAATTGCTTACTCATCAGTTAGTCATATAGGACTAGTTATTGCTGCTTGCATGATCCAAACTGACTGATCCTTCTCAGGAGCTATAATCCTAATAATTTCCCACGGCCTAACCTCTTCTATATTATTCTGCTTAGCTAATACAAACTATGAACGAACACATAGCCGAATCTTAATTATAACTCGAGGCTTACAACCCCTTCTTCCCCTCATATGCCTCTGATGATTATTAGCTAACCTCACAAATATAGCTCTTCCTCCAACAACAAACCTCATAGCTGAATTAACTATTATAATCAGCTTATTTAAATGATCTCCCCTAACCATTATCCTTACCGGACTCGCAACCCTACTAACTGCTTCTTATACACTATACATATTCCTATCAACTCAACGAGGAACTCCTCCTACCTACATCACCTCTATCCACAATTCAACCACACGAGAACACCTCCTAATGACCCTTCATATTATTCCTATATTACTCCTCATCCTCAAGCCCGAGCTTATTTCAAGTATCCTCTAACTGCAAATATAGTTTTAACTCAAACATTAGATTGTGATTCTAAAAATAGAAGTTCAAATCTTCTTATTCGCCAAGGGGGGTTTAACCAGCAAGAACTGCTAATTCCTGCATCTGAGGCTAAACCCTCAGCCCCCTTGCTTTTAAAGGATAATAGTAATCCACTGGTCTTAGGAGCCATTAATCTTGGTGCAATTCCAAGTAAAAGCAATGGATGCCTCATTACTTCTAAATTCCTTTACACTTCTAACACTTATAATCCTTATTGCCCCTTTATTATACCCTCAACCTAAAAATCCTCCAGCAACCATTACCTCTCATGTTAAACTAGCATTTTTTCTCAGTCTTATTCCTGCACTCACATACATCTTCTCAGGTACAGAAACAATTTCCTACTACTGATACTGAAATTTTGTTCCAAACTTCAAAATCCCCCTAAGTCTCAAACTTGACCAATATTCTATATTATTCCTCCCAATCGCTCTATTCGTAACATGATCTATCCTACAATTTGCAACTTGATATATAGCCTCAGAACCCCATATCAACAAATTCTTCACGTACTTACTAATATTCTTAATTGCCATACTCACTCTTACAATCGCTAACAATATATTTATATTATTCATTGGCTGAGAAGGTGTAGGCATTATATCGTTCCTCCTCATTGGCTGATGGCATGGACGAGCAGATGCCAATACTGCTGCCCTTCAAGCAGTAATTTACAACCGAATTGGAGACATTGGTCTCATCCTAAGTTTAGCATGACTTGCTATCTCACTAAACACTTGAGAAATCCAACAACCTTCTTACGAAAACCAAATTCCTATTCTACCTCTTCTAGGCCTCATTATCGCCGCCACAGGTAAATCCGCCCAATTTGGCCTCCATCCATGACTCCCCGCCGCTATAGAAGGCCCCACTCCCGTATCCGCCTTACTCCATTCAAGCACTATAGTTGTAGCCGGAATTTTCTTACTAATCCGTACCAATCCTATATTCACTAACAATCAGACAGCCTTAACAATTTGTCTATGCCTTGGAGCTTTATCAACAATATTTGCCGCAATCTGTGCATTAACCCAAAATGATATCAAAAAAATTATTGCCTTCTCAACATCTAGCCAACTCGGATTAATAATGGTTACCATTGGTCTTAATCTCCCTCAACTAGCATTTCTCCACATCTCAACACATGCCTTTTTCAAAGCTATACTATTCCTATGTTCAGGTTCAATCATCCATAACCTAGCTGGTGAACAAGACATTCGAAAAATAGGAGGCCTACAAAACTTACTCCCAATAACAACTTCATGCCTTACCATCGGAAATCTAGCCCTCATAGGAACACCCTTCTTAGCTGGATTTTACTCCAAAGACTTAATCATCGAATCTTTAAACAACTCTTACCTAAACTCTTGAGCCCTTTTAATCACTCTCCTGGCCACATCATTCACTGCCACATACAGCCTTCGAATAACTTTACTAGTGCAAACTGGTTTTACACGGATTCACCCAACCTCCCCCATTAATGAAAACTCCCCTGCCATTTCTAACCCCATTACTCGACTTGCAATAGGAAGTATTATTGCAGGCTTATTAATCTCATCAAATATCCTCCCAACAAAAACGCCTACAATAACCATACCTACTATTACCAAAATTGCCGCCATCCTAGTAACAATTACAGGCATTTTCATTGCCTTAGAACTATTAAACATAACTCAAAATCTCTCCTCACCCAAACAAAACCTGTACTCCAACTTCTCCATAACATTAGGCTACTTCAACCCCCTACTCCACCGTTTATCTCCCTTAAAACTACTTAACTCCGGACAAAAAATTGCATCTCACTTAATTGACTTATCCTGATATAAAAAAATAGGGCCAGAAGGACTTACTGATCTTCAACTCCTAGCTACAAAAAACTCTACACCCCTACATTCCGGGTTAATTAAAACATATATAGGAACCTTTGCCCTCTCAATCCTCATCATACTTATACTATCTTAACCATTAATGGCCCCTAATATCCGCAAATCTCACCCTCTACTAAAAATTGTTAACAACTCCTTAATCGATTTACCTTCCCCCTCTAATATCTCAGCCTGATGAAACTTTGGGTCCCTCTTAGGAATTTGCTTAATTACTCAAATTTTAACCGGTCTTATATTAGCTATACATTACACTGCTGACACCTCTCTAGCATTCTCGTCTGTCGCTCATATCTGTCGAGATGTACAATACGGCTGAATAATCCGTAATCTCCACGCAAACGGAGCATCATTTTTCTTCATCTGCATCTACCTTCATATCGGTCGAGGCTTTTACTATGGCTCCTACTTGTACAAAGAAACATGAAATACCGGAATCATCCTCCTTTTAACATTAATAGCAACAGCCTTTGTAGGTTACGTTCTACCATGAGGCCAAATATCCTTCTGAGGCGCTACCGTCATCACCAACCTATTCTCCGCTATTCCCTACATCGGCCAAACATTAGTAGAATGAGCCTGAGGTGGTTTCTCCGTTGATAATCCAACCCTAACTCGATTTTTTGCACTACACTTTCTACTTCCCTTCCTTATTGCAGGCATTTCAATTGTACACTTAACTTTCCTTCACGAAACAGGCTCTAACAACCCATTAGGCATTGTATCCCACTGTGACAAAATTCCATTCCACCCATACTTTTCTATAAAAGACCTTCTAGGATTTACACTTTTATCCCTACCCTTCCTAGCCTTAGCCTTTTTCACCCCTAACTTACTCGGAGATCCAGAAAACTTCACTCCAGCCAACCCACTAGTTACTCCTCCTCATATTAAACCTGAATGATATTTCCTATTCGCATATGCAATCTTACGATCTATCCCAAACAAACTAGGAGGTGTACTTGCTCTAGCAGCCTCCGTTCTAATCCTATTTACTATCCCCCTCCTACATAAATCCAAAATACGATCTATAACATTCCGACCCATATCCCAAATCCTATTCTGACTATTAGTTGCCAACCTCTTCATCCTGACCTGAGTAGGTAGTCAACCTGTAGAACACCCATTTATCATCATCGGTCAACTCGCATCACTCTCCTACTTCACCATCCTACTCTTCTTATTTCCTATCACCGCAACCTTAGAAAACAAAATCCTATATCAATACTCTAGTAGTTTATAAAAAATATTGGTCTTGTAAACCAAAGATTGAAGATTATA
>NW_020456130.1:0-1194 GCF_003342845.1 Nothoprocta perdicaria
GTGCTCCATGGTGGGCCATGGTGCTCTGTGTCGGGCCACGTTGCTCCATGTGGCTCCATGACGGGCTGTGTTGCTCCGCGTTGCTCCATGATGGGCCATGTTGTCTGTTTCGGTCCATGTTGCTCCATGTCGCTCCACGTGGAGCCATGTTGAAGCGTGTCAAGGTGCACTGCAGCGTGTCCAGCCATGTTGCTCCATGTTGCTCCGTGTCCAGCCGTGTTGCTCCATGAAGGGCCACGTTGTCCGTGTTGGTCCATGTCGGGCCATGTTGAAGCGTGTCAAGGTGCACTGCAGCGTGTCCAGCCATGTTGCTCCGTGTCCCTCCACGTTCTCCCATGTCACTCCATGTTGCTCCGTGTCACAGCGTGTCGGGCCGTGTTGACCCGTGCTGGGCCGTGTAGCTCCATGTCAGGCCATGTTGCTCTGTGTCCAGGTCCGTGGGGCCGTGTCACTCCGTGCTGGGCCATCTTACCTCGTGATGGTCCATCTTACCTCATGTAGGTCCATGTTACTGCGTGTAGGTCCATGTCACAGCGTGTAGGTCCATGTCACAACATGTTGGTCCATGTTACCACGTGTAGGTCCATGTTACCGGTCCATGGCACCGTGCTGTGCCGTGTTGCTCCAAATTGTCCGTTGGCATCGGGCCCCACAGGAGCACCCGTGGGGGGACCCCAAGTCGCCAGCACCTCCCATGGTGCCCAGTGTCCTCCCATGAACCCACCCAGCCACCCAAATGGTCACCCAGCCGGCCAACCAGGCACCCAACCAACCAAGCAGGCACCCAACCAAGCAGGCACCCAACCAACCAAGCAGGCACCCAACCAACCATCCGCCCATCCACCCACCCAGTCACCCAAACATCCAGCCACGCACCCAACCAATGAACATCCACCTAAGCACCCACCCACTCACCCATGCCCTCCTCCACCCACCCACTCACCTATCCACCCAGCCACCCAGCCAAGCAGCCATCCACTCACCCATCCACCCAGATAGCCAACCATCCAACCCAAGCGCCCACCCAAGCACCCACCATCCACCCAACCATCCATCTAACCACCTAATCATCCATCCACCCAACCATCCACCCAAGCACCCAACCACCCATCCACCCACCCAACCACCCAACCATCCACCCAACCACTCAACCATCCACCCAACCATCCACCCCACCACTCAACCACCCACCCA
>NW_020456130.1:2385-6234 GCF_003342845.1 Nothoprocta perdicaria
GCGCCGCGCCGGCGGCAGCACCAGCTGCAGGTCGCCGCCGTAGAGCAGCTTGGGGTCACCACCGAAGACCGTTTTGGGGTCTCCAGCAAAGACCGTTTTGGGGTCCCCGCCATAGACCAGCTTGGGGTCTCCAGCAAAGACCGTTTTGGGGCCTCCGCCAAAGATCATCTTGGGGTCTCCACTGAAGACCGTTTTGGTGTCTCCACTGAAGACCATCTTGGGGTCTCCACCGAAGACCATCTTCGGGTCTCCGCTGAAAACCATTTTCGAGTCTCCACCAAAGACCATTTTGGGGTCTCCACCAAGGACCACCTTGGGATCTGCGCTGAAGACAGTCTTCGGGTCTCCGCTGAAGACCATCTTGGGGTCTCCACCGAAAACCACCCTGCAGTCTCCACCAAAAACCACCTTGGGGTCTCCACCAAAGACCATCTTGGGGTCTCCACTGAAGATCATCTTGGGGTCTCCACCAAAAGACGCCTTGGGGTCCCCCGCAAAGACGGTTTTGGGGTCCGTGGCGAACGTCATCTTGGGGTCTCCAGCGAAGGCCACCTTGGGGTCGGTGCCAAATGTCATTTTGGGGTCACTGGGGAAGGTCACCTTGGGATTACCAGGAAAAAACACCTTGAGGTCCCCCAGAGACCTCMCATTGGGGTCCCCATCAAGACCCAACTTGAGGCACCCTCAAGACCCAACTGGGGGGCCCAACAAGATCCAACTTGGGGGCCCATGCAAGACCCTCCTTGGGGTTCCCTTCAAGACCTACCTTGAGTTACCCTCCAAGACCCAACTTGGGGTGCCCACCAAGACTCACCTTGAGTTGCCCTCTAAGACCCAAACTGAGGTCTCCATGAAGACCCTTATTGGGCCCCCCCCCCAAGACCCTCCTTGGGGTCTCCATCAAGGCCCACGTCAAGTTACCCCCCAAGACCCTCCTTGCAGCCCCGACCAAACCCAACTTTTGCCCCCCCCAGACACCCCACAGGCCCCCCACCAAGATCCTCCTCAAGCTCCACCCCCCAAAACCCACCTTGGCCTCCCCCTCCACGGCCGCCCCCTCCGGCGGCACCAGGAAGGGGCTGGGGTACCCGGCGGCGGCGGCGGCGTTGGCCGCGCTCACCATGTTCACCACGTTGGCCATGTTGACCCCTCGGGCCGCCATGTTGACCACGTTGACCGCGGCGGCGTTGGCCACGTTGGCCGCGGTGTTGATTGCGTTGACCACGTTGACCGCGTTGTTGACCGTGGCGTTGACCGCGGTGTTGACCACGTTGACCGGGTTGACCGCCCCGGCGGCCATCTTGGCGGCGCCGTGCACCTGGCGGTGCCGCAGGAGGCTCTGGGGCGCCGCGTAGGCCTTGCCGCAGACGTCGCAGCAGTGCCGCGGCCGGGGCGGGGCGCCGTGGGCCGCCTGGTGCCGCCGCAGGGACGCGCCGGCGCGGAACTCCTTGCCGCACACGGCGCACGGCAGCCGCGGCAGCGCCCCGTGCGTCTTCACGTGCCGCGTGAGGCTCTCGCGCCGGTTGAAGCTCTTCTGGCACACGGAGCAGCTGAAGGGCTTCTCGCCCGTGTGGATGATCTGGTGCTGCTGGAGGTGGCTCGGCTTCTTGAAGACCTTCCAGCAGAGCGGGCACGGGAAGGGGGCCTCGGCCGGCGGCGCCCGCGGGACCCCCGCGGTGACGCCGGTGGCCCTGGTGAGGCCGGTGGCCCCCGCGTTGATGTTGGCGGCACCCATGTTGATGTTGGCGATCCCTGCGTTGATGCTGGTGGCCCCCATGTTGATGTTCGTGGCCCTACTGACACTGGTGGCCCCCATGTTGACACTGGTGGCCCCCATGTTGACACTGGAGGCCCCGTTATTGACGCCGGAAGTCCCGACGCTGACGCTGGAGGCCTCACTATTGATGCTGGAGGAGCCTGTGTTGACAGAGGTTCCCATGTTGATGTTGGAAGCCCCTGCATTGACGTTGGAGGCCCCCAGGTTGACGCTGGAGGCCGCCACGTTGACACTGGTTCCCATGTTGATGTTGGAGGTCCCGCTATTGACGTTGGAAGCCCTGTTACTGACATTGGAAGCCCCGATGTTGACGTTGGAGGCCCCCACGTTGACGTCGGAGGCCCTGACGTTGACACCGGAGGCTCCGCTGCTGATGTTGGAGGCTCCCAAGTTGCCATTGGAGGCCCCACTATTGATGTTGGAGGCCCCCGTGTTGACAGAGGTTCCCATGTTGCTGTTGGCGGCCCCCATGTTGAGGTTGGAGGCCCCTCCGCCGACGATGGAGGCCCCCGTGCTGACATTGGAGGCCCTCACATTGACGTTGGAGGACCCACTATTGATGTTGGAGGCCACCGCATTGACATTGGAGACGCCGCCGTTGACATCAGAGGCCCCAGCGTTGACGCTGGAGGCCCCGTCGCCGCCGCCGGAGGCCCCGCGGTGGCCGCCGGCGGCGGTGGAGGCCCCGCGGTGGCCGCGCCGGTGGCGCACGAGGCTGGACACGTGGTTGTAGGCGCGGCCGCACGTGCCGCACGCGTAGGGCCGCTCGCCCGTGTGCACCAGCATGTGCTGCACCAGGTGCGACGACTGCTTGAAGGCCTTGGGGCAGAGGCCGCACGGGAAGCGCCGCTCCATGAAGTAGCGGAGGCGCCGCAAATACCCCCGGTCCTCCCGGCCCGCCGGGCCTCCGGCCTCCCCCGGCGCCGGCGAGGCCGCCCCGGCCCGTTTGAGGCCTCCCAGGAGGTGCTGGTGGTGGCCCGAGAGCTCCACCAGGCCCCACGGCGGAGGGTTGAAGGCCTCCAAGAGGGGCTGCCCTCCGGTGTAAGCGGCGGCCTCYGGTTTCTTGGGAGCGGCCGCCTCCGCCTTGGAGGCCGCCTTGGAGGCCGGCGGGAACTCGTAGGGCGGCGGGGGCCCCGGCGGCGCCTTGGGGTGCTCGTAGGGCTCGGCCGCCTCCGCCCGCTGCTGCGTGAGGAAGTCGAGGAAGTCGAAGGGGTAGCCGGGGAAGGCGGCGGCCTCGTCGCTCATGTGGGCCTCCATGGCCCGGCGCCGCCGGCCTCCGCCCCGGGGACGGGGGATCGGGGGGCTTCTTGGCCTGGAAAGGGGGATTTGGGGGGGCTCTTTGACTGGGAATTGGGGATCTGAGGGTCTCCTTGGCTGGGAAATGGGGATTCGGGCGTCTCCATGGCCTGGAAATTGGGATTTGGAGGGCTCCTTGACCCAGAATCGGGAATTTTGGAATTTTGGGGGGCTCCTTGGCCAGGAATTGGGGATTTGGAGGTCTTCTTGACCCATATATCGGAATTTTGGGGGCTCCTTGACCTGGAAATGGGAATCTGGGGGGCTCTTTGGCCTGGCAGTGGGGACTCTGGGGGCTCCTCCACAAGGAAATGGGGGGTTGAGGGTCTCCTTGACTTGCAAAGGGGGATTTGGGGGTCTCCTTTACTCAGGGATGGGGATTTGGGGGTCTCCTTGGCCTGGACTGGGGATTTTGAGGGGCTCCTTGACCTGGAAACACGGATTTTGGGGGTCTCTTTGACCCACAGATGGGGATTTGGGGGGCTCCTTGGCCTGGAAATGGGGATTTTGTGGCTTCTTGACCCAGAGATGGGGATTTGGGGGGGTGTCCCTGACCTGAAAATGGGAATTTGGGGGTCTCTTTGGCCTGGAAATGGGGATTTGGGGGTCTCGACCTGGAAACGGGGATTTGGGCGGCTCCTCCACCAGGAAATGGGGATTTTGGGGTCTTGACCCAGAAAGTGGGATTTGGGGGGCTCTCTTTGCTCGAAATGGGGATTTTGGGGTGGTCCCTTTGACCTTATGGGGGGATTTTGGGGGCCCCCTCGAGGTGGAGT
>NW_020456130.1:7432-10007 GCF_003342845.1 Nothoprocta perdicaria
CCAAGATGGCCGCCGCGATAGGGGCAAGATGGCGCCCGGGGCGGGGGGGAGGGGTGCGGTGCCCTCACTCAAGATGGCGCCCGGGGTGGGGTCCACAACCAAGATGGCGCCCGCACCAAACATGGCTGCCGCCGGGTGGGGGGGCAAATGGCACTGTTGGCCAATCAGAGCGCTGGATGGAAAGGAGGGCGGGGCCTGGGTGATGGTGACGTCGGGATGGGGCCCCGGGGCTCCTATAGATCCCATAGAATGTATATGGACCCTATGGCGCCAATGGGACATCAAGGCACCTATAGGGACCCCATGACCCCTATAGGGACCCTATGGCACCTCTAGGGTCCCCATGGCTTCTCTAGGGTCCTCTTGAGGGTCTCAGTGCTACCTATGGTGTCCCTATAGCATCTATAGGTCTCTATGGCACCTATGGGATCCCCATGACCACTATGGGACCTTGRAGCGCCCATTAGATTCCCATTGAACCTATAGGACCCCCCCGTCACCTATAGGGCCCCTATGAAAGCTATAGGGACCCTACGACCCTTACAGGGATCTTGTGGCACCTATGGGGTCCCCATGGCACCTATGGGTCCCCACAGAGCCTATAGAGTCCATGCGTCACCCCCAGACGGTGTCGCGGCCTCTTTAAGGGCCCGCCCCCCACTCAAGCACGTGCCTCCTCACGTGCTCTGCTCCCCCCCCCCCCTCTCGCCGCGCCGCCATTGGCTGAAGCTGGGTCAGGCCCCACCCCCCTGCCCTGGGTCACCCCCCCAACATGCGCAACGTGGCGAGGCCACGCCCCTCGTGCGCTCCCATTGGTGGGAGCAGCGAGGGGCGGGGCGGGCGCCCCCAGGTCACGCCCCCGATGGGGGAGGGGCGTGGTTTGCGACGTAGGCAGGGGGCGGGGTGGGCGGTGGCGGCCGCCGCCGATTGGCCCGCGGCGGGACGGGTGGCCACGCCCCTGGGAGAGGCGGGGGGCGGGGCGAGAGCCGCTCCTGTCGGGACCGGGAGCAGCGGCGGGAGGAGGTCGGGACCGGGACCGGAACCGGGACCGGAACCGGAACCGGGCGGAACCCAGCAGGGGGGACCCGGGTGCCACGGGCTGCTCTGAGCGGGAATGGGAAGTGGGATCGAGAATGGGAATTGGCATTGGGAATGGGAATTGGGATGGGAGCGGGAAGGGATTGGGAATGAGAACTGGATCGGGAATGGGAATGGGAGCGGGAATTGGGATCGGGAATGGGACACGGAGTCACCTCCTGGAGCGCTGCAAGTGGCACCATGGGCTGCTCCGAGTGGGAATGGAAATGGGATTGGGAATGAGATGGGAATGGGAATGAGAGTGGGATGGGGAATGGGAGTGGGATGGGGAATGAGAATGGGGTCGGAGCTGCCTCCAGGAGCGCTCCGAGCTCCAGGACCAGAGCAGGAGATGGAGCCGGGACTGGGAATGGGAGACGGTACCACAACCGCGTCCAGGAGGCGGAGCTAGAACCGGATCCGGGTGGTGGGATCAGAACCGGGAACTGGAACCGGAGCTGGGACCAGAACCTGGAGACAAAAACAGGATCCGGGATCTGGGATGCAAGAGGTTGAACCAGGAACCGGGAACTGGAACCAGGATGCAGACCCAGACCTAGGAGCTTGAACTGGGGTCCTGGATGCAGAACCGGGATCCAGGAGCTGGAAGTGGGATCCCCGATRTGGAACCGGGATCCAGATCCCACCTGGGTCCAGGAGCCGCTGGGAGATGGGATCTGGAACCGGGATTTGGGATCCGGAAGCTCCTTTGAACCCAGATCCAGAGCCCTCTGGACCCAGAACCTCCAGGGAAGCAGGAGCCGAAACCGGGATCCGGAATCAGGATCCAGAACCAGGATTGGGAACTGGGATCCATAATCAGGATCTGGAACTGGGATCYGGAAGCAGGATTGGGAACCAGGATCCAGGGGCTGAACAGAGCTGGGATCCGGACCCCCTTGGATCCGGATCCCGCCCGGAACCGGGACCTGCGGATCCGTGTCCCAGAACAGGATCCCGCTGGGAATGTGGAGCCGGAGCCGGCACTGATGGGAATCCGGGATCCGGATGGGGGGAGGGCGGAACTGGMACGGATCGGGAACCCGGGAGGGGGTCGGCCCCCCCCCATTGTCACCCGGGCCCCTCCCCCCATTGTCACCCCCCCATTGTCGCCCGTGGGGGGCGGGGCTTGTACAGAATAAAGCAGCCAAGCGGCCGCCTGTGTCACGTGTTCYTCCCGCGCGCCACGTGACCCGCGCGGCGCCGCCATCTTTGTTGCGGGCAGCGGGCGGTGCTTGCCCAAAGTGCCCCCKTTTCCGCGCCCTCCTAGCGCCGCCGTTTGGGCGGAAGCGGCGGTTTAATAACCGCCCCCCCCCACCGGTGCGTCCGCTCTTCCCCCCCTCCGCCGCGTCTCTATGGTCGCCCCCTCGTTGCTCTCCATTGGGGGAGTCCTCCGGGATCATAGAGGCGGGCGGGAGCGGCGCCGGGCGGGGCTTCCGGGAGGCGGCGCCTCCTTCCCATAACCCCCCGCGCGGCGGCCGCTCTTTCCTCCTTAGCC
>NW_020456130.1:10227-13586 GCF_003342845.1 Nothoprocta perdicaria
GATGGCGGCGCCGCCATTGAGGGCCTGGCGGGGAAGGGGAGTCGTTGTGCGGCCGGACGGCGCTGTGGGGCCCGTAGGGTCCCGTTATGGGGTGGGGGTTCCTATGGGGCCCATAGGGCCCCGTTATGGGGCGAGTGGACCCTATGGGGCCCTGCAGAGTCTCCTTGTGGGCCCGGATGCTGCTATGAGGCCCGTAGCGTTTCGTGGGACCCTATAGGGAGCTGCTGTGGGGCCCATAGGGTCCCGTTATGGGATGAGGGTCCTTATGGGGTCTATAGCGTCCCGTTATGTGGMGGCACATCTCTGTGGGGTCCTATAGAGTCTTGCTGTGGGGCCAGGTGGCGCTATAGGGCCCGTGGGGTCTCGTTATGGGGCCGTGTAGAGAGCTGCTGTAGGCCCCATAGGGACCCGTTATGGTGCAAGGGGTCCCTATGGGGCCCTTAAAGTCCCATTATGGGACAGGGTGTCTCTGTGGGGCCCTGTAGAGTCTTGTTGTGGGGCCGGATGGTGCTGTGGGGCTATAGCATCTTGTTGAGGGGCCCTATAGGGAGTGGTTATGGGGCCCATAGGATTTCGTTATGGGGCTGGATGCTGCTATAGGACCCTATGGGATGTTGTTATGGGACCCCATAGGGACTGGTTATGGGGCCTGTGGGGACCTTTTATGGGATGGGAAGTCCCTATGGGGCCCTATAGAGTCTCAYTGTGGGGCTGAATGACATTGTGGGGTCCATAGGGTCTTGTTAGGGGCTGTGGGTCCCTRTGGGGTCTGTAGGATCTCATTATGCGGCTGGATGTTGGTATGGGCCTTATAGGATCTCGTTATGGGGCACATAGAGTCCCGTTATGTGGCRAGGTTCCCTGTGGGGCCCTATAGGGTCTCGTTGTGGGCCTGGATGCCACTATGGGGCCCATAGGCTCCTGTTATGGGGCAGGGGATCCCTTTGGGGCCCATAAGATCTCATTATGGGGCCGGATGCTGCTATAAGGCCCTATAGGATCTTGTTATGGGGCCCTATAGTGAGCAGTTATGGGGCGTATAGGGATCTGTTACGGGGCGGGGGCTCCCTATGGGACCCTATAGAGTCTTGTTGTGGGGCCGGATGCCATGATAGGGCCCATAAGGTCTCATTAAGGGGTCCTATAGGGAGCTGCTATGTGGGCCRTAGGGTCTTGTTATGGGATGTGGGTCCCTATGGAACATATAGCGTGTCATTGTGGGGCTGGATACTGCTATGCGACCCATAGGTTCTCGTTATGGCCCTCTCTAGGGAGCTGCTGTGGGGCCTATAGGGTCTTGCTACGGGACTGGAAGCCCCTTTTGGACCCCCCTGGGTCCTTCCATGAGGCTTGGGCCCCTATAGACCCCTAAAGCTCTGCTCTATGGGGTCCCCGTGGGGCTGTTCTGTGGATCAGGGTGCCCCTATAGCCCCCCCCCTCACGCTGTGGGGCTGCCCCCCCATGTCCCCCCTCGCAGGGAGTCGACATCCGTCACAACCGGGACCGCAAAGTCCGGCGCAAGGAGCCCCGGAGCCAGGATGTCTATTTGCGGCTGCTCGTGAAGGTATGGGGCGCCTATGGGGCACGTGCGGCGTCTGTAGGGCACATAGGGCACCTCTAGAGCACATGTGGGGCAGTTATGGGGCCTATGGGATTTCTGTGGGGTGGCTCTGGGTGCTGGGGGGCAGCCGCGTCTATTTGTGGCTGCCTGTTAAGGTATGGGGCCCCTATGGCATCTATAGGGCCTGTATGGCGTGCCTATGGGGCCTATAGGATACCTATGGGGTGGCTCTAGGTGCTAGGGGGCAGCCAGGGTGTTTCTTTGTGGCTGCTCGTTAAGGTATGGGGCACATATAGGGCACCTATGGGGGCTGGAGGGCAGCTGGGCGTCGATTTGCAGCTACTCATTAAGGTAGGGGTCACCTCTAGGACCTATAGAGCACGTGTAGGGCGGTTATGGGGTCTGTAGGGCACTTATGGGGCAGCTCTGGGTGCAGGGGGCAGCCAGGACAACCCTATAGGTGCTGGGGGTTGCTGTGGGGCCCAAATGGGTCCCATGGGGCTTATAGGGCACTGGTGGGTGCTGGGAGCACCTATAGGGCAGATCTGGGGCACCCATGGGAGCAGAGGGTGTCTGGGGGAACCTATGGGGTTTATAGGGCTCCCATGGGTGCTGGGGAACCCTATGAGGTGGGAGGGGGGGCATGGTGTTGGTGACACCCAAAGGATACTGGTTACACCTATAGGGTGTTGCTGAACGCGATGGGGTGTTGGTGACATCCATAGGATGTGACTGCCCCCCATGTGGGTGTTGCCACCCCTGTGGGGGTGTTGGTGACACCTCTAGGGTGTTGCTGCCCCCATGGGGGCGTTGGTGACCCTGGGACCCCCTGTGTGGCTGTTGGTGACACCCATAGGGTGTTGCTGCCCCCATGGGCGCTGGTGACACCTATAGGCTGGTGACACCTATAGGGTGTTATCTTTCCCGTGCAGGTGTTGCTGACACTCTGAGGGTGTGGGTGACACCCATAGAGTGTTGCTGCCCCGTGCAGGTGTTGGCAACACCCATAGGGTGTCACCATCCCCCCCATGGGCTGTTGCTGCCCCCATGGGTGTTGGTGACACCTATAGGGTGTTGTCATCCCCGTGTGGCTGTTGCTGCCTCCCATGGGCTGTTGCCACCCTGTGTGACTGTTGGCAACACCCATAGGCTATGGCCGCCCTGTGCAGGTGTTGGTGACACCCATAGGGTGTTGTCATCCCCGTGCAACTGTTGCCACCTCCCATGGGCTGTGGCTGCCCCCGTGCAGGCATTAGCGACACCCACGGGGTGGTCGCGACACCTATAGGGTGTTGTCATCGCTGTGCGGGTGTTGGTGACACCCGTAGAGTGTTGCCGCCCGTGCGGCTGTAGCTGACGCYGCCTGTCCCTACAGCTCTACCGCTTCCTGGCCCGTCGCACTCGCGCCGCCTTCGCCCGCGTCGTCCTCAAGCGCCTGTTCATGAGCCGGAGCAACCGCCCCCCGCTGGCGCTGTCCCGCCTGGTGAGTGACAAAACACCCCGAAACACCCCAAAACGGCCCCAAACGGGGCCAAATTACCCCCAAATGGCCCAAAACAGCCCCTGTTCATGAGCCGGAGCAACCGCCCCCCGCTGGTGCTGTCCCGCCTGGTGAGTGACAAAACACCTGGAAAACATCCCAAAACACGCCGAAACAGCCCAAAACGGCTCAAAACATGGCCAAATGACCCCACAAGAGCCCAAAACAGCTAGAACAGGCACCAAATGTCCCAGACTGCCCCGCAACAGCCTGACACGGGCCCCAAATTGCCCCAAAACGTCTCAAATGGTGACATTT
>NW_020456131.1:0-2117 GCF_003342845.1 Nothoprocta perdicaria
GCCGGTGCTGGCGCCGGCGCTGGACGGCGCCGACGGCGACGGGCTCGTCATGGCCTGCGCCAGCCCCTGCAAGCGGCTCGACGAGGAGCTCAAGCGCAACCTGGAGACGCTGCCCTCCTTCTCCTCGGACGAGGAGGACTCGGTGAGCAAGAACCAGGACCTGCAGAAGAGCATCTCGTCCGCCATCTCGGCCCTGTACGACCCCGGCGACCGCAAGGACCCTGAGCCGCCCGGTGGGTGCCCCCGGTCCCGCGCTGCGCCCCGGGACCCCGTGAGCTGCCGGGGGGCTGTGGTGGCACGAGGGACACTTGGGTGGGTCCTGGGACCCTCGGGTGGCTCCCGGGACCCTTAGGGGACCCCAGGGACCTTAGGTGGCTCCTGGGACCTTAGGTGGCCCTAGGAACCCTCGGGTGGCTCCTGGGACTCTTAGGGGACCCCAGGGACCCTTAGGTGGCTCCTGAGACCTTAGGTGGCACTGGGGACCCTCAGGTGGCCCCAGGGACTCTCAGGTGGCTCCTGGGACCTTTAGGGGACCCTGGGACCTTAGGTGACCCCAGCGACCCTTAGGGGACCGCAGAGACTCTTAGGTGACCCCAGGGACCCTCCTGGGTCCTCCAGATGCCCCTTGTTTCCACATGATGGGTCTTGGACCTGTCTCTCTAGGGTGCTCAGGTGGCCTCAGGGAGTACTAGGTGGCCCCGGGACCCTTTGGGGATCCCCAGAACTTCCCTGGGTGCTCCCTGGTCCCCTTGTATGTCCCTTGGACCCCTCCAGGACCCCTAGGTGCCCCCTCCCCGGTCCCCTGTGTGTCCATGGACCCCTCCAGGGTACCTGGGTGGCGCCCAGGACCCCTAGGCGCCCCTCAACCCTGCCCCCCTCCCTGCAGACGTCCCCCCGGTGGAGGAGAAGCCCCCCAGCCCGGCGCCCTCGGAGGGGTCGCAGCCCGAGCCCCCCGTGGCCGTGGTGACATCAGCAGTGACGTCACCAGTGGTGACCTCAGCGGCGGTGACCTCGGCGGTGACAGTGACCTCAGCGGCGGTGACGTCAGCGGTGACGTCAGCAGCGGCGGCAGTGACGTCAGCGGCGCTGCCGGCGTCGCCGCCGCCCCCCGCCGCGGCCGCCCCCCCTGCGTCCCCCGAGCGCGAGGAGGCCGAGGCGGCGCGGCCGCTGCATCTGGCCAAGAAGCAGGAGACGGCGGCCGTGTGCGGGGACACGGACGAGGACGAGGCCGAGAGCGGCGGCGAGGGCATCTTCCGCGAGCGCGACGAGTTCGTGGTGCGCGTCGAGGACATCCAGGCGCTCAAGGTGCCCCGGCGACCGGCGCGGGCACAGGGACTGGGATTGGGATTGGGGCTGGGATTGGGGAGGGACGGGGACACGGCGGGATCCAGGAGGGACTGGGATTGGGAGGAACTGGGAAGGACTGGGAGGGACTGGGAAGGGCCTGGGGGTCTTTGGAAAGGATTGGGAATGGACTGGGAAGGGATTGGGGGGCTCTGGAAGGGACTGGGAGACTCTGAAAGGGACTGGGGGTCTCTAGGAGGGACTGGAAGGGACTGGGGAGGACTGGGGGTCTCTGGGAGGGGCTTGGAATGGACTGGGAGGGCCTGGGAAGGGATTTGGGAGGAGCTGGGAGTCTGTGGGAGGGACTGAGGAGTCTCCAGGAGGGAGCAGGGAGTGCTGGAGCAGGCCTGTGGATCCCGGGGGCTCCCGGGCGGTCCCGGTGGGTCCTGGGGGGTCCCCGGGGGTCCGTGGGGGGTGCGGGGCCTGGGGGCGTGCTGACCCCCCCCCCACAGCTGGCACTGCAGACGGGCCGGGAGCCGCCGCCGATCTGGCGGGTGCAGAAGGCGCTGCTGCAGAAGTTCACCCCCGAGATCAAGGATGGGCAGCGGCAGTTCTGTGCCACCAGCAACGTGAGCGCGGCGGGGACACCCCGGCGGGACAGGGGGACACCCCTGGGGCAGGGGGACATCTCCAGGACACAGGGACACCCCTGGGGACAGGGGAACACCTCCGGGACATGGGAACACCCCTGGGGACATGGGGACTCCCCTGGGGCAGGGGGACATCTCCAGGACACGGGGACACCCCTGGGGACAGGGGAACACCTCCGGGAC
>NW_020456131.1:2882-3517 GCF_003342845.1 Nothoprocta perdicaria
CCCCTGGGGCAGGGGGACATCTCCAGGACACGGGGACACCCCTGGGGATGTGGGGAGCCCCTGGGGACACAAGGACACCCCTGGGGACACAGGGAGTCCACAGGGACACCCCTGGGGATACCCCTGGGAACATGGGGACCTCCTTGGGAACATGGGGACACCCCCAGGACATGGAGACCCCATGGGGACCCAGGGAGCCCCAGGACACCCCCTGGGACAGGGGGACACCCCTAGGGACACGGGGACACCCTCAAGGACAGGGGACTCCCCCAGGACACGGGGACACCCCTGGGGACAAGGCCGGGGGGGGGGAGGGGGCAGGACCCTGTGGAGGTGTCAAGACGCTGGGGGGAGGGTTCGGGGGTGTTTGGGGACAGTGAGGGGGTCCTGGGGGTGTTTGGGGTGCCCTGACCCCCCCATGTCCCTCCCCCCCAGTACTTGGGCTATTTTGGGGACGCCAAGAACCGGTACCAGCGGCTCTACGTGAAGTTCTTGGAGAACATCAACAAGAAGGACTACGTGCGGGTGTGCTCGCGGCGGCCCTGGCACCGGCCCCTCGCGGCTGTCAGGTGGGACATGGGGACACGGGGGGACATTGGGGACACTGGGGGGACATTGGGGACACCGGGGGGACA
>NW_020456131.1:4240-8676 GCF_003342845.1 Nothoprocta perdicaria
GGCTGTTGGGGGGGGGGGTCAGGCCCCGGCCCGTTTTTTTGGGGGGATTTCGGGTGTTTTGGGGCTCGTGGAGCTTCCTGTCTGGCCCCGCCCCCTGGGCGGGTCCCTCTCAAGGGTGGGTGGGGCTGTCCGTGAAGGGGGCGGGGTTCTCCCTGGTGGGCGGACCTCCCTTTAAAGGGGGCGGGGCTTTCAGCTGAGTGTGGCCCCTCGGTCCAAAGGGGCGGGGCTCTCTGTTAAAGGGACAACATCGCCTGCCATTGGGTGCTGTTGAGGGAGTAGGCGGAACCTACTTGGTGGGCAGGGCTTCCCGTTTTAAGGGGCGTGGCTCTTAAGCAGCTCCCATGGCGTAAAGGGGCCCCTTTATGCCATTGGGTGCTGGTGAAGGGGGCGGGGCGTGCTTGGTGGGCGGGGCTGCCCTTTAAAGGGGCAACGACCCAGGATGCGGCAGGCTGGTCAGTGGGACCCATTCAAAAGGGGGTGTGTGTGGGGGGGCCCTCCCGTGGGGGGCAGGGCGTGCCCAGGGGCGGGGCCTCTCCTTAAAGGGGCGCTGCGCTCCGCAGAGCGGGCGCCGGCGGGGCGGGTGCTCAACACGCGGGCCATGAAGGAGATGTACCGCAGCTACGTGGAGATGCTGGTGAGCACCGCGCTCGACCCCGACATGATCCAGGCGCTCGAGGACACCAACGGTGAGCCCCGAGGCGGCCCCCGAGACCCCCCGAGACCCACCCCGGGACCCCCCACTCCCTGGGAAACCCTGGGATCCCCACCCCATTGGGACCACTACCCCACCAGGACCCTGACCCCACCAGGACCCACACCCACCGGGACCTCAGCCACATCGGGACCCCCACTGGGCACCCCCACCTCACCGGGACCCCCTCCGAGACTCCCACCCCACCAGGACCTCCCCCTCCCCCTGGGAACTCTCCTGGGACCCCCACCAGGAACCCCCACACACACTGGGACCCTCACTGGGACCCCCACCCCATCAGGACCCTCCGCCCCGCCACCGGGAACCCCCCGGGACCCTTCCCCCTGGAACCTCCCGGGTTCCCGCCCCCGGGCCCCCCCGGGCCCTCCCGCTAAGCGGTGCCCCCCCAGATGAGCTCTACCTGCCGCCCATGCGCAAGATCGACGGCATCCTCAACGACCACAAGAAGAAGGTCCTCAAGCGGGTGCCGCTCAACCCCTCCCTGCAGGTGGGGCCGGGGGGCGCCCGGGGGGGCGCAGGGTGGGGGGGGTTGCGGGATGGCTCCTGGGGGCCCATAAATGACCTTGGGTGCTGCATGGGTGCCCTGTGCGTGTCTCGATGACGTTGGGTGCCCCGGGTGTCCCCAGGAGGCCGATAAATGAGCCTGGGTGCTGTGGGGGTGACCTTAGATGAGCTTGGGTTCTGTACGTGTCCCCAGGAGCCCCCAGGCACAACCCTGGGTGCAGTGCGGGCATCCTATGGGTGTCTCTAGAAGACATTGGGTGTCCCCGTGAGCCCCATAGACACCCCCGGGTGCCCCTAGGTGACGTGGGGTGCCCCCAGGCTCCCCATAGACACCCCCGGGCGCCCGTAGGTGACATTGAGCGCCCCCAGGAGCCCCATAGACACCCCCGGGTGCCCCTAGGTGACGTTGGGTGCCCCCAGGAGCCCCATAGATACCCCCGGGTGCCCCTAGATGACGTTGGGTGCCCCCAGGAGCCCCATAGACACCCCCGGGCGCCCCTAGATGACGTTGGGCGCCCAGACTCACCTCGGACCCCCCGCCCCGCGGTGGCGCCGCGGGCCGGCGGGTGACGCGGCCGCCCCCCCAGGAGGCCCTGCACACCTTCCCCCAGCTGCACGCGGAGCGCGCCGAGGCGCTCGTCAAGCTGCGCCCCGCCGGCGAGCCCTACAACCGCAAGACCCTCAGCAAGGTCAAGCGCAGCGTGGGCAAGCCGCAGGTAGGGGGGGGCGCGGGGGGGCTGGGGGGGCCCTGGGGAGCCTGGAGGTCTGGGGCGGCTTGGGGGCTTCCTGGGGATCTGGGGGGGCTGCGGGAGGACATGGGGGTCCCCGGGAGGTCCTGGGCGGGGGGTCCTGGAGGTGCTGGGTGCCCCAGGAGGTTCCCACAAGCACAGGAACCTCGGCCAAGAGCCTGGCAAGGCCCGGGGATGGGGGTCCTGGGGGGCCCAGGAGGTCCTGGGGGTCCAGGCTGGAATCCTGGGGGTCCTGGAGGGGTCTGGGAGGTCCTGAGGGTCTTGGGATGTCCCTGGGGGTCCTGGGGTGTCACTGCGGGGGGCTCAGAGCCCCCCGAGGACCTTGAGATGGTTCCCAAGGTGCCCTAAGGGACCTGGAGCTCCTGGGGGCTCCTGAGGCCGCCGGGGGGGTCACGATGCTTGGGGGTGCTGGGGGGGTCCCGGGGGGTTCCGGGGTGCTGGCTGAGCCCCCCCACCCCCCACAGGAGTTCAAGGTGGAGGTGGAGAAGTCCTTCTTCTACACGCTCTACCACTCGCTGCACCACTACAAGTACCACACGTTCCTGCGCTGCAAGGACGAGGTGGGCGCCCGCGGCCCCTCGGGTCCCCTCCTGTCCCCTCGGGTCCCCTCGGGTCCCCTTGGGTCCCCTCGCATCGCCTCATGTCTCCCCTGTCACCAATGTCCCCACCTCCCTGGTGCTGTGTCTCCGCGCTGCCGTGTCCCCATGTCCCTTTGTTCCCGCACTGACGTCTCCCCGTGTCCCGTGTCCCTGTGCTGACGTCTCGCCATGTCCCGTGTTCGTGGTGCTGTGTCCCTGCGCTGACGTGTCCCCATGTCCCCATATCCCCGTGTCCCTGGTGCCGTGTCCCCCCGCTGACATGTCCCCGTGTCCCCATGTCCCCGCATCCCCGCGCTGACGTGTCCCCGTGTCCCCATGTCCCCGCGTCCCCGCGCTGACGTGTCCCCGTGTCCCCATGTCCCCGCGTCCCCGTGCTGATGTGTCCCCGTGTCCCCGCGCTGACGTGTCCCCATGTCCCGTGTCCCCGGTGCGCCGCGCAGACGACGGCCATCGAGGGGCAGGACGAGGACCTGGGCCAGGAGGAGGTGGTGCAGCAGTGCATGCGCAACCAGGCCTGGCTCGAGCGCCTCTTCGACTCCTTCAGCGAGCTGCTCACGCAGGCGCAGAGCCAGTGCGCGTGACGGGGCGCCCTGCGGGGACACCCCCTGCGTGGGGACACCCTGCTGTGGGGACACCCTGCGTGGGGACACCCCCTGCTGTGGGGACACCCCGTGTGAGGACACCCCGTGTGGGGACACCCCTGCGGGGACACCCCCTGTGTGGGAACACCCTGCTGCAGTGGCACCCTGCGGGGACACCCCTTGCCGTGGGGACACCCTGATGGGGACAGTCTGTGGGGACACCCTGACGAGGACACCCTGTTCGGGGACACCCCCTGCTGTGGCACAGCACGGCCACAGGGATATCCTGCCGTGAGGACACTCTGCGTGGGGACACCCCGACTGTGGGGACACCCCGACCGTGGGGACAACCCCTGCTGCAAGGACACGCTGCTCGGGGACACCCCTGCCATGGGGACACCCTGCACGGGGACACCCCGGCCACAAGGACACCCTGTGCCGTGGGGACACCCCGGTCATGGGGACACCCACGGGGACACTCCAGCCACAAGGACACCCGCTGCCATGGGGGCATCCTGCTGCAAGGACACCCCTGCAATGGGGACACAGGGACACCCTGCTTGGGACACCCCAAAGGGATACTCTCCTTGGGGACACTCCCTGCAATGGGGACACCCCACGGGGACACCCTGCTCGGGGACACCCCAGCCACGGGGACGTCCCCCGCTGCTGTCCAGGACAGGGACACCCCCGACGGGGAGGAGCCCTCGGGTGGGGACACCCCGCCCATGGGGACACCCCAGGCATGGGGACATTTCCTGGCGTGAGGGTGTCCCCAAGGACGGGACCTCTTGGGAGGGGGCCACTCTGGGATGGGGACATCCTCCAAGACGAGGACATTGTCCTGGGAAGGGGCACCCCCCATGGGGACACCCCCCCGCGGGGACACCCCCACCCATGGGGACAAGGCCACCCCCTTCTGGGGACAGGCACCCCCTATACATGGGGAGCGCCCCCCCCACCGGAGATGGGGACACAGCCCTGGGGCCACCCCCAGGACCAGCCGTTCCCCCCCACCTGGGACCCCCCCCTTTGGGGACAAGACCCCCAATTTGGGGAAAGGGACCCCCCCACCTTAAAGGAGCCCCCACACCAGGATTGGGACCCCCACCATAGGGTGTCCCCCAGGATCCCAAATTTGGGAGCCTCCCCCGGGCATCAGAGGCAGCGAGGGGCTCCCCCCCCCAAAACAGGGGCCGGTCCATTCCCCCCCGCCCCCCCCTCCCGGAGAACCCTTATTTATATATATGTATAAATGTCTATTAGTAACCTCCGTTCTCCGTCCCCACAG
>NW_020456131.1:9915-11171 GCF_003342845.1 Nothoprocta perdicaria
CGAGGGGCGGGGCTTGCACGAGGCGGGTCTCATATAAGGGGGGGCTCTGATAGCTGGGGGGGGTGCATGGGGGAGTCTTTACAGGCTGGAAGGGGTCACAAAAGAGGAGGGTCTTTATGGTGCGTCTTCCTGTTCTGGATCCAAGATGGCCGCCATGGCCCAAGGGGGTGGAACTTCCTGTTCCGGTCCACGATGGCCTCTATGGTGCAAGGGGGTGGGGCTATCTGATCCCGATCCAAGATGGCTGCCACTAAGGGTGGGATTTCCTCCTCTGGACCCAAGATGGCTGCCTTGGCCCAAGGGGGCGGAACTTCCTTCTCTGCTTTCAAGAGGGTTTCTGTGGCCCACGAGGGCGGGACTTCCTCTTCTGGATCCAAGATGGCTGCCATTAAGGGGGGGACTTCCTATTTTAGATCCAAGATGGCCACCCTTGTCCACTGGGGTGGAACTTCCTGTTCTGGATCCAAGATGGCCACTGCGGCCTATGACAATGGTACAGAGCGGATCCAACATGGCCAACATGGGCGGGACTTCCTGTTGTGGCAGGGCCAAAGGCGCAGCCTGGGCGGGATTTCCTGTCACGATCAAACTCCTATGGCTGCCCGTAGGGGCGGGACTTCCTGTTTGGAGCTGCTTCACAGCACCCCCTAGCGGCAGCCCTCCCGGATGTGGGCAGGCCCAAGATGGCCGCCAGGGGAGGGACTTCCTGTTTCGGCTCTATTCGAGCAGTGGGGAGCCCAGAGCGGGTCCGGGTGGGTGGGGGGGGCTGGGGGCGGATCCCGGGGGAGGGGTCATGGCGGGGGGGGGGGGTCGCCCCCCTGCCCATACAAGGCGCTGTGCCCGGCGGGAGGGGGCGGGGCTCGACTGCCTGGCTCCGCCCCCTTGCTCTACTCAGCGTGAAGGGCCGGAAAGGCATCGCCGCCGTCTCCTAGCAACCGCCTGCCATACGCTCCCGGCGGCCCTTGCGCGCCCCCGACCTCCCCATGGGCTGCTGGGAGTTCTCCACCCCCCCTCCTATTGGGGCCGCGCGGCGCGGGCGCTGCTGGGATTTGTAGTCCCACCCCCTGTACTACGGCTCCTATTGGTCCCCCTCGGCGCGGGCGCTGCTGGGAGTTGTAGTCCCACCCCCCGCACTACGGCTCCCGTGAGGCCCCGCGCGCGGCGCCGCCCCCGCAGCGGAGCCGAGCGGGTAAGATGGCGGCGGGGGCGGCAGGGCTGGTCCCGCGTCTTTAGGGCGGGGGGCGGAGGTACCGGGG
>NW_020456131.1:11507-13746 GCF_003342845.1 Nothoprocta perdicaria
GGGTGATGGGGGAATTTGGGGCGGGACTGGGGAGATTTGGGGCAGGAGGAGCAGATTTGGGGTGGGAATGGGGGGCTTTGGGATGGAAAAGGGGCAGGTTGGGTTTTAAAAAGCGGTGTTTGGAAGGAAAATGGGTGTCTGGGGTGGAAAAGTGGGGTTTGGGGAGGGGGCTGGGCTAGGGGAGGTGGAGGGAGTGCTGGGCAAAGGGGATTGGGGGTGAAAAGAAGGGATTTTGGGTGGAAATTGGGGGATTGTTGCATAGAAATGGGGATATTGGGTGGAAATGGGGGCTATTGAGGTGGAAAAGGGGATATTGGAGTGAGAAAGGATTTTGGGGTGAAAATGGAGGAATTTGGCTAGGAGAGGAAAAATATTGGAATAAGATTGAAATATTTTGGGAAATAAAGGTAATTAGGGTGTCAATGGAAAAGGTTTAGAGTAGAAAAGGGGGCTTTGGGGCAGCAGGAGGGGGACGACCCCCCACTATTGGGTCCCCCCTGCCAATGTGTCTCCCCACCCCCCCCACCCCCCCAGGCCTTGGTCCCGGCCATGGAGGAGGAGGAGGAGAAGCCGCCGCGCGCGCCGGGGCGGGAGGAGGGCGAGGATGGGCGGGGGGGGCACCCCGGGGACGCCCCCCCCGAGGCCGAAGGCTGCCCCGGGCAACTGCTCGTGGTGAGTAAAGGAGGCGGGGAGGGGGTCGGGGGGGCCCGGATGCCTGGGTCCCCTGCCCCCCGCCGCGGTGCTGAGCTCCTCTCCTCTTCCTCGCAGAAGGCTCTGCCCTGCACGGCCGCCTGGGCTGCTGAGCAAGGTGGGACAGGGCACGGGGGGGGGCACAGGGGGGCCTTGGTGTCCCCTGTCCTGCCCTCCCGCTGTCCCCATGGGGGGGGACACAGACACACAATTGGGGGCCCCTTGTTGTCCCTCCCGTGTCCCCTCGGGGCTCCCGTCACCTCCTCCCTGTCCCCGTGTCCCGTGGGACCCCGTCCTTGTCCCTGGTGGCCCTGGGGGGGGGGGGCCCTCCCTGGCCCTGGTGTCACTTGTCACCCCCCCGCCCCCCCCCGGCCTGCCCCGTGTCCTTGGGCTCTGTGGCACCAGTTTTGTCCCCTCGCGTTGTGTCTGTGTCACTCGTCACTGCGGGATGTGTCACCGTCCTTGTTGTCCCCTGATGCCTCTCGTGTCCCTGGGCTCTTGTGCCTGTCACCCGTGTCCCCATGGTGGCAGTTACCTGGAGAGACCTGTCTCCTGTGTCCTTGTGGTGCCTGTCGCTCCGTGGCACTCGTCACATTGTCCCCATGTTCATCTCCTTGTGGGGCCCGGCCCCTGTGTCCCGTGGTGATTCCCATGTCCCCCCAACCCCTGTCCCTTGTGTCCCCATAGGGCTTCCCATGTCCCCATCCCCTGTCCCCATGTCCCCATAGTGCCCCCCGTGTCCCCCAGCCCCTGTCCCCATAGTGCCCCCCCTGTCCTGCAGGACCTGTCCCCTATGTCCCCGTAGTGCCATTCGTGTCCCCCAGCTCCTGTCTCCCATGTCCCCGTAGGGCCCCCCATGTCCCCGTAGGGCCCCCCATGTCCCCGTAGGGCTCCTCTGTCCCCCGTCCCCGCTCACGGGCTTGTTCCCGCAGAGGCCGTGAGGAAGAGGATGTCGCGGTGCCAGGAGCCGCGCGCGCAGGGCCCGGTGAGTGCCTTCCCCCCCCCGCCACCGTCACCATCCCCATGGTGGGGGGCAGCTCTGTGTCGTCCCCCCCCCAGGTTAATTAGCTAATTAACGACCCCCTCGCGTGCGGTGCAGGTGTGGGGGCTGCTGGAGCAGCTGCAGAGGGGCTGCCGGGCGGCGCTGCGGGGCCAGCCCCCCGGCGGGGCCGCGGCCGCGGGGTGAGCACGCCGGGGCCCCTTGGGGGGGGTGGAGCGGGACGCCAGGGACCCCTGGGAGCGGGGCGGTGGACGCCGGAGACCCTGGGGGGGGGAATCCGGACACCCCCAGCACCCCTGGACCCCCATGGGGGTGGAGGCCTCCCGGACGCCAGGCCCCCAGCATGGGCGGGTGGGGGTGGTACCCGAACGCCGGGGCCCTCAGCGTGGGGGGGCCGCCGACGTCGCCGTGTCCCCCCCGCCCCCGCAGCAGTGACGGGGACGGCGACGGGGACGAGCTGGAGCTGGTGGCCGAGATGCGGGTGGGCGACGCGGCGGCCGCCTCGCGCCTCCTGCGCCGGCCCCGGCCCTGGCGGGCGCCCAAAGCAGG
>NW_020456132.1:0-23415 GCF_003342845.1 Nothoprocta perdicaria
AAAAAAAAAAAAAAAGTAGATGGGCTATTTTAGTCAACCGTTTCTGTAGTTAAAGTTTCATAGCCACCTGATAAACAAAGCAGTTTCTATCCCCAGTAACGTTGAACCCTCCAAACCCCCTAGACTTATTAGCTTAAATTATCTAACTTCATTAACCATCTCGTTTACTTCCAATGGGGCGGAGGCCCTGTCGTACTAACGTGATCGGTACCGGTGACCGTCTGGTTTGGCAGGAGAGCGGAAGGGCAGCGTTTGCAGCGTTCGTCAAAGTAACTCCAGCTCGCAGTGTTATTGCAAAAAACTAAGGGTGGCTTACAAAACTATTAGCAACAGTGATTTTTATCAGTATTATGTAACATATCAGATTTATTTTATTTAAAAAGAATTATTTATACCATTAACAGATTCTTATATATATTAATGTGGCTGAAATGTGCAGGTTAAATCTATTAACCAAATTATTTATGTTATATTAAGTGAGAAATGTGAAACATATGTAGAAAAAAAAATAATAACACTACAGATTTAAAAGTCTAAAGCTATGAGCCATTATAAAATTAACAAACGGAAGTGTAGCACAACATTATTTCCATTTTATTTCCTTTGTTTTGAACACGGCCGGTGGCGGTGGTGGCGGCAGCGGTGACAAGCTCTGTTGCGGAGCCTTCCCGGAGCAGATCCGGGCTCCCCGTCCCTGCTCCCGGACGGGCTCCGTAACCCGCTGCTCGTGTGGACCCTGCAGCGACTCCCAGGTGCTTGTGGAGGCACCTCGGGAGGCGCTTGGTGAGGCGGCATCGGGCGCCATGAGGCGACGTGAGGGCGCCATGAGGCGAGGCCAGGCCTGGGCGCCATGAGGCGACCTGAGGGCGCCATGACGCGACGCCGCGGCGCCATGAGGCGCTGAGGGGCGGCCCTGCCTCGGCGCTCGCCCGCGGCCCCCCTGCCCCTTCGGGCACGAGCCGACACGTCCGTTGTGTTCCCAGATCTGTGTTGTCCGTTTTCGGTGGCCGCGTGGCCGCCGCTCGTCCTCGCCTGCGTTTTTCACTCCTGCCCGTGTGCCTGCGTGTCCTCCGTCTCTCTCCACCTCTGTGTCCTGTCCCAATGGCTGCGTTGGCACCGACCAGCCCTTCCTTCGGCTTTTTAGGTTTGTGCTTTCTCACCACTGTATACTTTACATTAGTAGGCTATGTAAAGTATTTTTGTGCACTTGGTTTCATTGGTTAATGATGGCATTGATGTGGGTGCTAGGAGTAGCTTGTGTCAGTCCATACAGGTTTTTTTTTTCTTTCTTTCTCTCTCTTTTAGAGTTCTTATGGTTTCATGTAAGCAGTTAATGTAAATATTGTGAGCATTACAGGTCATGCAGTGTTGTAACATTTTAAAAAATGTTGCACCGACTTTACAATTAAAAAACTGGTCACTCGTACTTGAATTTTGCCCATAGAGCCATTTCTTTCTCTTTGCATTAAAGCATAATATACTTTTTTGATGGAGGCCCAACCCTTCTTTCTACCTTATTATTTTTTGTTTAATAAATCTATATTTTTTCTAATAGAAGACTTAAAATGAAAATTAAAAAAAAGACTACTTTTTGCCTACTTGCTAATTTAAGAGAGAATTCCTATATTTAAAAAGTGAAAAAATACTCCATTGTGGAAAGTGGAACAAGGTTTCATTTGTCGTTGATATGGCACAATCACGCAGAGCTGAACTGGCTGAGCAAAGGGAGCCCACAAAGTATTTCAGTATCTTGGTAGATTTTAGTGAACTACGTGATTCTTTGAGGATGTAAAGTGTTACATATTCTTGTCTATTTATTTATTTATTTATTATGCCTTTTTTTTTCTCTTTTTTTTTTTTTTTTTTTTTATTTTGTGGCAATGTGGTTGAGTCATTCAGATGACGTTCAAATTAAAGGAAATATTCCTCTTTCTATTATGGTGCATTTTGTGAACACCATAAAAATATTTTCATTTATTCCGATGGATTTTCTTCCTATTTTCACTTCTGACCAAAAGTTTTGCTGATATCAGCCTTGAAAATAATATCTGCATAGTAAAAAACCCAACACTTCTCTGATGTCCCCAGTCTGCTATACTCACAGTCTAAGGTGCTAGGGGTTAAAAAGAACGTAAAGCTATTTCCTCAATCAGTTTTGCTGAAGGTTTATAAGTAATGTGGTATCGTTTTGGAGTCCCTGGGTTTGGTGGTATAGAAATATTAGAGGACTCATGGTGGACTGAATTACCTTAGGACTGCTACCTTTCCTAGTTACAGTTTGTATTTTGCTATGTAGGGTTGTAATGTGAGAATGCCAGAAGAGCAGTAGCATAAAAATGCTTTTCTATTTTTTAAAAAAACCCATTCTAGTCTTACTAAGAATTAGAAATTTTTTTAATATCAGTTTTGTAATTTTTGATAAAGTTGTCAATATTATGATTAAATCACCAGAAAAAAAAGTTACTGTGATGTTCTCTTGGGGGCAGGGACTATGTCTTCCTATGTCTTTGTAAAATGCCTAGCTCAAGGGGGTGCCCAAGCCCAAACTGGACCATGGGCACCACTCCAAAATTAAATAGCAGCCAACGATGTTAAAGGCGATTAAAATGTAAACAAAAAAAAAAAATTGAGAATTCCCAATTAAGAGTGAAAGCCTGGTTACCTGTCCATAGTTTTCCTGTCGTATCCCATCCCAGTGTGATGCTGTCCCAAGCAACGTCCGGCAGGTAAGTTAAGGAAATCGGTGGCTGTCAAAGCTGTTTCCTGCAAAAAGCAGGACACTGGTTTAAGCCGAAGCATAACTGCACCTTCCACATAGTCTTCAGCGTCTTTATTCTCTCTGCTGGTTTTAATGGCACTAACGGAGCAGCTCACAGTTCAGAGTTCCCTAAGAAATGTTAACCAAGTGGTGCTTTAAGCTGTTCTTCGTTTACAGAATCCCAAACATATAAGGAGATAATTTAGTTGAAAATTCATGGCGAGCACAACTGAAATAAACTCTGGGAAACATGTTGAGGTTTCAAAACAAACGCAGAGTTTGCCACGGCATTTCTCTGCCCACATGATAAAAGAATTGGGGGACCCTGCCAACCACTGGCACTCAGCTTGCTGTGGCTGTAATGCACGATGGCTATAAGGGGCCCTGGCTATAGTGTGCACTGGTAATAATGGGCCCTGGCTATAACGCTCCCTAGCTATAACATACCCCAGCTATAATGTGCCCTGGCCGTAATGCACCCTATTTGTAATGTACCCTGGCTGTAACACACTCCAGCTATAATGTGGCCTGGCTATAATGCACCCTGCTATAACACATCCCAGCTATAATACTCCCTGGCTATAACACCCCAGCTATAGTGCGTCCTGGCTATAATGCGCTCTGGCCATAATGCGCCCTGGCTATAGCATGCCCCAGCTATAATGCACCCTGGCCATATCGCGCCTGCGCTGCCCAGGAGCCGCGGGTGACTGGAAGAGCCCTGGATGGCTGCTCTCCCCGAGTGCCCCGAGTGGGGGGTTCCGCTGCTCTCCCTGTGTGAGGGTTGTGCCCCACAAAGCACTGCCTGAGCCTGGGCGCGTTTTAACTCCCACTTTAAAGCACATCCCAGAGAGGCTTCATCCTTGGTATTTTTTCTGTGGCGAGATAGGTCTTGGAATGCTAATCCAACAGAACATAAGGGTTTAGGACATGGAACAAAAAAAAAAGAAATTAGCTCTTCCTGGAACTTTTTATTCCGGAAGAGATATGGGAAATGAGAAGGCTTTGATAAGACTTGCTGTGGGCCACAGTCCATTTGGGGAAGGCGGCTTTGCTGCAGAAGAGCAGCCCAGCGCAGGACACTGCAAGAAGCTTCTCCCATGCGAACCTACAAGTGTCCGTGAGCACGACCTGGCACAATACAGGGAAGGAAGGACAACAAAAATGCACCTGGCTGCTCCCTGGTGTGGAGGTGGCATCTGCACTGAAGGCTGCAGGTTGCAGAGCCACCGTTTCTGTGCGTCTCTGAGCAGCACTAAAGCAGCCTCGGTAGCAGGTGAGAGCGAAGTCTCCGTCGCAGCCACTCGCAGATCAAGGTCTAGTGGTGCAAGGAGAGGCCGGTGCTGCTGCCGGCAATGCTTTTAGGTAGCTAATAATGTGATAATCTGCATTAACTTTTACTGAAACCGGGAATCGTGGTGCTGCTCTTGCCTGGGGAAGTGTCTGCATAACAAAGTTAGACCTACAGGACAGAGGAAGAACAGATTTCAGGGAAGAATAAATGCTTTTGGTTTGAGAAAAATAACAAATATGTATGTGTATATATATATACACACACGGGGGGGTTTTTTATATATATAACACTTTAACTCAGCTGATTCCTGCCTCACATTTATTTGCAGCAAGTGAACATATGCATGTGTGTGTATAACCTGGCACCGAGTGAAGCAGCAACATGTTGCAAAATCTCCCGGAGCCGACGGAAAATTCTGCCCCTTACCCCAATCCAGAACTGAATTTAGAGAAAAGATGCCCATTTAATCCAAATTCAGAAGTTTTGTTCTCAGCCTATCCCAATCTAATTGAAGCAGTTGTTAATTTGTGATGGAAGTTTTTTTAATTGCAGGAAAATAATTTGTTGCTTGTCTCTTTCTTCCCTAGTAAGAAAGAATCAATACAACTCACAGCAATTATTAGGGTTTGACATTATCTATTAGCAATTGTGGAGCCTGTTCTCTGCTTCTGAGGAAAAAGTGATTTGGGGGATTTAACCCCCTAAATGAAAGGAGTCTTTTTTTTTTTTTTTTTTTTTTTGGTGTGGTCGTTGTTCTATTATTAGTTTAATGTATTGTGATAGAACTGAAAGCTAATGAACTGAGAACTTGCAGCTCCAGGACTCGGGCCCATAAATCCTGCAAGTTTCCTATAGAGGAAACAATGAGCAGACCCTGTAATTCCTGCTCCCAATATTGCTACAAAAAGACATCAGCAAAATCAGCCCAAACAACCAAACTATTCTGCCAGCTACCATCATAGTCCTTAAAAACAGATGCCAGTGTGGCACGTCTGCTTAATCGCCCATCTGATTTTAAATTTATATTGTTGTGTTGGGGAAAAAAATAATACGTGGGGAGAAAGAAGGTGCAGACACAGAACCTGTTTCCACACGTGAGCCCAGGCTGGAGCTGGGCTGCAGCCTCCAGCCTTCACAGCTGCTCCTGTACCCTGTGAGGGGCCGTGGATCTTCTTTGCTCCAGCTGAGTCATCTTCCTTACAGCTTTTGGCCTTTGGTTTTCTCCTACATGAGGAATCCTGCAGGATCCATCAAATTTGAGATTCTTCACGGCTGGCAGAGGGGGAAGAGCAATGGGAGGAACAACCGTGAAGTCGTCTGAGACATCACCAAAAAAACCCCGAATGAGAACAGCTTGGAGCTGCTGTACGGGTGCAGAGGGTTCAGTCTTCAGGGGGATTCAGGCAGGAAATTTGGTGAAGAAGAAAATAATGAGCTATGGTTAAAAGTATTTAAAGGAGGAAGGAATCATTTTCAGCGTCTTGCTTACACTGTCGCTGTTGATCTCATCCCGGAGCAGCTGTTCAGGCTTTCGGTTGCTGACAACATGCGGTCTCCTCCAGCCTGCTGTTCATTTTTCAGAGATTAAAAAAAATATCCTACAAAAAAGGAAGTGAACATAAATTAGAAAATAAAAGGCATTTGACATTTTAGATTTTAGCATTTTAAGTTATGAAGAAGGTTATTAGCTCCCAGGAGCCAGTTATTGAAGTATCTAACATGTTCTTTGATGATGGAATATCTCCAGAAAGAGCGATATAACAATCCCTGACAACTCTGTTTTTTAAAGAGAAAATTTTTACGTTCCCATTCCAGAACACTGAGGCTGCAGTCACTCTTTGCAAGGACTCTTCTTGTGCACCCGTATGGCCTGATCATATACAGAAGTTGAACTGAAAGATGAATGAACTGTGCAGAACAGAAAAGAGACCTAAATTTTCAGAAAACTTCATGCAGAAATTACTGTAGGTCCCCCTGCACATGCGGTTTGTAGCTGCTAGTTCTTACAGAGGCGCCCGCAGGGTGTGATGCAGAGCAGTGCTCATCCCCAAGGGTGGTCAGAAAGGAAAAATAGTGTCCCAAGGGAGGCTGCTCCTTGGGAAACCTCTGGAGAGGAGCTGCGGAGCGACATGATTCTGGAGCCAGCAGCAGGGGCTGAGCTGGAGGCATCAAATCTGCGGCCTGATCCGTTAATTGGAATTTGTTAAACCTCGGAGAGAAGGAAGGAAGAAGCTGGGGCAGGAGAGGCAGCAAAACCGCCCCCCTGCTGCCCTCAGACCGACGGGGTGAGTGCCAGGAAAACGCTGACACTGCCCAAATCTCTGTGATGAATAACTTGATTGGCATAGCGCAGTTAAAAATACATACAATTTTAAGGATTACTTTTAGATTTAAAAATAAGGACAGAGCAAGTTTTAGTTAGGAGATTTATGAGCATACAAGCACCCCTAAAATCAAAGGCAAAACCCAAAGCAAGGCTGGTGTCAGAGCAGCAACCTGTGCAGGAATCCTGTGCCCCTGGGGCGGCCTCTCCTACCTGCAGGATCCAGAAGTATCTGGAGAGCTTCCTGGTGCGGAGCGAGGTCAGGAGAGCAGGGAAACAAACCGGGACAAGGCTGGGAGTGCCCCGGAGCATGAGGACACAAACCCCAAGAGCAGCAACGGGGCAAACTGCATCTCTGCTCAGTGTTTCTACCATGTGCGGAGTAGTCGCTGCATTTTAGCTATCTTTTTTTTTTCTTTTTAAATATATATTTATATTTTAGCATCAAAATATCTGCATTTGTGAGAATCAATCTACTTAAAAAATAATATTACTTAAATTCATGGATATTTAAAAAAGCAGCAAAGCCTAATAACAAATGATGAGTTATTCAGTGCAAATGTCAGATGTTAGTAGTGAATGTAAATGTAATTTTTTTTGAAGGGCTACGCTTTGCTATTACGACCATATGACACTACATCTGTTGGCTTGCTTTTCAGTTTATATCATTTCATTTTTATGTGTGTTGGGGAAAAGTTTGGGGAAATCCCACATTCAAATTTGAGCAGCATAATTTCCCCGCCCCTATTGATTTAGTGTTTGGTGCAGGTATGACTTCCACAGTGGAAATTAAATCAGAAACTGCTTCATTAGCGACCAAAGGCAGAAGTCTTCAATGAAAGTTCACTTCTGCTGAGAAGTTTCGGTGTGGAGACGAAACCCCCTCGTACTGGAGAATTCGAGATTCCAATGTTAAATTAAGGCAATCAGTGATGGGACGCGCACAAGGGGACGTAGAGGATCTGCCCCGGCCCACGAGCAGCTCCAGATGCCTTCGGACCCACATGGATTTATCCGCAAGCCGCTCCGGAGAGCACAGAATTGGAATCACGCCCTGGTCTTGCAGCCCAAGAGCTCCTGGGCTGAGGAGAGTCACTGCATATTGAGCTACAGCTCGATGAAAATGGGGCAGTGACGCTCCTGACGCTTTATTGATTTTTGTCTTAAAGCTTTCTAGGCATGACCATCCTGAAGATGTGAAGTATTTTGGAAAGAGCGAAGGTATTTAGTCCTGTTCCCAACCAAGCTTAGCAATAAAACTATTGCAGTCCTAACTGCTGGGTCAGGACGTAATGGATGTGAGCGATCCATGCAAACTGAGCAGACACTCTCCAGAGCTGCTCTCTTTGGGAACGGTTTCGCTCTTCGGGACCAGTGACCTGCTTCTCCCAGCTGCAAGGCGAGTCCCTTGGCCTCCGCCATGGGCAGAACTTGTAAGATTTCTGCACCCCTGAAGGAAACTCATTTTTTAACCTGCGCACGAGCTTTCTCTAACCAGGAACCCACCACGCAGTGCTGGTTGTTCAGTCTGTGTTTATTTGTTTGGTGCTACGACAAGGATCACAGCTGCAGTCTGAAAATGTGCGCATGAAGTCAGATGACAGAGACTCAGCACACAGCGGTGCAAGGGCCGTCACGGCGCAGCACAACTCCCAGAATCTCTTTAGCTCCACCAAAATGTGCTAGATTTTTCTAACCTGCTCTCCAGTGAGCGTGGGCTGCACCAAGAGAGGAGTCCCACCAAGGCACGGATCAGGATCGGGAAGCACCAGGAATGAGAGCAGTCAGTGTTTCCTTCCGTTCCCCTCCTCGCTCGCTTCCTTCTCCTCGCTGCTTCTTCTCAGTTCTCTCCTTCTCTCAGTTCTCTCCTGCTCACTCTCCTGCAGTGAGCAGGTCCAAATCACCTTCGATTAGAGAGGGTTAGAAACTACTGGGAAAAAATACAATCTCCTAAGACGGTAGGACCGAAGCGTGATTATTTAGCTCCATAAAAGACATAAAAATACAATATGATACTTCCTGCACGTAAACGTTACCATTCCGAATACAGGATTAACATACTGCCCGCATGGTTGTGTTGGGTTCCAGAGGAGCCCACATCTGGCAGCAACATGCAGTGCACGACAGAGCATCCTGGAGAAAAACAGGAGTCCATCCAAGACTCATCCTTTACTGGGATGTGATTTAGGAGCAATATTCTACAGGAGTTTGATGTTTTCCTCCACTGCAGTAATAGGCTTCGTGTTTCAAAACACCCAGCAGCACAAATTAGGTTTCTCATGTACCCAGAGATATCTCATATTTCAATAGGCCTCTCATGCTGAAGAAATATGTTGGGTTTTAATTCTTTCCTGACAGCTGAGGCTGTCTCATCCACGATTATTAATGACTATTTGCACTAATTGACACCGTTGCTGTTTTAGAAAAATCCCTTTCTTTTCACTTTTGCAAAACTTTTGCCTCCTTTAAGCCCAGCACATTCCAAAGCCCTCCCAACAAACTGAATCTGATCATCGCATTTTTCGCCCCAGCCAGTTTTTCTGTAATTTAGCCCAGGCAGAAATTCCATGGAAAATTACAGTCTTTTAGAAAGCTAATTGTTGCTGTAGCTATGATCTGTGTTATCTTATGCTTTTATTTCAGACAAACATACGTTCGCTCTGTCAGGATCGATGAGTGAGGGTATATATTGGGAAGTGGTGTGGGTTTGAAGTGGGATTTGCTTTGATATTTCTGTGAAAATCCATGTGATCGCTCCCTGACTCACATAGCTCAAAATAGGCAGTGATATCAACCATAGAATTCTTTATAGATTTTTTTTTTCTCTTTTCTTGCTTAGTTAGCTGCTCTTCAAAATATCCAGGTCATTATTCAAATCTGTGCTTCGATTAAAACGCTGGATGGCATCGTTCTTACTCATTGATGAATCACACTGGAACACATTTGGGTCCCACGGAGCAAACTCTGTGTAGGTTTAGTCACACAAGGGAGTCTGTTCAGCACATCACTCGCCGTGCTTAAATCAAGCACGCGCTTTTTGAGTACACGCTGCATACAAAGGGATTTATATAAACGTGTATACTTAAGATTTATATCTTCGCAAAGCAATGCTATCGAACTTAAATTTAGATCCAGGATAGAGAAATAAAATCACACGTAAAACGCACTGGCGGGCGCTACAAACGAAACGTGTTTGGCTGAATCTCTTTAATCTCTTTGTAAAGGCTGGGCTTGTGAGCGGGCCGAAGGCTCCGCGGCTCCCGCCGCAGCCGCACCGAGGGCCAGGGGAGGTTCCTCGGTGTCCCCCCATCCTGTGCAGAAGCCACTGCTGTGAAGATGCTTCACGCTGCTTGCTCTCATCCCTGTGAACATCTCCAGTATCAGATTTGAATTGTCACCGCACGGTCGTTCGCGGTAACGGGCATGCCCAGGAGGAACGAGGAGAACAGCACTTTACCTTAGGATACGGTTTAAAAAATAAACACATCAATTAGGTAATGTATGCAAAATCATTTCTGAAAGTCCATATCTCAGAATGGAGCAGCTATGAAAATTTATTCAAGGGAAGTGCAAAACCTGAGCTTCTAGCATCACCATTGTGAGTGGCAGGGCAGGCAGAGATGGGCTTTGCTCAATACATCCGTGACTGCGGCTCCTGGGATGCTGGGTACCCAACATCACTGTTGGAAAGACTTCTGAAAACGTATTTTCCAGCACATTCAAGGTACAATTAAGACAGGAAAATATTTCAGATGATTTAATTCAAAGTTTGTTATGAACGATGAGGTGTCCATAGGAATAGGGCAAATGAAGAACAGTTAAACACACTGAATTTAGAGCTTTCTAATTGACCAGTCCAGGAAAAGAGGTTGATTGACCTCAGGTTTATAGCTAGCGTTACTGGCACCCTTTGCGGGGAAGTATCATAGTTTCACAATTAAGAAATTAATTTTATAGAAAATAATATTGGGAGGTCACTAATTCAGGAGATATTAGATGTCAAGTACTATGGATCTGGTATTTTGGCAATCATGGAATGGACAAAATGAGGAATTCTACAATGCCCAAGTCACGTTTGCTACATGGGCCCCATGGATGGGGAGTTCCTCAGATGCTCCCTGATGCCTCAAAACATATCATGATCCATTGGGAAAAGAGATTGCCATGAAATCTGCAGATTACCACATTTCAGCCCTGATACTGTGAGAACAAAATGAGATAGGAAACGAAAAGGAATGTCCAAAGAAATGCTTAAAATCCCTGTAAGAACTCTCTTGATGTCTCCTTCTCTGAGGAGCAGGTACCTGGTTTATCTCAACTGCCCGCTGCTCACTGCCCTCCTATGTGCAGCAAACGCGTTTGCGAGCAGGTGGGACTTGGAATTTGAGTAATTTGGGTCCAAAGCTTCTGGACACACTGGACAAGCTCAAACTGCCGAGTGTTTGAATGAAGGAGCATTAGCTAAAAGATAGAGGAAGCCTCGGGATCTTTCAAAACCAAAGCACTAATTAATCTTTCCCTCTTCTTTTTCAAATTTGTCATATATGAGAATGGTTGAGGTTGGAAGGGACCTCTAGAGATCATCTAGTGCAGAAGAGATTTTGTTGATGTTACTTTCTGTCTTTGTTGTTGTTGTCCTGTACACTTTCTATTTTAAATCTTACTAGCACACACTTCTCTTAAAATCCTCATCTATTAAAAATCTAATAGGCCTAAACAGTCTTTTGTTGAAAACAGATCCCAAGAAAATTCTTAAGCTCAGACAAGACCCATATTACCAGAGTTTTGAGGTGGAAACTCTCACAACAATTTTGCCGTATGTGTTTTCATTGCAGGGAACTGCACAGGAGTGTTTATGTGGTGAAACGTGCAAAGGGGAACACCTATAGCCCGGGTTTTTAACCGCAGGCATTACTCTGCGTTAGGAATTGCAGGGTTAGGAATTCTCGTCACGCCTGCAACACTGCTTCATTTTTCCATGAAAAAAAAGCCTAAATTATTGCACAGATGTTACAAGAGCCTTCAAAGTTTCAGTTTCAAGAGCAAAACCTGCCGGAATTGGGGCTGGCGCTGAGCACGGGCAGCAGTGACACAGAAAGTGAAACAGGCGCCGCTGCTTTAGGGCTCATTAGCGCCGTCTCTGCACTCGCTGTAGGCATTTTCTCCACGTGGTTTGCCATTATTTTCTTATTTTCACCTCTTTTCTGCTGGTCCTGGTTTGTGTGTGTGTGCAGACTCCTCAGAGCTGCTGTGTATCACTAATATTGACCACGGAACGAAAGTGTTTTTGGATGAAAGCAAATAACACTTATTTTTACTAAACAATGTGTACACTGAAAAGTAGCATGAAGGGTTTACCTGAAATTAAAGCACTGAATCAAATCCCCTGCTTTTGTCAAACAGTGGCAGCTACTCCTACAAATCCCTCTTCGTCAGTGACCTGCAAGGTGTCTGCAATGCCCCATTGCCATGCAAAAAGGGGGCACTTAAGGGACACGGGGGACACTGCTGTGTCCTCCTCAGTTATTTAACTCATCCAGAGGAAACTGGTCTCCCTGCACATCTCTACAGGACAACATTTTTATTTAGAATAAAATATTTACATCAAAATGATCTCTTCTTGGGGTTTTCAATTGTTACTGCACTACGTAGCTTTACATGCAGTTCCACAAATATTGACTTGATTTGTTCATGATTTGCTTAAGTGTGAAACATGGCAACTCAGATTTCACAGGTGTCCTCTTATCCCTGCTTACTTCAACCTGAGCCCATAATTCAGTTCCCCCTGTTTAACATTTTTTTCCTCCTTTCGGTCTTAGTGAAGTTCAGAAAAACGTTGTCAACAGCCACGGTTCTGCCCGGACTCCAAACCGGAGTCCTGGCCGCGAGGAAGGGGCTCCGCTCATCCAGCTTCAAGTCCAACAGAAATGTGGAGACTCAGCGATATATAAAATGGTGCAAATAATGGTGTAAAAATAATGTAATAATGGTGTAAAGTTCCGTTCAAACGGAAACAAAAGCTCTGCTTCCTGTTCCTGATTATTCAACTTGCTCCTGGTCTTGGTTTGGTGAATTTTCCAGCCTAGCCTTTCCCCAAAACGTGCTGATGACAACTGCATAATGGAAGTATCTTTTTTACTGATTTTCTTAACTTCATCTGCAGAGGACTACAGGAATTTGAAGCTTCAATACATTTATAAATCCGTGTTCATTGCATAATTTATCACAGAACCCTTCCAAGTTTGTGTGCATCTTTCCTAAGCGTGAATTTATTCCCTGAGGGAATACTAGGGAGCATTGCACTGCACTATTCATTGGCTACTTAACACCTTCTTTTCCATTCGACTTTTCCTGGAATCCAGCTATTCTTGCTTCCTGAGGAACAGCAGCATCACTGAGTGACACGCTTACCTGTTTGCATGCTGATTGCTCTCAGGGCTAATATTCCAGAAATTAAGGTTGAAGTGCAGAACACAGTGACACTATCTTGATTATAACGTTAAACTTCCCCCTAATTAGTGGTACAGTAAAACAGAACTGTGATTTTTCCTGCTAGGATGGAATCTATTCTATATTCACTATTGCAGGAGACGGCAATTTTTGAGATTATTCGGGTGGCTTTTAGGTTATTTATAAAACTTAGGTTTTGTGCATTTCCTCGTTTCTTCTCTTAACTTATGCCTGCAAATACTTTCTTAGAAAGAAGGCCGCTTCTACTCTTAGGTTAAAATACAGCAGAATTATGAAGCTTTTAAGAGGGGAATAGCACTTAGTGCTGGAGGAAACTTCTGCAAAGAATCTATTGCATTTTAGGAATATCCCTTCACCCTGGATTCTGAGATCTGAATAAAAATTGTAGGTTTTTAAAAGTCCACAATTGGTGTTTTATTGCCAAACCGTATGAAAGCACTCATGTACTTGCAGAGGGGCAGCTGGGTGGAAAAATTTTGGTTGGTTTGTTTGTTTGTTCTATGAACATGAGTTGGAGAGCTCCCCAAAACAGGTTGATTTAAAGAACACTCCCTGAACATCTTGCAAATTTGGTTTGCAAGTCACTCTCTGTTAGTTTCTTCTAAATGAAGGCTGGATAAATCTCTCTTTCTAAGGCCAAATGCTGTACTCCAAAATTCGATGGCATATGTGGTACTATAAATTGTGTGTGTATTATGTGCCATTTATAACAGCAGTTCTCTAGTCCTAGTCACAATTTTCCTCCTTGCTAATCAGTCTATTGCGTAGTTGCTTTTTTCCTGGTGAAACAAGTTAAAATGCAATATTTGCATGAGTCAAACCTCCCCTGTGAGCAGTGAAATACAATTATCCAGACTGACCAGGAAGAGAATATCCCATATCCCATGTCATTCTACCACATCATATTGTTTTATTTAGAGGGATAGGCTTTGCTTTCCTTCTCTCTCTGTTTAAGTGAAACAATAACAGTTTGTCCCAGAATTTCCATACTATGAAGGACAGGTTTGGAATTTGTTTTGTTGGGGTTTTTTTTGTTGTTTTTTTTCTTTTTTCTTTGCATATTGTTTGTTTGTTTCAGTGTTACCTCCTTATGTTCATTTTCATATATGGTATGTAATGACCTAGATATAGCTGTTACTTTGGGGCCGTCGGCCAGTTTTCTAAACCTGCATGTGAGGAACTTAAAGAGCTGACTTAAGTGCTTTCCCTTTATGCTTTCACTGAGTTATCTGCAAGATGACACCATATGATAGCAACGATGCTGCACCGGAATCTCCTATAAAGTCACATATCAAAAAAAACATCAGTTCCTTCAACGCTTATTATTTTCAAGATTAAATGTTAACAGATGGGTTCCATTTGTACCATCTTCGGTGGTCTTATCTCCTGAGACAGGATGATTTCTGTAATCTGAATATATGCACGATATTTGACCAATGATTGCCCTTATCATCACATTCTCTCTGGGGAAAACACTACTGTTTTAGAGCAAGCTTTTGTTTTCAAACTCATCATTTTTGGCTCATAGTCTATCTTTCCTTACATATTTTAAACCCCAGTCTTACATTCCTGTGTTTCTGAGCCGCACTCTTAAAGGTTTTCCTTCGTGTTCTACGTATACTGAATAAAAGTATTCAATTAGGTGACAGAGAGTAATACAGATATGTATGTATGCACTTCCCCAGCAATGAAAAACAACTTTCACCCTACAAGGTAAAAACTTAATGTCTTTATAAGCTCCTAAAATGACCCTTCTTCAAATGCCACTTGCTGCTACCTTGATAACCATTGGGAAATGAGTTGTTCCAGTCTGTGTTACCTGCGTCACTTACGGGAGTCGTTCGTCGCAGAGCTGCAGAGGTTTATGGAGTATAAGACAAATTCATTTGGTTTCAGAATTGGCCTGCTGTTAACTTGAATGGTGTAATAAAACGGCACAGCCAAGAGTGGATTTTTGACTAGGAATCCAGAATTATATTCAGTAGGAAACAGCTGCACCAGGCTCTTTTGAAGAATTGGTGACTTCTTCAGTATCTTTGGTAACCTTCAGATATAAAGTATATTTGCTGCCAATTTAAACCTATTTCTTGACATAGCTATTTTTGGTATATGGTTCCTAAATCAGGAGATTTCTACTACTTCCTAACTCAGGAATCTTTCATCATCTGATCTTCCAGCTATAAATTTTGGATGCAAGCTCTTTTCATAGTTGCCTTTTTTATTAGTTTTACATGGCGCCTGTTGCCATTGGACTCTAATTTTCTATCTTCTCATTTTCATTCGATGCTTTAAATCTAACAGTCTCCCAAGAAGCTCTTCCAGAGTGGGGCTCAGGTTGGGGCTGATGGCCTTTGGTGACCTTAAAGAGGAGAATGTGCGGGCAGCCAGTCCCCTGAACCCTTTGAATACATTCGTAATAGAAATGGTTTGGAACAGCTGATATATTTAACTGCGAACATTAGCCACTAAGCATGCTTAGTAGCTACTTTGATCAAGCTCTTTTTCCTGACAAAAACCCCTTTGAAATGAATAGGACAGAGGTTCCTTTCACTTCAATGGGAGTTTTCAGACATAGGGAGAAAGGAGGACTTCATAACCTTCAAAAAGCCTCCTAGTCCATTCATGTATCTCCTAGAATAGCCAGCACTTTTCCCTGTGCTGAAGTTTCTCAGCCAGCCTCCTGACTCCATTTAGGCTCTCTTCTAGCAAAGCTCTGCTTAAACATGAGATCAAAAATCTCTTATAATGAGGCTGCTGCTTCTGCTACCACGACAGGAACCCTGAATACACAATAGTTGTGTCAATGACACTGGAAACGTTTGACCAGAATCACCATCATTACTTTCCTAATCTTCTCTTCAGACCTTCCCATATGTTGCAAAAGACTGACATTCAGAAATAATTCTTTTATCCACTTTGTATTTAGATGAGTATTTCTGTGCATTTAAAGTCATTAGCATCCTAAAATTCTAGTTAACTTTTAATATAATACATTAATTAAAGTTTCAAACACCCGACAAGCCTGAATCATACCATGCTGTTTCAGAGGCCATTAACCACTTCTGGAATCTCTTTTTCCAGACTGTCTGTGCAGTTTTTAATGCTTCTTTCTACCTTGTACTTATAAGGAAGCAGCACATATAAAACAAAGCACTATTAAATGCTGATGATACATCATGCTGCAGTAAAACACATGGAGAATTCTTAACATAACTGTCCATAAGCAATGCCTGAGCCTCACGTACGATGAATACAGGGAGCTGTAAATTATTAGCAAGAAAAAGAAACAGAAAAAAAAGACTTGCAAAAAGACCTCCTGACACAATCCAGTCTTTAATCAGCTGTGTACAGTGTGACCAAGCATTATGTTAAACGTCCTTATAGAGAAATGGAAATGAAAAGCAATGTGCTGTGTTAGCTGTGCAAGAAAGCACCATTGCCTGTATCTATGGCATGATATACACTTTACCTACCATCTTATGACAGTATCCTTTAAGTTTTATGCTATAAGATATTATTGGCTATCATATTGTTAATGGTATGCTTCCAGTGCAAGAAGCATCTTTTATCACACAGAACAAAAGTCTGGGAAATTTGAAAAATAATAATGGCCAAAACAAATACTACCGTAATTGCAGTGAGTCAAGTCATCAGGTCTTCCCGGATTCCTTTTTCCACCTGACTCTTACAGATTTCCATGGATATTTGTGTTCAAACAAAATTTGGTATTTGTGGTCCATGCAACACTCAAGGGTGCACATTCAACTGCATCATTTAACATAGAATAAAAATAAGTTGTCATGAAAGCAATTCAGAACCCAGCTTCTGAACCAATCATTTTGTTTGTGACATTGCTTCCTTAATTTGTGCATCAGAAATAAGTTATTTTATCTATAGGTCAAGTAGGGCTGACAATTATTTTTGCAGCTGAGATCTGTGTTAATTTTACCTGATTAATGGATAAGAGTAGGTACCAAAAAGATGTATGGCTCTGACTGAAAGCTAAGCTACATAAAGTATTAATGTAAGTTGAAACTTTAATTTTACTCATCTTCTCAGCTATGTGCAATAGGTTTATTATTATTATATATATATAAAAAAACAGTACACTACAAGGCATCTTTTTTATTTAAGTCCATTGTGTATAAAAATAAAATAACGGGAGGACTTTCGGACCAAGAGCCCCCTTGAGGGTAAATATGCTACGTATTTTTTCTCTGTTTCGGTTTAAGCAGTGAAAAAAGAACAAAATATGCACTGAAAGGGAGTAAGGTTACTACGACCTATGGTTCAATTGTGCTAACTGAAAAAACAAAAACTGTAAAAATATTATGGCATCATATAAAATGCCTCTTTCTTGCTAGAAGTGAAGCAGAAAGAGGAAACTTCTTGTCATTTAGCCACTTGAGGAAGCACTTCAGGAGGAACTGCCTGTCCCACGCAGCTAAACTAATCCTTTATAGTGCACGTTATTAGTGTAGCAAGCTGCTAGATGTGGCTATATAATGGGTGTTTATACAGAAAATTCATGAATCCTGAACTGAAAAGGCATTTTATTTACTGACACTGGAGCTCACGCTCCCTGTACGCTTTACCTTATCCTAATTTCAGCTTCTACTTTCTCAGCCACAAGTGGTGGAACTACATTGCTACAGAGACCTGAAAGGATGAACAAGATGTAAAGACTTCCCCTCACGAAGAGGCTGTTGTTGAATTTGACTGAAGATCTGAATATTGATCTTCTAGAGCTGCACAGGAAGATGGAAAATCCAGTGCTCATGCAGAGGGGCACTGCAGTTACTCTTGGAAAAACGGCAACCTTCAGCTGCTACCGAGCAACTTGTGAATCAATCCAGGGATATCAAATCAATTGGGGGAGCTGGAAATGTGGCTGCTTCTCAAATGATGCTTAACTATAAATGCTAAGCTGTAAATCACACAACTTTAACTGTTTGTGCAAGAAATCTTGTTGGAAGCAGTTGGGAAAAAATCAAATTTCAGGCGCAGAAAGAATTTCAGACCTGAATCTGTGTGCAGTAATTCCCACAGCAGAATTGCTCCTGATTTGCAGTAATGGGAGATGGAGAGGTTTGATGCAGATCTCCTTACGTGGCTTGAACAGCCCGGAGCCGGGCAGGTTCTGCATGGCCAGACTCCTGAGCGTGCTCCAGGGCTGCAGCTCAGAGGGCTCCAGCTGCCCGTCCCCAGCACGCAGCAGCGGGACCCAGCTCTCTGACCTGTGATAGGCTTCAAGGCTGTTAAATAATTAAGGGCTGCGTATCACAGTTTGGTTCCCTTTCTCCTACTTTTTAATGCCTTTGTTCATGGTTACTATTGAATATTAACCTAATGTTTTCAGAGAAGTGCCTAGTATAATTTTGAGATCTCTTTCCCGAGTTAATGCAGGTAAAGTTGCTTTTGTTTCTTTTTTCTCCTTGCGCATGAGACTTGTTCTGTCTCCTTCATTCCTCTCTCCAGTTGATGCAATTCTTCACTCCTCATTTTGCAAATATTGTGTACATAATGAACAGTAGTTGCATTTTCTATATATAACTCTATAAATAAGAAATGTATCAAGCAACTAATGAACTCCAAACCACTCTGCAATTCAGTTTTATTTTGTCAGTCTTTTAGGAAAAAAAGTGTTAAATACAGCTGGCACCGAGCTCCAAAAGTCAACACGGTCAATTTTATTAGACTAACAGTTCGAGTTAGGTCCAGAGGCAGAAGATTGCACTGACATCTCCTATCTCAAGATGCCAAGATAATATGCAAGTGATGAGGTATTAAACTATTAAAGCCATTAAAGCCAAAGGGCTTTGCGGACTTAATACACTGGAAAGATGTGGGAAGCTGTGGAAGGGTAGAGCGCTGTGGCCTTGTTTCTCCTGCGTAGCTCAGGGTTATTCTCTCCATGCTGGGCGTGCTCCCCTTCTGAAAGCTGGATGCTTCGTGCTCGCTCAGCTTACTCTACTAGGAAAGTATGCTACATGCTAGTGTAAAACCGGGACATTTTTGTGCTAGAAGAGTGCCAGCGCACACAACACACTGAGGTGCGAAGCTTCAGGAACTTCAGACGGAGCTTTAGCACCAGTTTTAAGGAGTGCTAAGCCTCGCGTTCCGCCTGCTCCGGGTCCCGTCCCGCTCTCCCGCCTGGCGCTGCGGGCGCCGGGTCTCACCCGCGGGCAGCTACGCGCCCACCGCCACGTTAACCCCTGTCAACCTCCGCAAACCCGCTATCCAAGTTTTAACCCGCCCTGGAAAGGAGCCTGAGCAATCCCGAGTTCGAAAAACAGGTCGCCCGGGCGGCTGCAAACGTTCAGTTTGGCTGGCGGCCGCGCTTGCCGCGGCTGACAGCGGTGCTGCCGGGGAGCCGCAACCGCCCGCGGCCCCCGACACGTCCCCGGGGCCGGGGACGCCTCCCCGCGGGAGGAGAAGCCGGGGACACGCTTCGAAACGCGTGACGGGAGCGCGGGCGCGTCCCGGCGCCGCGCCGCGCCGGCCTCCCCGCCACGAGCCCTTCCCCGGGCCGGGCGCTTCGGGGGGAAGGTGCCCGGGTGCCCGCACCGAGGCGGCTGGGCGGCTCCGCGAGGCAGCGGCGCCGTTTAACGGCCCTAACGGCTCCCAACGGCCGGCGCCCGCGCGGGCGCCCACCCGCCGCTCCCGGCGCGCTCCATCCCAAGCCGGGGGGGGGACAGACCGGAGCAGGCGGGGGGGCAGGACAGCGGGTCCCTCTTCCCCAAACCCCCGTCCAAACGCAAGCGCCGGCGCGGCGCATCCCACCCGGGGCGGCCTCCCCTGCCCGCGCCGCCATCGCGCGCCCGCCCGCAGCTGCGCGCGCACCGCGCTCCCCCCCCCCCTCCTTCCTCCCTCCCGGCCCCCCCGCCGCCGCCGCCGCTCCGAGCTCTCGCGTTGGCTGTCGGGATCGCTGGCCGCTTTGGTTAATGTCCGCCATGTTGGCCATGGCGCAGGGAGCGGATCGAGCGAGGCCGGCGCGGATCTGAGCGCTGCGGGGCGCGCGCCGTGAGCTGCGGGCGGCCCCGCGCGGGGGGAGCCGGGCCGGGGCGGCGGGAACCCTCCATGGTGTTGCGGGCCGGCTCGGCGAGCGGCTGGCAGGCGGCGGCGGCGGCGCGGCCGCAGTGAGGGGGCCTCCCCCCCCTCGCCCGCCCGCCCGGCCCCGGGCTGTTATTGTGAGGGGGAGACAATGAGCAAACTCTCCTTCCGAGCCCGGGCGCTAGACGCCGCCAAACCGCTGCCCATCTACCGCGGCAAGGACATGCCCGACCTCAACGACTGCGTCTCCATCAACCGCGCCGTGCCGCAGATGCCCACGGGCATGGAGAAGGAGGAGGAATCGGTAAGGGGCGCCGCGCCGGGGGGGCACCATTGTTTACCAGGCGCGCCCCCCCCCCTTCCCCCCGCGCACGGGAAATAGGCCGCTGCGATTCACCAAGCGCGCTACGCACGCGGCGCCGCCGCCGGGCCGCTGCGCAAAGAGCGCAGCGCAAAGAGCGCAGCGCGAGCGGCCGCCCGGCGCCGTCAGCGGGGCCCGGCTCCGCCATCTTCCCCGCGCCCCGGCCCGCGGCCGCCTGCGTGGGCGGCGGGAGGCGCGCGGGGGCGGCCGCGGCGGGGGCGCCCGCACGGGATGGCCTTCCTAAAAACGCCCCCCCTCCGCGCTTAAAACGTGTAAATAAATAAATAAATAAATAAATAAAAGCGTTTGCTGCTGCAGCGTGCGCGCCAGCTGTCAGGCGCAGCAGCCGGGCGCGCTGCGATGAGTGCCGCCCGTTTAGGCGTTTGCATTGCTGCTTTTATCGCTCCTTACTATTTTTAAGGAATTGCCTCGCTTTAAGAATTCAAACGTGGTACTTTATCTCCGTTCTCTAGTGCGGTAGAGGGAAAGTTTTGTCACGCTCGGGTGAAGTTTCTCGGTGTTTTCAAAGCGTTCGGGCAGCACTGAGAAAACGCGTGCCCGCGACCCTGTTGTTTGCACGTGCTGCTGTGTTTGTTTTGTTTCTTTTTTTTTTTTTCCTTAATATTGGCTGTCGTGCCGCTTGGAGTTGTGTCTCGCCCGGACTTCGGCGGTTGCCTGTTGTGTCTGTGCTTGCATGTAGAGCTGATCTGATAGTAAAGGCACCCTCAAGAATTTCTTCAATGAATGCCTGTCTCCGCCTCGGCCAAACCTCTGTGCCTGTGGATTGGCTTCTCCGAGGTTGCAGCTGTCAGAGGAAGCCTCGTGCCTTTCCCATTGGTTTTCCCACTCGACTGTCGATAGCGAACGAAGCCCTTTGCTCCGCACCGCTGGTTGCCTCCGCTGCTTACCTGCTCGTGGTGCAGTCTGTCGTACACAGCGAGCAGAACTTGAGCAGAGTAAATTCGTGCTAGGCTCTGCGAGCGTGTTTTCAGTGCGCGCTGATGTGGTACTGATGAGGCAGTCTTGTGGAGGGTAATCTCCGTTTCTTAGATTTCAGTGGACTCTACTCTCTTAGCATTTGATGTTTAAAAAGTATAAATTTTTTGAAGACCATTTTCTTAATAACACTTTAAATTTGTTGATGGAAAACTTCTCTAAGAGGCGAAGCAACCGAGCAGCTTGTGGGCTGCTTAAATGCTTGTGGAGAGGATTAGATTTGCACTTTAATAAAACTGCTGTAGTGTTATATGGAAATGTTTCTCTTGTAACATTGAGGGGTTTTCTTCTGCGCTGAAATGGGTCTGCGTTTGACTCTAATGCCCTAATCTCAAAATGAAATGGTCATTGGAGCAATATTTAAGCACAGTGCTAGATACATCAGCCTAAGAGGAGTATTAACTCTAATAGATTGTTTCTGTTATTGCCATGTAATGACGGTTTCGCTTACGGGATGAGTCTTTCTCGGTGTCATCTAAAGCATGCCACGAAAGGCTGTTGCAGATCGAGATTGCCCTCGTAAATAGCTCTGATCATTTTAAGTGTTACTCGAATGTGATCTGGTCTGTTTCGAGAGAACATACTCTTTGCTGATATGTTAATTACTTAGGTGTCTCAGGACCCCTTTAAACTCGCGCTTCTGCCAGGAATGCGTCTGGTAAGAGCCGGCTGAACCGTTAGGGCAGCTTGTGACTTAAACCTGCTGTGCAAAGACGCAAAGTTCGTGTTATCGTGGCCCCAATTCACCTCTATCCCTGGCGTGACACAGTGTCTCTGGGAACCCTCAGGGAAGTTGGAGGGATCTTGTGGTTTGGTGGATTGTGTGGTTGAATGCTCTCTTCCCCATCTGGGTTTTAACTGGAAATAGTTTTGTGTTGGCAAGTTTTAAAATGGCTAAGGTTGATGGGCTCATCTGACCTGCTGTTCTTTACAGCCTAATCTTGCCAGCTATATGAGCTGCTCTGTTCACCATTCATATTTAGTACATAGAAAAATGCATGTTTTAATCCACTTGTCTTTAATGAGGTTTATTTTTGGTAATAAATTTATTTTGGAACATGCTTGAAGTTTGGAGTACTTACCAATTTCTTATGCTACTACTGTCATTAAACATTCTGCATTAAACTGTCATAGAATCACTGTCTGAAAAGCACAGTATGAAAAAGAGTCATCCCATTACAAAGAACATTACTGCTAGATGTGAGAGTGAGCGTCTTTTTTTTCATTATTATTATTATGTGTTTTTTTCTCATTTCAATGTCTTAGAGATTTGCATGCACCCATACAACCTTTTTGAGATCAGATCAGCAGCTGGTTTTTGTGTTGTAATGCACTTGGTGATTCCAGCTGTGAAATGAAGCTTCCGCTGTGTAGTATGTTTATGTTAGCAAGTGTTTATGATTTAACCGAAGTTAAACCTCATGAAAAGCTTTTTAATTTATTTTTTAATTTTATTTATTTCATATAAAAGGAGAGTCACAATTAAGAAAAGGTAGAAAAAATGTGCTAGTTTTAAAGCAGGAACATTTTATGTTGGCTGTTACTGATAATATTAATGAATTCTTGCTGCCAGAACGGGAAAATTGCAGAATGTATATATATATATAAGGTATTGGGTCTGTGGGATACCATAAGTACCTCTATTTTATTGTTTATTTTTAATTTGAAACATATTATTATTCAGTTGTGCTTTTTAGGGGGAAGCATTTAATAGTGAGACAGATTCAGGCTGAGAGATTTCAGAGGTGGATCCGACTCTCTTTGAGTTGTTCTGAAGTTAAAAAAGCATTGTAGTAATCAGACATCTCAGATACAGGCATTTCTGTATTTTCTATCAGGACTCTCTGAAGGGGCCCCTCAAAATTCCTATTTGAACATATATATTTATTCATAGCTAGGTTTGACATGAAATGATGAGGCTAATGTTATACAGGACATGAATAGCAAGTTAAGGACATATAGCTAAGGTTATTAAAATGCTGACTGAGTAAGAATAAAAAAGAGTAAATTTCATTTTCAGTCCTTGGGTAATCACCTCAGGATGATCTATCAGTCATTTAATGTAGTGTTCCATTTTTCAGTGTTTTGAAAGTGTGGAAATAGTGTTTTTTTTTTTTTTTTTTTTTTTTTTTTTTTTTTTTTTTTTTTTAAATTCCGTT
>NW_020456132.1:23440-70502 GCF_003342845.1 Nothoprocta perdicaria
CAGCATCCTTTAGTTCATTCTTTTTCCTTTATAACATGAGGAACTTGTATTCACTGTTTGGCTTTCCAGGCATCGTGGAGCTGGTGATGCTTCTAAATAGCATCCTCATTCTCCATTTAAAGCAGGAAGTGTTAATTTTGCGCAAATGCCTCTTTTGCTTGAATTCTTCTGCTGATACAGAATATTGTGCTAAATATTTTTGCTGATACAATGAACTAGAAGAGTTCAGTCAGGAGCTCTTAAAGAAAATCAGTAATCATCTTTATGCATGCGTATGCATATGTTTTTCTGATGGTGCTTCCTTTTGTAAGCATTTAATTTTGACTCTTACTGTTATGTTATCTTGAGTTTATATTTAGGCTGTTTTTCTCTGCTTTTTTTTCGTTTGTTTTTGTTGTTGTTGCAAAATGAATGAGTAGAAAATGTTTTCATTTTTTTCATGCACTGGTTTGGTCCTGCACATGCGAGAATAAACACATTGGTTGGAGACTTCAGACTCTGTTCTTTCAGTTCTGAAATGACCACTTTTCCACTGAATAGTAGTGCTGTAGTGAACGGCACTGGAGAGAAAATACACTCGGGTTTGCATAGAGCTCGGGCTTCCGAAAGGAAAATTACTGAATGAGAAGAAACCAGGCAGCCAAACCTTTTGGCTCTTCTGCTTATGTTTAAAATGTTACTTACACATTTTCCACCTTTTTTTTTTTTTTATGAAGTTAAGTATTAAGAGACGGGGTCACTCCTATTTGTAAGGAAATGGAATTGCCCCATATTACAGTTACTTGCAGTATGAAAGGCAGTAGCCTTGTTTCTCAGATGTATTCTACTCCTTGTGCATGTTGATTGCTTCTATACCGCTGACTTGTTTTCTGCAATGAAATTAGACTTTGGAGGTCAGCTAACAGCATCTCTCCTCTTCCTTGGGTCTTTCCCCATTTGAGACACTGACATCTTGCTACTCTTTCAGAGCTGGTTTGTATGTGGAACTGTTGAAGGTGGTTGCTTTCTTTTTTGTTTTTCCTTTTCTTCCTTCTTATAAATTAACAATAAGTATTTGCACTAGTTAATTTGGTGACTAATAGGTGCATTGAAATATTTAGACAGCTTTAACTTCATAGTGATGGTGGTATCTTTTAGGGAGAAGCTAGGTTCTGTTGCTATTCCTGCTGTCAACATATGACTTTAAACAAGTGACTTACAGAAATACAGTGAAGTATTATTTAAGGTATTGATTAGAAGTAGCTCTTTGGTGCCTTTTGAGGCACTCAGATTTAGGTTTTAAAAGTGTTGGAAGAAATGGGATGGATAGTGTGTTAACACTGTGTAGAAATGCTGTAATAAATTTATGTTGAAATAACTAAGCAAAGAACCTATTTTGTATAGCTTTTTTTTTTTTTCCACAAAAGCTTATGCAACTCTGATCTCCCCACTCCATACCATTGCTCTCCCTTGCCATCCCTAGCAGGGAATGGAGCTCTGGGAATGTTGTTTGCACTTCCATCCAAGTGTTCAGTTTTCTGCTCCTATTTGAACAGAAATGCTAGATATTAAAATTGCAAGCTGCTGCTCAAGTACCTTTTTCACATGGATAGGCTCTTTTTCTATTCATTTCTGAGTGAGCATGTGTATGTTTATATATATTTATATATGTGCCATGGAGCAGACACCATATGTAGTAGTGTTACGCTGCAGTCTTATGGTATAGATTCTTCTATAGTAAGCATGCATGTCTCCTGAGGGAGGAGGGCTCTGAATGGGCAGAAAATGGACCAGTTAACCTTCCAAGCAGTTAGGCAATTGCAAGAACAAAGTTCTTTATATAGCGTGTGTGTGTGTGTATATAAAACTATATATATTTATACACACTGTGTGTGCTTATTGTATATATAAGACTGTTAATGTGGATGTTGGCATATTTTTGACTGGCTTAAGCTCTTTAGAAAAAGCAGTCAGCACCTGTCGTCTTTATTAGTAACTTTGGGTAGTACCCGAAAAGCTGAGTTATATTTGATTATTTTCAAATTTAAAACCATTGAGTTTATTAATAAATGATTAAGTGTCACTTAAACATTTGCAGATACTATTCTTCCATGCAAATAATGTGCATGTCTTTCAGGAATATTAGAGCAAATAGGGGCTGTGCAAATAATAAGACCCCTTGTGTAGACTCCCTGTTACAGAGCCTGTTCTGATTTGAGAGATTTGTGTGTTGGAAATACTTTCATGACCTGCAGTTAACCCTCAAAGTTGCTTGCAAATGAGGGGCATTGTTCTTCAGGGAAAAGTCAGGACAGCAGAGGGTAAAATAAAGGGAAAACAGAGGAGAGCTAAAATTAGAAGCGTGTGAATATTCCGTAAATTAAAAATTCTGCAATGAGAAACTTTCTGATGACCATTGAAGTACAGAATCTCCAAAAATTGCACTTCCATGCAAACTGAAGTGTCCTCGAGGCAATGGACTACCTTTAGGAAAGAAATGGCTTTCATTTTGTGAAATGGCCATGTGAGAGGACAAAAACCCTGTCACTGCCGCTAGAAGTTTACTTTTTGCTGTGAGTTGAGCATTTCTGCTTATGTTCTGAGGATGCTGGATGGTAGTGGGTAATGACATTACGCTGCATCATAATATTGCCCCAAATCTTCTAGATAATGGGACACTTTATTCATAGAAGTTAACTTTATTTTTGAGATCTCTTTCCCTACATTCATTTTTTTCTCCCTGCCTTTGAGACCTGCTGCATCATGCTGTTCACTCCTTACAAGTGCACTTTTAAACTCTGTTTCCTAGTGATTATTTCACTTTCCAGCTGTCATCTTCCATCCTTCCTTTGCATTCACCTGCAAAGTATTTTTGTGGGTGAAAAGTTTCCTGTCAGTGCACTGCTTGTAATACTCTATTTGCCCTTAATTTTAAGTTGTTTGGACTGTCTGAACTTGACAGGGCAGTGGGGTTGAAAGTTGATTTTTGAACCAGTCTAAATGGCAAAATAGCTGAGTGACTTAACTGGTGAATTGTTAATTTGAGTAGGTTTTCTTTTATTTTGCTCTGGATGTAGTTATGTGGATGAACCCAAATGATGGGAAGGTTGCTCCTAAGACTCAAACCCATGCTCAGTTTTTAGAGCTTGACACGTTAACAAACCTGTAACAGCCGCTTCATCTTGGAGTGGGCTTTAAAACATAGCTGAGCCAGTCTAGCCATGCTCTGTGCTAGTAGCCACGGGATGGTTTTTGTCTTTCTTGTCCCTTATGGTTACTCTTGTGCTTTCCTAAGCCCTGACCAGCCTGCCTGGAAAGCGGGAGGTGGAAGCCCGTTGCAGATAAGAGGAGCATCCTTGATGGCATGTGAAAGGACAAAAAGGACAAGGAATGGAGGAGCAGGGTACTGCCCTGCCTGGGTCATGCTCGGGTTAGATGGATTCGAGCTCTGTCTTGCAACTACACCCTGCTTTTCGATAAAGCCGCGTTTTGCTACAGGCTGGAGCAGAATGTGCAGGGTCAGTTAGCCCGGGTCTGTGAAATCTACCTTAAATGGTTGAGGTGCTGGAGTCCTTGCTAGAGAACACTGGGATCTTTAGTGCACAGAGGTCAGGGCACATTCGCACCTTCCCTGCGTGGGCAGCAACTGTCCCTTATAGGTAGGGTTCCTCAGGATGTGGAAATGCCAGGAGGGAAGCTTAGCTACGTTTCAGAATCCTTTAAAATGTTTCTCTCTCTGTCAGCTCTGGAAGTTCTCAAGCATACGTAGCAATTTTTCCTTTTCCTTCAATTTAAGATTACCCTGGAAAGGAAAATCTCAGGCAGCTCAGCAGTTTTGAATTGCATGCTGCCAGTTTTCATGTTGCTCCCGTTTGGCAAAATTGAGTCAGCTTCATGAAGTTTTTGTATTGATGGATATCAGTTAAAATGTCCTATTTTAAGTGTTTAAATTAACAAACATTCATTTTGCTTATGTTAATCTTGGTTTTAGGGTTTTGGTTTCTTTTTTTTTCCTTTTTTTTTTTTTTTGTAAGAAAGATACTTTTAGCTGCTGACTATTCAAAGGCTATTTGTAACCAAGTTTGTCAGGAGAGCTAACATACTATGCCTTATTTATGCTTATCTGAATGGTTTTGTACCTTAGCATATTTGTCTAGCTGTTCAACTTTTTCAAAGATAAAAAAGGTATTAAATATTTACATAAATAAGATTAGGTGTCATGAAAACAGTTGTTGGTCAAGACAAATTGTAGAGCTGAAATGTTTGTAACAGATTAGAGAAGAATTGAGCCAGAGTTGAATTATTGCCTGTGAAGGGAGCCAGAACTGGAGGTAATCACTTGATGAAACCAAAAGTAATATTGGTATGGAGTGTCATAATTTTATGTTCTGCTTTTGAATAGTTCTGAGTCAAAAAAGAAATGCAGTGTTACGATATTTTAAAATCTTGATTTTGATTAATTTCTGAAATAGACCCTTTTGTTAAATAATAATCAACTTTCAGTGTTAGTCCAGGTATCAATTTAAAATATTCTTTCTGTACTCAGCAGAATTACACTAAATGTAAAGGAGCTGAAGGGGCAAATTTGCAGAAGTAAAAAAATCTGGGGTTCAAATTTTTATGACCTGTGTTGGTGCAGTTCTAATTGCGGTCAGTGGTAACTATTTATGTGACTAATTTGTATTTGCTCTGATAGAATACCTAATCCTTTAAGGCGCATGGAAAGAATGCTATATGCCAACTTGTCGTTTCTTAAAACCAACACTTGAAATATTTTTCTGCCCTTTTTTCCCCCCCTAATCTTTTTTACTCTTTTTTTCCTGCTGTTTGCATTTTAATTTGTAATTTGGTCAAATAATAATAAAGTGCAGGTGTCGGCTACACAAATGAGAGAAAGCTAAAATAACCCATCTGAGTTGCAAACCAAATATTTCTACTTTGAAGCACCTGTACCCTGTGATTCACATTTGTGAGCCTTAAATGAAAACAAAATACTGGATGTCTAGCGATGAAATTTAGTGGTCAGATTAGTGTATCTCTTTTTTAAAACTTTTTTCTAAGTTGACTCCTTGTAATAGGAGGGGCATTTTACTGTTCATCGCTCTGGTTTTCACAGCTTTGAGGATGCTTGTCTTTAACTCCATGAAATAGAAGCACCCTGGTATCAGTGCTTGCACTTCCACTCTTGCATTTGTATGATATGTGCTTTGTAAAAAAAAAAAAAAAAAAAAAGTTTTGATAGGGAGGTGCTGCCACTGACTTGTTTGTGAGCTCCAAAGTTATACCTGAAACTTTTCAGGAAAATCTGTCCCTCAGAGACTGGCATCCAAACTCTTGGGAGCTTCATTGCAAAGGCAGCATGTTCTCTTTTGATCACAGTAAATTATTATTATTATTTTGGTAGTGCAGGTGTATCACTTAAACAGCAGTGCATGTTTGTCAAGGTGAGATCTTTGATAATAAGGTATCACAGCTGCTTTGCTACCAGTCGCATTTCTGACAAATGTGTAGAGCCAAGTTGGCCTCCTGCATGGGGTGTCCAGCCCCTGAATTCTTAGCCGATGCCAAGTTAATTACATAAAATTGAGGGTGAGAATTTATGTGTGTAAGCATATAACTTTCCATCCCGGTGCTGCCTGTTTTGGGAAAGTCAAGTCACATTAATTGAAGTAAGGAGAGAGGGAAAAAAAAAAAAAAGGAATTTCTGAGAGTTAGTTCAGGAATCTCTTCTGTGTATACAAACTGTATTTGTTATATTTGTATCATTCATTATGTATTAAATAGAGCTAGATAGCTAGATGATGATAACTCTCTTTGTTTTTAAATAGATATTATAGCATCTCTAATGGTTTTCTCTTAAAATGCTTAAAAAGAACAAAACACTCTGCTCTTCAGGAAGAAAAAAATCTTTTTCTCAAAGTGCCATATCCAGTCTGTCCAAAGGGAATTTTTAATAACTGCAGTAAGTGCAACTTCAAACTGAGTTTTGACAGCTTGCATATTTGACTAATTAAATATAGTTTTGAAATACACTACTCTAGGAGACTTTTTTTTGCCATTTCATAAACAGTGACTTCTGCCATTAACATGTTTGTAAAGTTAAATTTATAGGAATAAGAGATGGCTTGTTCTCATATTGCTGCTTGTTCCACTGGAGAGGGTAATTGCTGGGACATCCTGCAATGATTTTGTGTCCGCTATTAAAGAGGGTGTTGGAATGACACTTTTCCAGACTGTCAGGGAGGAAATGCAGGAAGTTTTGGGCGTTTGTTAGTCCCTGTTGGACTTTGCTTTTAATGCATAGGTCCTATGTCAGCTCACTCTATAAAGACACCAAGTATTGTACAAAGAATTCAGCCCAGTTATATTTTGTTACTTTTCTGTTGTATCTTCTCAGCCTTCATCAGCGTTAGGTAATTTTCAGACAAGTTGTCTGCAAAGGATAGTTTCTCCTCAGGCTTTAGATAGCACTAGCATTGCTTAGGGAGATTATAGTCACTTGAGAACTGAAAGAAAGGGAGAAAGCAATTGAAAAGTGTGTGTATCTTCATTGGTATCTTACTCATTGCAGGGCTTCTGTGATTCTTTTAGGGTAGAGTAGCATGTTTTAATTTCTACCACTGCCTTTATTGAGTGGCTTGTAGCAGCAGTCTGCCATTAATTCACCGTTTATTTCCTGCAGTCATCATGTGGCAGTAAGGATGATTGGGAAGGGATACTTCAGATTATTAAAAAATATGTAGGAGTTCCTGCTTTTGTACGTTTGAGGAGGATAATAGTTTACAAGGAGTCCTAACAGGAGAACAGATAGATTTGAGTGGATGAATGCTCTGATTTTGGAGGATTTTTTGAAATTGAGGGATTTTATTGGAATACTTGATGTAGTCCAAAGTGAAAGTGAGAGGTTGTTTTGCGAGTCCTTTCCCTTTGCAGTGAGGGATCACTGTATGAGCCTCTTCCTACAAGAGTGAGAAACCCTCTAGTGCAGCTAGTAGAGAAAAATTTGTTTTTTAAAAATGACTTTGCTTCAAGTGCATTAGCTTGAACTCAATATTTGGATCTTTGTTGCTTGCTCATACTTTAATGATTAATAAACATTTCAGCTGCTCAGATCCACTTCTACTTATGATTACACCAGGGCAAGAAGTCAAACATGCTGCAGACAATTGCTCATTGTTTTAATCCTGCTACGTAATTTTACATGTCCAGGAGTCACTACATTTTTTTCAGTTTTGTGGATGAGCTGCTGTCGATTCGAGAGGAGTTCTCCCTGTAATCCTAAAGGAGCAGAAAGTATAAGGGCCCTCTGCATAGAGGAGGAGAACGTTACATTGCCGTGTTTTTTGGGGTGGTTAAGGACGGAATGGGTTAACTGCAGAAGCAAACAGAAGGTGATCGTTGTATTTGAGCTTCCATCTTGGAAATCTTTATAGATGAAAAAACAGTAACTTAGAAGGCTTCCTGACACTGAGGGGATTTTTTTGTTAGTACTGTGGACAGATACTATCTAAAACCTACTTTGGAGTAGCTGCTGTTGAGATATTAAAAGACAAGTCTGAGCCACATTTTATGTTGAAATTCTTTCGCTTTTGTTTCTGAGTCTCCATAGTAAATATAAAAATGTCAACTAATAGTTTCTATGTCTTAATATTGTAATTGGGCTTAGGTGAAGTTCAGTTGCTTCAGTTCTGTTTTGAATTGTGGGTAGAACGCAAGGCTGATTTGAGGCTATGCATGAGAGGGCTCATGTTGAGTAAATAAATCTGTTAGTAAATTGACTTTCCTTTACCTTCAGATTTTATATAGTTTTAGTGGAGTGCTACGCAGTTAAACCACTTATCTTCTTGGGCGAATCAGTTCATCAACTACATTGTGGTATGTGTTGTTTCACTTGTATCTTGGTAACATCAGGGCAGATACTTCTTTCATTAGCAGTATTTGCAACACTGCAAATTTTAATCTAAATTGTGTGTCCTCAAACTCTGTTTTGAAAGGACTGACAAAACAGTTTTTTTCCCTAAATAGTGTCACAGTTAGTAGCACGCTTGGGTGCTAACTGCGACTAATGGTAAATATGTATAAAAAAGAAAAACAAACTACAAAAATTGAAAAATTGGAAAATTTCAATAAAGATGTTGAAATAGCTTTACTTAAAATTATTTGTATATACTGTTGCTTGTATAATTTTCAGGGAAGGCGGAGGGGACAGAAATGTTATTTTGCCCTGAACTTTCTTCTCCTCGGATGTTTGAACCCGATACAAGAATTGCCTGCTGCAATTTTGTAAGTAAGGCAAAGAGCAGCTTTTCAGTAAGAAGCTGAATTTCAGCCATAGGGATCTCCAGATGCGTCTGAAAACTTAATCCATTTACTTGAAAAGATAAGAAGGACTTCAGACTTGAGGAGAGTATTGGACAGCCTGGCTGTCAGGTTAAGGAAAGAAAGAAACCCATCTGTAGAATCGTTTGTTTCTCTGCAGGGTAAATGTAGCTGTGTCGGGTTTAAAAAAAAAAAAAAAGTATATATCAGTACTTCCCTTAATGTTTATTGATAAAGTCACTAGTTAATATTCTTCAAAACTTGTTTTTATAGTGCTGAACTGTTTTCTTAGTGAAGAAGTTTTCAGATGGAAAATGATCATTAATCTTTGGCATCGCAGGGTTGGAAAGATGCAGCAGCAGAGGGATCTTCCTCTGCTTCTGAGGCTTGAGCTTGAGCCAGGCTCGCAGTGTGCGCGCCCAAACCGCTCCGGGGCTCATAGGTGTGAGCCCAGCCTAAAGCTGGTGTTTATTCCCAGCCAGCTGTCGTTAATGTTAATGACCACGTGAATGGATGGGAGCTTCCCAAGCGGCACAAGGAGCCGAGGATGCACAAGGACCAGAGGATGCTGCGTGCGCGGGGGAGCTCCGCGGGGTTCGCTGCGCTCAGCGGCTGCAGGGGCCACTCGCATCTGTTGTCAGCCTGTAGCTCAGCAGCCAGAGCAGCTCTGGGCATGCGAACCTTGCACGTGGAGGGCAAGAGCTGGTGTTAATATTTAAATATGCTAAAGCAACAGCTTGCATGTATTAAACATGGCTAGTTCTACATCAGCTATGATGCTCACTGGAGAAATAGGGCAGTCTAAATCATGTCTGTTTGAAATCTTTGCCCAGTGAGAAAGGTTTGTTTATGTTTTTTTTAATATATAATTTTTGCAGTAATAACTCTTTAACAGATGTCCAGTGGCAACGCATTGTGTATTTCCTAGGCTACTATCACTGTCTCTTGTATGTTCAATTATTTTATAATTTTTTAAATCTCTTACTGCAGGGTGAATGCACTTTAAAACAGTGTATGTGTTTAAAAACCTAAGGGGGGAAAAATAAGGGCTTGTATTTGTACATTATTCACTAAATTTATCTTTAAGCTTTTAGGAGGACTATATTTCAGGATTAATCAAGCTCTCTAGATAAATTTTCATATAAAGATCATAATAGTTTTACTTGAATTCTAAACTCTGTTCAAACACAACTGTTGGGGGAGTTTGAATATGAAGAGGAGAATATTTAATAGAAAGATTTTTTTTTTCAAATCAGAATAATGTAGCTTATTTGCCTGTCTTGAATTTCATGAGTAACAGTAATACTGTTCAGTATTTCTTTTATTTGTTTGAAAATTATTGTGTGGGGCTTTTTATAGTAAAGTGACCTGTTGTCAGATTTTCTTTAGGAACTCTTGGTGAATTTACTAAGTGTTACAAAAACTGAGAACCTGAATTACTCATCTGTATTGTTTAGCAAGCTGTGGAGCTGTGCTTGGGCCAAAAAGATTTTCTGCATTTAACTGCCATGTGTCTGTCTCTCTTTTTCCAAATGTCAAACCTTTCTTATCCATTAATTACTTAGACCAGTGTGGTTCTGTGTCTCCCATATGAGCAAGTTTTAATGTCACTTTATAAAAGTGTCAGAGTTTGTTTTGTTTGGGGAGCAGTGGGATGTTGGTAGAAGTGATTTAATCTGTGATGAATCAGTCTTTAAACGAGCTCTGAGCTTTGTGTCTTTAAGTATTTTCAGAGTTGTGACTTGAGCAATGTTGACCTGGAATAAAAATGCCAAACTGGAGATGGAGCAGGAATTCTTTTGTTTGCAAGTACACTTCTGTATAGCACCCTAGGATTACTGTGTGGGAGTGTGTGTCCTGGAAAAGGTGGAAAGGAATTTATCTGAACAAGTTAGAACAATGTATTTTACAAAAAACTTGCTAACCCTTTTGGATATTGTGGCCTCTAAAAATATAATGTTACCACAGATAACAAGTACTTGGAAGGAAAAACTACAGCATGATTTGGGAAAGTGACTGTGAATGGGAAAAGTTTGTATTGATGAAAAAAAAATGTGTGCTCTATAAAATAGGCTTTTAAAAAAGTGTTGTCAGTTCCATGTGATTTACCATGTGGAGGAGCAACTGATAACCTGAATTGTGACTGTGAGTAAATAGAAGTACAGCTATTGTTTTTGATCATGCTTAGAGGATGAGAGGAAACAGAAACCTTGACTACATGGAATAAAGTGGGGGTTAAGAGAGCCCAGTAAAAGGCTTTAAATCCCCATGCTTGCTATTGTACCTGCTAGGCGCATCCTGGTAGTTACTTGATGGCCTGGGGACTTATATCTGTGCATTCATGCTCAGTGGTGTGTTTTATGTGCTTGGCTATCATCTTGACAAACCGTGTTTGCATTTTTATTTAAAGTGTAAGCTGAAATAATTTATGTAATTTAAAATGTTGGGTGGGGGAGAAGAGCAAAATAGCAAGGTAAGGGAGACTACATAGCTCTGCACAGAGCAGGCTGCGAAAAAAATCATCTAGATTAATAAGGTCTTTTGAAGGGGTAAATGGATTGTCCTACGGAGTGATTAAGGATAGCATGAAGGGAGCTTTGAGTGTCTTCTGCACGTATCAAGAATGGTGGAAACAGATTATTGGACTTTTTGCACTGAGATATGGATCACTGATACGGAAACACAAGCAGCTTAAAATGCAGGGAGAGAAAATACAAAAGATAGAAACAAGATGCAGATGACATGGATATAAATGTTCTTGGTTCTTTGGATATTTAGGAAGGAAATCCATGAAGGTGAGGGATGGGAAGAGTGCTGGAAAAGCTTGACTGGCTGGTAGTTAACAGCTATCAAAAATTCCATAGCTGAGGGAGTTTTGTGATGACGAGGAGAAAAGAGCATTATGTCCAACTTCAGAAGAAGCAAGCAAGAGGGCAGATTGGGGATTTGCAAGCTGGTCAACTTCGCCTCTATTTCAGAAGGGACATGAAAAAGTGCAGCTCAAGTCAATTTGCTGGTCATCCTGTTGTATGTAGAAGATGGTTGGCACATTAAGCAGTTGAGCTTCCATCTGGCTGGATGCTGAGAAACTTGGACAGGGCTAGCTCAAGCTTCACAACGCTGTTAGTCCCTCCCCAGGGATGGACAAACGCTGAGCATCAACAGAGGCTGGGATCTCTGTAACTGGGAGTTTTCAGGGCTTGGCAAAGTCCTGGTTGACCTATCTTAGAGGTTGTGATCATGGTCTTGGGGAGGAAGGTTGGACAAATAACCCACAGAGATCCTTCCTGGCAGCATTTCGGAAGGATTCTCGTGTGTGCTGTGTTGCTAGGAGGCAACTCTAGAGGCATTAACAACTAAAAAAAGGCAGCAAGAGAATAAACCATTTTTCTTTAAGTTGATTTACATAGTTCTGTGAAGCTCTGCAAGACATGTTTTATTGGTGGAGTGACAGGATTACTCAGTGTGTGGTAACTCGGGCAGATCACACCAGGTATTTGATTGCATGCTTGTCTTAATAGCAATCGCTAGGGAGCCTGATAGTTTGATGTAATGTCATTTCATCTGCTACAAGAGGTTTCCTATTCTGCTCCTCCAGTCATTGACTTGTGGTTCTATTCTAACTTGGCAAAAATTGCAAGGAGATCTTTCTGCAAGATCTTAATATTGAAGAGGCCTTCACTTATGAAATGACTTCAATTACATATTTTAAAAGATTTGCTTCCATACATTCCCTTTAAAAAAAATGATCATCTTTAGAATTAGAAGAGGGAAAAATCCAGTCTCTAGAGAATTTACCAAATGTGTAGTACAGAGTGTGCGAGTACAAGGCAGAAGCGTGTGCTCAATGGCCTTGCAACCAGGTTCCCAAAAGGGGCTGCTTGTGGTGTTGCACCTCGTGTTGTGAGGCAGGATGGGTGCTGGAGCTGGCGGTGCGGAGGTGAAACCCAGAAACCCAAACTAGGGCAGGGAAGGCTCTTTCCTTTCCTGTCCGTTGTGTGGGGGGTTTTTTTTGTTTTGTTTTGTTTTGTTTTTCCTTCCCTCAGCAGTTGATGTGTGGGACTGGGTGGGTGATAGCCCCTGGAATAGCAAAACCAGGTTGCACAGATTTCTGTGAAAGAAGGGAGCTTCAGAGCCGATTCCAAGTAAGCAATCTGCACTTGTATATGCTGGTATCTAAATAAACAAATTCTAACTTTCCTCCTGCAGGAACACCATTTGCAACGGGCAATCTCGGCGCAGCAAGTTTTCCGAGAAAAGAAAGAGAGCATGGTTATCCCAGTTCCCGAAGCAGAGAGCAATGTCAACTATTACAATCGTTTGTATAAAGGAGAATTTAAGCAACCAAAGCAGTTCATTCACATTCAACGTAAGTTCAGAACCTTTTTTTTGTCTTTTCTCCGCCACCTTTAATTACATAGAGTAACAGTCAAGCATGTTGAAGCTGAGGTTGCCACAGTATTCAGAAAATGTGAAAAAACTTGAAAATCTGAGGTGAATTTACATATCTAAAGTCCAGTTTCTCTTTTGAAGTTTGAAAAACTAATGGTTAAAGGTGGGTTTTCGTTCCTGCAGTACTCAATTCTGGGCTCTGTGCTGATGTTCACGTGCATTAGCTAGCCAGCTTTGTGTTGGGTTGGTTAGTCTGCTGGTGGTGTTGGTCAAGCCGTCCTTTCCCAGAAAAAAGCAAAATCTGAAGAATAAATGGTCCTAGTTGCCTTCCAGGTGCTTATATTAATATAAGGAATGAGAGAGGATAGTTCACCGAAAGAATCGGAAATGACTGTTAATTCTAAAGTTCTATCTAAGCAAAAATCAAGTAAATAGAATGATTTTTGTAACAAAAAGCAGCTTTGGTCCTGCCATCTGTAACAAAGCTCTTGAAAGTTCAGCTTGAGCTGGGCTAAAAGCAAAGGCTAAGCTCATCATGTAGCATGTGTGACATTTCTAGAGCTAGGTATTTGCTGGGCTGTCGGTGACAATGAGGTTCTCAGTTTGCTAAAATCATGTATTTCTTTATAGACTCTTAGCTTAATTTATAGATAGAAGGAAATAAGGAAATATTCTTATCTGTGTGTTTGGCGCTCTGTATGTTAAAAGATCTCATTAAGAAAATTAATCATGGGTTTCTCAGGATTCATTTGAACATTTTCTTGGGTGCTGTTCAGTTGAGAGGAGATAGATGATATTTATGTTCCAGCTGCTCAGTTGTTCCTTGGCATGTGAGTCATTTTTGGCCTCTGCGAAATGTCATCCTGGAGGGTTATTTTGTGACTCGGGCTTTTTCTTCTATAAGTTACCTTTGTAGCAAAACTTCATAGTCAGGTGTTGCTGTAGTTTGTGGGTCCTTGCAGTGAAGCACAAGGTCAGGGTTGGCAACTCATCACTGATTTCTGTGTTGGTTTTTATTATTATTTGTTGTTGTTTTGTGTTTTTTTTCCTTAATCGCATTAGAAAGGCTATTGATGGAGTTATGCCAGAACATCTTGGACAGCAGTGCAGTTCTCTGCTCTGTTAGCTCTGGGTTTTGTGCAAACAGTATTGATTTTATTCAATTTCATCTTGCCAGACATAAAGAACATGTTGAAACCTCTGTTAATCACACCCATCTCAGATGCCTCAACAAGAAGCTCCTGATCTCTGTGTAAATTTGAGCAGAAAAGCATTTTATGTTTGAGTGTTTGCTGCTTTTCTTACAGCAGCAACTGAACTTAAGCAAATGATGCTGAAGTGCAGAACTGTGTATTGAAAATCCTCCTCTTTTCTCACTGCATAGTAAAGTCTTTTTTCTTTTTTTTTTTTTCTCATGTATTTCCAAAATCGGAGATTTTAGGAAATAACATGGCTAAGACACACTAGGATTCACACTGGTAATGGAAGAAATGGGCCAGAGCAAATTGGTCACTTCTCTGTACTAGAAGCAGTAGAGCTACATGTAAGGCAGGCTGACTGACTTAAGGTCTCTGCACCAGGAATATACTTACTTCCTCTGTTGCTCACTATCAGAAACAGTATACATACATTGGTAACAAACCTGTCTAAAACTGCTGGCTACATTAGGCCAAATTATTCTTTACCTTGTTAAGATGCACAGCATTTCTCTGTAGAGCTGCAGAAGGTATAATGATGACAAATACCAGGTACAGCTTAAAGATAAACTTCTCCCCACCTCTTAGGAACAGATCCTTTCCCCATCCTTATTTTGCCCATATACCATTCCTATTCTTAATGGAATATGTATACATACAAGACAACTTTATGCTACTATAACTGCTTAGAAATTATGTTTTCGTGCTGAAAGCATGAAAAGAAGTACTGGCTTCAAGTTAAATAAACTGGCAGAAACTAAGAGGCCAGCTACTCTATTCCATACCTGCTGTGGTTATTACTAGCAAATTATGAGTAAGCCTAAATAATTCTGCAGGTTATGTGGTAACTAAGGGTTTTATTTTTAACTTTACCAGCATAATTAAGGGTATTCTTTTATTTGAGCCAGGGATTCCAAGCAGAGAAAAGATAATTTCTTTGTGGGGCATAGAATACATGAATTGGCATGGTTTCCAGGCTTCACAGAACCCAGGTAGTACCAATTCAGATGGCTTTTAGATGGCTTTGAAAATAGAGCAAAAGCCTTTAACGATTTTAATTATGCTAGTATGATTAGTAATTTTCCAAGAATGAATGTATTCACAGTAGCATAGAGATGTAGAATAGCGAACTAATATACAGCAAAGGGAATAAGTTATTAGTTTGCACCTAGAACTGGAAGCAAAATACATGTTTGGATACAAGCGATTCCTGCTATGTATATATAAATTGATAGGTGTGCACACACTTTGTTTACACATATACAAAGGCACTGCCTCCTAAGCAAAGACGCATACATGTAAATGTGTTGGGGTGTGAGGGAGAAGAGCTAATGATACCACCATAAGTTTAAAAAGCTAGAGTTTTGAAACCTACACGAAAGAATTTTCCCTTAAAGATGTGTTACTTTGTTTAATGTAGAGTTGCACTTATTCTTTGTTATATATACCACGTTTTTAGAGAATGTTGTCGCAAGGTCTCTCCAGACGGCGCTTTCAGCCTGGGTGTCTGAAATGGGTAACTGCCCAGTGCTTGTTGTACAAAGCTGCTTTACTTCTGGTCCAGAGCACTAGAAGTGCTTGTCCAGTGACTGGCTACAAACGTACTGTAGACATGGTAACAGTGGGAAACGCTGCGAAGGAGACAAAGCCTGTAGGAAGGGTTGCTGCGGCAGAAGAACCTAGCCCTGAATATGACTGAATGAAGATTGTAGAATGAGAAAAAAAGGGAATGTTAGAGAAGTGAAAATAAGATTTGCATAAATGTATAAAAAGTGTACTGTTACAGAAAGGCGGTATTTGCATTCATCTTTAATAGAGTTAGATTTTAGAACTTCTATAAAAATGACTAAATTGAAATAGGTCCGTGCCTCATTTCCCTTCTGCGATAAGAATGACTTGAAGCTTTTCTGATTTGTTTTTACTTTGGTTAGTATTTCTCTTATGTGGTTCTTTGGCCAGATCTTTCAGATTTCCAGTTTCCTGCCCAGCTTCACATCATAGAAGTGAAGAGCAGCAGCGTGAGTGGGGTGGCAGCACCAGGGCTTGCTGTGGAGGGAAAGCTAGTGATGCCACTTGTTTCAGTGGTAACCCACACTTAGGTCACTTCAAAATGACGACAGAACCACAGCCTTAACTTAATTAACAAAATTTACTTAACTTAGTTAAGTTAACCCTAATGTAATTTGGTTTAAAGTTCTATTAAATTAAATTTAAAGTTAGGATCAATGGAGCTCCCAGGGGAGCTCTGCTGAACATTTGTTCAGTTTCTGCCGTGCGGAGTGGCAGCCGTGCCGAAGGATGCGGAATAGGCTGCGGGCTTTGCAGCCTCTCCTAGCAAGGCAGCAATTCCCGCACGTTTGCTTGGGCCAGGCCACCGCTGGGATCGTCCAGGCCTTTCCAGGGCACTGTGGAGAATGACACAAGTTTGGAGTGGGTAATTGGTCAAGCACAAGAAACTCCCAAGGGTTGTCTGGGGGAATGGAGCTAGATGGGCCACTTTTTAACGGTAGAGACTAGCAGACTGGGTGGGCTGCTTATAGTGCTGGCCAGTTGTTGCTCATGTGAAGTACGTCCCTTTCTGGAACTCATTCTGCACTGATTCTTTCCGGCGTGAATGAACAGTTGTATCTGTTGCTATGGCAGGGGCAGAAACATGGGGTTGTGATGGGTGGCTCTATCGCAAGAGACATAAACCACCTGTGTCTTGTGATGGCTGTTGGAGCCAGCAAGCTGCCAGGCTAAAGGCAGGGTGAAAAATGCCTTTCTCTGCAGCTAGCTGCAGACACACGACTGCTTGCTCTGTGCTGGGGAAAAGAGCACAAAGTGATGAGTACGGGTGTCTGAAGTGTGTTTCAAAGCTCAGCCCTCAGTGCAGGAGGACCTGTCTCAAGTGCCTTGGCAGAGCTCGGAGAAGCCGACTCGGTGGTGAGGAGTTGGACACTCTGGTTCCACACAGCACTCAACAGAGCAGCTGAGTTATCTATAGCTATCTGTATAACCTTAACATTTCCAGATTTAGAGATCCCCAGGGGCTGAGGAGGCTGCATAGCTTTCCTGACTCCACAGACACAGGAGATGCCTTGCAAGAACTGCTGCTGCTTCCACTCACTGCCACACAGCCCCTGTGTGAACTGCCTTTCATTGGCAAGGAGCTGTCGATAACTGCACGTCGCGACAAGCGGTAGCCAAAGCGCTGCCAAAAACGTGATACGCTGGTACTTCTGTTTTCACAGAGCTGAGGTTTTATCAGCTAATAATTCAGCATTATGTTATGAACTTAGGTGAACTTGGCAGGTTGTTTGGTCTGTGGTTTCAAAGAGGAGATGAGCCAGAAGTGAGAGGCTCTGCACTCCTCCCTTTTGTGCCTCTGGTTGCAAACACTGAGTGTATCTCATACTGACACTGGGCTGGTCCTGGTGTGTCCTGGCTCCCTCTGCAAACTGACTACTCGGGAGCTTAGCAGGAAACCGCTGGGGTTCCCTGGGGCACCCTTGGGACAGTGAGTTGAGTGTGTCTCCAAATGATTCATGCTAAACACTCAACAGCTTCTCAGACATTTCATGCATATCCTGAATTATATTAATTATTCAGGAAATTTCCTTCTGTTTGGAGATGTGTTCCAGAATCACCCAGGCTTGTTGTCGAGAAAACTTCAGCTGTCTGCGTTGATCAGAGCTGCTCGAATGTGGCTTTGAGGTGTGCGCTGACCTGCAGTTGTGTCTGTAGGCACTGGGAACAGTCCTGGGGCAGCAGGACTCCTTTCTTAGTGGCAAAAGTCGCAGTTTATGCTTATGAAACCATGGAATTGTGGATGATGTTGGGAGTGGAGCAGTGTGAGGGTTACACCCGGAAAGGTCAGTTCTCCCTGTCTGCACCATGCAGCCTGCTCAGAAGTCTCTGTGTCTTTCACATGGTCCTGTCTGGTGAGATTTTAATGCAGCTTTCCAGAATATTTTTTTTTAAAAAACGTGGTTCTATATGAATCCTTATCACAAAACCTTAGATAGCTTCTTATGCCTTGCCACTGAAGTGGCAGGAAAACTATTGCAAGATATAGGAGAAGCCTGGAGTCGTGCTGAGGACTGCGAGAGCGGCTGCTGCAGTCAAGTGCTGCATCAAAGGGATACGACTGAAGTGTCTTGTCTCAAATATTAAGTTATGTGTCTTAAATTTGCCATGCAAATTGCATTACTAAATTGCTGATCTTAGTAATTCCACTTAATACATACTTATACCATTATATATAATTTTATTATTACTTGTTTCTTTTTGAAGTGCATTTTAGCGTATGTTGATACTGTATCTTTGGCCAGAAAAGCCTTTTGGCTCGGTGGCACTGTCTGAAACAGCGCAGTCAAGTTCTGCCTTTCCTTTCCTTTCCCGATGCTTTGCACTTGCAGCTGACTCTCTCCTCTATTTCCTTGCAAAGCCAAGTAGGTTCTTTTCCATTCTGGTGATATTTTAGGTTAATCTATTGACTTTGTATCAGCGCACAGAAAGGGAGCTCTTGGACTGGCCCAAGTTAGGGAAAGAAGAGTATGACTGTCCTTAAACTTTTCAAACTTTGTGTAAGAGAACATGCTGATTTGCTTAAAGATGTTTCTTAACCCTTGTGGTTTGGTCCTGGTGTTTCCATGCCTTTTCTTTTGGGTACCCCTGCATACCGAAAGGTTAATAGCAGTTTTCTTCAAATAAGTGCTCACATACAGGCCTGACAACAACATAAGCATGCAGTTGCCCTTTGACTTAGTGGCTGCTACAAATAAAATGCAATCTAAAAAGCCTTCCCTGCTGTTAATCCACTAATTTGTTGATTGAATTATTTGGCGGTTTATAGTTAATATTTCACCTTGTCAAGGTATTAATGATATTAAGGTATTTAGTATAGATGATAAGAATTGTTGCCATTGTATGCGATTTTTCTCATCCTTCTTGTAAAACTTAGATTGAATGAATGTTTTCTTCTGCTTTTAGAAAGACCAGAAACTTTGCATATGTGCAGAGAATGAATAATGCAGTCTGTAATAAAGATAGGACTTTTGCTGTAAAAAGAGAATTTACTATGTGGACAGTATGGAGGGGCAGAACTGGTTTTGGAGAATGAGTAGCACTTGAGTTCCCACAGGATTAGCACTTCTACAGTTTCAGCTAGACAATCATAAAGAAGTTAGCCTTCTTAAATGTGTTCTAAGACTCTAGCTTAGCTGAGGTAATTAAATTGGGCAATTGAAAGTATTTTAGAGGAGCTGTATTATAATGACATTAAAAAAGCATTTTTGTTTTTGTATTTTGTGAAGAGCTATTATAGTTTGCACCTGTAGTGAATTTATAAAATCTACCTTTTTATTAGTATTTTTGTTTTCTGATTTCTATGTTTCCATGGTGTGTTATTTAACTAATGTTTCCCTTTCGTGTGTGTATCTTTTTCAGCCTTTAATCTGGACAATGAACAGCCAGATTATGATATGGACTCTGAGGATGAAACCCTGTTGAACAGACTAAATCGGAAGATGGAAATCAAGCCGTTGCAGTTTGAAATAATGGTTGACAGGCTTGAAAAGGCCAGTTCGAGTCAGGTATTACGCTAGGTTAAGAAATAGCTGTTTACTTTCATTTCTGAGGTTCTGGAGGGTGTTGTTTGTTTGTTTGTTTTGTATGTGTGTTTTGAAGGGTTGTGTGAGGGGTTGTGTGTGTGTATATCCTGCTGACTGTGTAAGCATGTACTGGTGATTTTTCAGGTGTATGGAATTCCCATTGTTGTGTCTGGTTGTCATCTTTAGAAAAAGATGAAATGTGCGTAGTGGAGGGAGTTGTCTTAAATTCTAATTCCTAACTGTAATCCATTAGTAGAAGATGACATAAAACATGTTGTTTCAGCAGTGTTGCTATGAAAGAACCTTACTGTGATTGGCAAGTGTACAGTTTGGGCTATAAACACACATTGTGTGTGTGAATTTAGATTTTTGTTGCACTTGGTACTTGTGGCCATTGACCGAAGTTGAAGTGCGAAGCTGAGACGTGGAAGCATCAGCAGCAAAACTGAGCCTCTGTTGGGCTCCTACAGTAGAAAGATTGTCAACTATTCCAGACATCGGCAACCTCCTCTTTTGAAGCTTGTACTTTCCACAGATGCAAGAGAGGAGAATTTGCCCCAATCTCCACAGCTCACTCCAAAAGACTAGTTTTCTTTCTGATCCTAAAGATCAGGCCTGTGCTGCATATTAATTCCCTGCTTTCATCAAAGTGCTGGTATTTTAATAGAAAGTTGCAGAGGTGCTCTGGGAGACCTTTGTTTGGAGAAGAGTCTAAAAGCTATAAAATTAACTCTTTAGAAAAAGTGCTCTTCACAGAATACCTTTTCAAAAGTCATTCCTTAAATCTGAATCTTTCAGTGTGACCATTTGGTTTGTTTAGTTAGGGAAGAACCCAAGAGGACTGAAAAGTAAAGGGGTGAGAATAGCTGGTTCTAGGGGTCCCTCTTTGCCTTTTAGTTGAGAGAATTGGCAAATTGGCAACCCATCCAGGTTCTTGTTCTTTTGACCTGTGTTCTTTTGGCCTGTGCCTTGACTTGTCCTTGTCTCAAGGACCATGTAAAATAGTACATAGTGTTCTTGAATAGTTATTCAAAAATTTAAGATTCTGAAAGGCAGGTTTGAAATGGATGTCATTATTTCTGTAAGTGGGACAGATATTTTATTGGGTTCAAAAATCCTTTGCAGAATCTGTAGTTCTACCTTGTTTATTCATCCTGATTTAGCTTGAAGCTATATGTTAGGAGGCCAAAATATTCTCATCTTGAAGAGACTTTTCAAGGGTTAGGTTAAAAATGCCTTATGCTAAAAAAGATCAAATTTTAAGGAGGAAAAAAATGCAGAAAAGTTTGCAACTATATTTAAGTTATAAAGACAGCTGATCTGAGTATTTTAATTTTGATCAGTATTTTTTTTTTCTCCCTTCGCTTTCTTGTGCTGCAAAGGGAATAAGTATAACTGGAACGTTTGAAGAAACACAGACATTGGCTAACCTTTTTCTCCCCTACACGTTAATCTCAGTTGCACCTCTTAAATTTTCTCTTTTAGCTTGTAACACTTCAGGAAGCTAAGTTGCTGCTAAACGAAGATGATTACCTTATTAAGGCTGTATACGACTACTGGGTAAGAAAGCGCAAGAATTGCAGAGGGCCCTCTCTCATCCCCCAAATCAAACAGGAGAAGAGGGATGGCTCCACCAACAACGACCCTTACGTTGCCTTTCGGAGGAGAACTGAGAAGATGCAGACCAGAAAGGTAATATATCAGTGACTTGTTGGTTTAAATCTTGTCTTTTTAAAATTGTCATTCTAAATCCTGCAGGGCCTCAAGCGTTTTGTTTCTTGATAGTTGCAATGTTGGATGAGCCAGCTCAACTGCAGACTTGTTAAATGATATAGTGAGGTTATAATCCAGCGGTCTGAAAAGTTGAAAGTCCAATGCCAGTTTGTAGATATTGGCATACAGGTAGATAATAGAGACTTTTATAGATTATAAACTTGCCCTTCTTGAATGGGGGGAGGGATTTTCTTCCACTAGCTGTGAAGTAAATTGCTCATTTTTGTATTTGTGGGAACTGGGAAGTCTTTAATTACTCCTCGTTTTACATGAACTGTATGCAGATATGCACTCTGCTGTGTACAGAATGCAGGTGGAAAAAAGTGTTAGGAACTGTATTTGGTTCCTAATATACTAACACATATATTGTTTTGACACATTTCCAGTAGACCAATAAGAAATCAGAGCAGAGAAATGATGGAGAAGATGACTAAAGAGTTCTTTTTTTACCTTAACTTAAAAAAAAAGAAATGTTTTTTATGGTATCATCTTCAAAATAACTAATGCTTGTGAAACACTTTTTCCAAATGTAATCATGCAGTTCTTTCAGCAGCTTTATTTTTTTCTTTTTTTTTCTCTAAATCGGTGCTGTTTATGCCTCACAGGTTATGCTTTTGACTTAAAACTTTAATCTTTCAATAGAATCGAAAGAATGATGAAGCTTCTTATGAGAAGATGTTGAAATTAAGAAGAGAATTTAGCAGAGCCATAACAATTTTGGAGATGATCAAGAGAAGAGAGAAAACAAAACGCGAGCTGTTGCATTTAACATTAGAAGTTGTAGAGAAGAGGTAAAATGGAAATTAAATATGTATGAAGTCATTTATTTTCATGTAAAGATTTGACAGTAATTCCAGTAATTTATTTCTTTGTGGATACTAGTCCTCTGTGCATGTGTGGTTGAAGGCATCATTGTGAACTTTAGAAAGCTAAAAGAAAACTAAAAGAAACGGGGTTAATGTAGCCTGACTGGCAAATGTTTTGAAAATAGGGAGCACGCAGTGGATATGCAGGCTTTTCTTTTTGTTTTTCAAAGGTATCACCTGGGTGATTATGGAGGTGAAATCCTCAACGAAGTGAAACTTAATAGACCTGAAAAAGAGATGAGCACAACTCCATCCACCCTTCATAATGGAAACCATCATAAAGTTCAAGAATGTAAAGTTAAGGTGAGCTTCTGTTGCTGCAGGTCTCTGCTTCTGTGCATGTTTTAACTCTTTATCAAGAACCTGGTACAAGACTTCGTTTTCCTTCTCTCAGTTCTGTGTCTCTTGTGTAAGGTGACATAAACATGAACACATGGATGTGAGGACTGTGTGGTGAATTCTTTTAGTAGAAAGCTGCTCTGGACTGTTTAAATGATCCTGTATTTGTCAGATTTCCAGGCAAAAGAATGCAGCTCTTATCTTGTCAACAACTGAAAAAGCTGTAGGCATCTTATATTTTTAAAAACACTTACTGGAATTTGTGGTAGTAACTTATTACCAAGGCCGTGCACTTCTTGGGAGCACTGTGCAGAAGTTTTCATACCTACCTCTGCTTGCTCTTCAGTATTTAAAAAATGAAAAAGCAAAGAGTAGGAGGGAAGAAAAAGCTGGACAAGGTTGTGAACCCTTTATTTCTGCAAAAGGATTTATTTCTGAAAACAAGCACAGAGAGGTAAGACTTGAATTGCAGCGTGCCACACTAGGTATTTTATTCTAAAATTAGCAAAATTGTGGAATGCTGCGCTTCAGGAAATTTCATGCTGCTTGACAACAGTCTCCTACAATTTTGTGTGTATGTGCACGCGCACACAAGAAGCCCAGTGGCTTAAATCTAATTTTATAATTGGCCTTGTTAGTAGCATCTGGAGAGCCAATAGTATAAAATAATTCATAGCTAGAAGCTTCAGAGCTTCATGTTTAGATATGGTGCAAATGTTGACTGGGCAAATTGTAACATTGCAGATAATGCTTCACTTTTTTGTTGAGCTGAGGGTAGTTGGGATAACCTGTGTGGAGCAGGATTAAAATACTTCTTCCAAAAGTTAGCCATGAGCCTGGCTGTTTGTTGGCTCTGGTGGCCTGCAGTTCAGGTAGAATTAAGTGAAAAAGATCAGTATAGCTAAAACCAGTTAACAGAAGGTCCTCTATACTGACAAATGCATCAAACTTAGTTTGTGCATTTCAAATTCAGAATAGGGTTCCCCTGCCCTGTCCAATTAAGAGATATAATTAGGAGAATTAATTTTGCAGTTAATTCTTGTAGCCTTACTGTACTTGTATTGCTGTTTCTTTTTTCTGTTTGTTCATACTGCATTTCCTCTACTGTGACTCTGAGTATCTTTTGTTGTTCTCAGCAACTCTCTTTGCTTTAAAACATGTGATATACTAGATAGTTGTGTTCTGTAAGAACATTCTTCTCATCCCAGGCCATTTTAATGTCATTATTGTAGCTGAGGTCCCTGAACAAAGGGGAGAAAAAAAGAAAAAAAGGCCAAGACAGGGAGAAAAGCCTGCAGGTCTGCCTGCACTTCTGCTGCCAGCCCTCCCCTAGGCAGCATCCTCAGCTGATGGGTGAGCTGAGCTGATGATCCTCAGAAGATGAGGAGTTGAGACCAGAGGATGTTTCTGTGCCTCAGCACAAAGCAAAAGCTGAGTTTTAACAAAGCAAGGAGCTGCTCTAAAAAGCAAACAGCTCCCCCACTTCCTGGCCCAGGCGTTTAAACGTGTCTCTTGTTGAACTTTCTAAGAAAATCACGACTGTAGCAGTGTCAACTTGCATTGTAAATATGTAAGAATGAATTGGGTGAGCTGGCAGTCGGTTAAGGGTGGCGAGACGTTAATTTGTTTTCTTTGTCTAGAGTAATTGGAAAGCCTGTTTTTGTTTAATGTGTATATAATACAGATCATGATCAGAAATGATTTTTAAGAAAACCGAGTAGTCGGAAGCAAGCTGAGGCATGCTCTATCAAATCTCTGCAGCAAAACAAAAACTTCTGTTTATTCATTGGTTTCTTAGACATTTTTTAATTATTTGAATCATTTGTGAGATAGTATCAGCCTTTTTCATTTGCGTCCTGGTGACAGGAGGGCTGTTATTGGAGTCTAATCACACAAATTAGAATTAGCGTGTGTTTCTTTTGGGAAGTGACTGTGGTTGTAAAATGTTTGGGAGTCAAACTGGAAGTCTGAAGACCTCTTGGAAGTTTTTAATTTAACGCCTGCGACACCTAGTGTTCAGTAAGTTACTTACACGTTTGTGATCTTGATTATCTGCGGGGATTTTACTCTGCCTTACTTTGCACATGGGGGAAGCTGAGCTTCATTCCTGCAGTTGAGTTTAGTTGGGTGGTTATTGACAAGTGATAATTTGGGGGAAATTTAATTTTTGTTTATATATATATTTTTTAGCAGGGTTTTGCTTGAAATTTGTGCAAATCTAAATTAATCTAAAGTTGTAAATCTGAAAGCTTTGAAATTAAAATGCTTGCTAGAACATGAATGGTGTCAATATCAACTTGCTTGTTCTAGAAGGTTAGCATTTAATTAAATCTACAAGGAAAGAGCAAAAACTGAAAATGTTAAAACCCTTTAGAAAGAAAAATGATGCAAGAAAAACCTAAATAAATAAGATTTCCTTCCAAACCAACTTCAGCAGCTAAGAAAATCACAAGGTCATGGCTTCCAACACTGAGGTTTTGGGAGATAACTAGAGTAGGATGTCTCGCAATATACTACACTTACTACAATGGAAGGAGTTTCCTTTATATAATCTTGTAGTTGAAAGGATAGTTGTTTTGCTTATTAATAAGTAAGGGCAGTCACAGATGAAATTCCGATTCCAGTAAACAGTTGCATCTGTCTGAAGCACCCAGCAGGTGCCGTGTGTTAAAAGGCAGTGAAGGAGAAGCAGTCGTTTCTTTCTAAGGCATTAGAAGATGAAACTAGTAAATAAAGTTGTGGGTTTTTTTTTTTTTTTTTTTTTTGGTTCATTTTTCACAAACAGCATCCTCATCATTCATCTCTAAAGGAGGAGGTGTCGGAAGTTGTACGTCAAAAGAAGAAATACCTAAAGAAACCCAAGTTAGAGTGTGTGGTAACCGCTCAACAGCCTTCTACTGAGCCCTTGCCCATTGTCAATAAGAGTGATATTAAACAATATGACTTCCACAGTTCAGACGAAGATGAGTTCCCACAGGTAACCCTTTATTACAACATTCTGACTTACGGAAGAGGGAATATTAAATTATCTGTAACTTAGTCCTACATGGAAACTTTTCATTTGAACTTTTAACAGTAGATGGAGAACAACTGTAAAATAGATATTTTTATATATGAGACATTTGCATTAACTATTCACATTTTTCATTGATTTTGTAAAATGCATTTTTGTGTAAGATTTCATTTAAAATTTTTTTTCCACCGTATTTTGAAGAATGCTGACCCCAAATTAGCATGATATCAAACATCTTTCTCCCCAACTGTTCTATAAATCCCTTCTGGTGATTTTTCTCTTAATCTGCAGATGGTCTTTGCAACAGTTATGCTCTAGTTGCTTAGCCAAAAGCATTGGGAGTTAAATGACCTATCTTTGTTGATAGCATCAACATATATTGCCTTTTTCTTTTATGAATTTTCTTAAATACGAATAAAAAAAACTTGTCAGCTTACTTGATTTTTACTTGTTTTAATTTTAAGGAAAAAAAAAAAAAAAAGGAAAGTCCAGGAGACATAATGCTTTTCTAGTGGTACCTCATTAATAGGGCTTCTAAACTCCCATAAAACACTTCTTTTAAATGTAGCACTTGGAAAAATGACTTTGCATTCTGGTCTAGGTACCCTCACCAGTATCAGAAGCAGAAGAAGAAAATGATCCTGATGGACCTTGTGCTTTCAGGAGAAGAGCAGGATGCCAGTATTACGCTGTAAGACTCTCTATTATTAGATTCACTATTCTTATTTTATATATGTACACATACATATGTATAGATACGGATAAAGACTGACTTAATGCTAATGTGATATTTCCTCCTATTCCTGGTTCCAGCACCAAAGCTCTGATCACTTGGTGATTCAGAAGAAAAATATTCTGAGTGTTTACAAGAGGCTTTTTTTTTTTCCCCTTTTTTCCCTCTCTTTACCATTTGTGGTAACGGGAAAATAACATAATGCAAAGGCAGCAGTTCAGTTTAGCCACTGTTGGGAGCACATCTCACCTGCCCCAAGTTTTACTGACAAATCCTTTTTCCTTGGCTTTTGGAGCTTGTTAGGTCCTAGTTGTCCTAGTTGCCAGCCCTGTTTGAGAACCTCCTGGGGCCTCGAGTCAAATGTACTATTGAAGCAGAGGGGCTTAAAGCATTTTCTTGCATGTAAACAATTTATTTTGAAATTAGTGCAAGCTGTTAAGTATATTGGAAAAACACTTGGTCCATATTGCAGCAATGAGCAGAGAGCTGAGCCTAATTATAGATATTCTGTCAGTCTCAGAACAGTACTGAATTTTTTCAGCATGTGCTTGGAGACTGGGAGCTGTTGGCTAAAGAGAGCTAGCAAAGATAAGCACAGTACTATAATGAACTTATTTTTAATTTGCTTGCCTCATTGGAGGACTGGCTAAGTTAGGTGACAAAATGCTTTGGTAATTATTGGTCATTAAGACTGCTTGTAACTCAGTAGAGAAGACAGGTACCAGGTAGGTTGTTTCAGAAGTCAAAACAGTTTGTAGATAACCTGATTATAGTGTATGTTTCTGCGCTACTACCACATTTCTTCAAAAATGTTGTTACAGTATTCTGTGTGAAGACCTGCCAGTGGATTATTTAAGATCCTAGTTTATGTGCTTACCATGTCCTTTTTTTGCATGGCCTCCTAGCTCGCTTTTTCCTTCAGTTAGTGAGGGGGGTTTTTTGCAGTTGCCTGGCTGCTCATGTAGTCAACTGCTCTGCTGAGCTCCAGAGGTTTAGCTGAAGCTTCTGACTTGATTGCCTTGACTTTGTGTGGGGCTTTTTTCTCTTGTTTTGTAAGAGTTGAGTCTTGGCCAAAAGAAGTTGAAATAACTGGAAGCTCATATTGATTCTTTTCTGTTTAGAATCAAATTATTTAACAGAGCTGGTTTCTTCACAGCGCAAAATTCCATGATTAATTAGAGTAAAAATTATAACCAGTCAACACTTTACAGGTGGGAATTTGCCAGATTTTTGCAGAATTGGAATTGAGTATTTTGGCAGTTCTCTGTTTTTGTTTCTCTCTGTTTCTCTAAAGTTATATGTCTTTAATCATTTAAGTTTTTAACCTACAGCATTACTGTTGCTGTATACGTTTGACTTGTTCATGAGAGTTTATTTTAATATTTAACATCTATTGTAAAGCATCTCAGAGTGTATGCAGCATTTTCGTCTGTCAAGATAATGCAGTTTTGAATTTATAATAATGATTAGTACTGTAGACTAAAGAAAACACCCTAAAGTAGCTATACACCAGCAAATGCATTCTCGAGGTCTTGTAACTGACTGCTGTGTACCAGCACAAAGGCCATTAAAATGGACTTCTGTTACCTTTGACAATAGGATTTTCATAAGCTTTTTATTAAAGATGCAACTTCTTGCAGTGCTGACCCTCTAAGCTGGGCGGCTTCCCAAAGGCAGGAGCTTCAGAGAGTCTGAGGCTACAGACAGCATGGAGCTCAGGGGCTGGGACAAGGATCATTCCATAGGCCCTGTGTTTTGTGGTTTTGTTAAGTGACCAAACTAGCTATTATCAGTCAAAAGAGACCGGGCCAGATGGACCTTTGCCTGTTTGAGTAGGGCAGTTTTACTGCTGAATAAGTATTAATAGACTGAATTAATTCCGACTTGCGTTTTAGTTGCAGTGTTTCATATTTTTTGTTTCATGTATAATCAAGTGAAAATGGTATTTTGCAGCACAAATTCATACTTTATTTTTTTCCCCACAAAAATTCCAAGTTACCTGAAGATATTAGTCAAGTGATATTTGTCCATTTTCAGCATGTTAGAACTGTAATATAGATTGTGCACGTTAAATCACTTAGTATGAATAATCATGCTTGGCCAAAGTACACATTTCAAATTAATACAAAATTGCCTTTTCTTTTTTCTCTGCAGCCTCGTTTGGACCAAACTAGCTCTTTATATGAAAATTCAGAATTGGCAGATTGGGACAAGCTGAGGTTCAGGCATTGCCTTACAACCCTTACAATTCCAAGGAGATGTATAGGATTTGCAAGAAGACGAGTTGGCAGGGGTGGAAGGTAAAACTGCATTATTTTTATTCTCTGTTCCTTTCAAGTTGCAAGAGTATTAGAGTTAATTGATTTCTTTTTTTCTTTGTCCACCTGATTCAGGGTTTTAATGGACCGAATATCTACAGAGCATGATCCTGTCTTGAGACAGATTGACCCGGAAATGCTGAGTGGTTTTTCAAGCTCTTCCCAGACTTTAGACTTTTCTTCTAATTTTTCACGGACCAATACTTCCAATAAACATTGTGAAAAGAGACTGTCCCTTTCTGAAATACTAAGCAATATCAGATCATGTCGACTGCAGTGTTTTCAGCCAAGGCTACTAAATCTCCAGGACAGTGATAGTGAAGAATGTACCTCAAGGAAACCAGGGCAGACTGTGAATAATAAAAGAGTTTCTGCAGCATCTGTAGCTTTATTGAACACCAGCAAGAATGGAATATCAGGTAGGCAAGGATTTGAGTTTCTATGGAACAAATTTTTTTAAATTCCAGTGCTTTCCTTGAATCTGGTCTGATAACATCTTCAGTAATTGATGTGTGAAGTTGACCCGAGATACAAGCTAATTGTTTTGATTTTCCTCTAAGATGCAGGGGTTTTTGTTTGTGTGTTTTTTGACAAAGTCCACTCCCCCGCTATTATTTCAGCTTCAGGTACCGAACCTTGATAAAGTACCAGCAATTGTGTTGAATAACAGAGAGGTTTTGCTTGTATTTATGAATTTCTGATGCACCTAAGCTTTGAGTTGTGAAGACATTTATTGGTCTAACCTCGTTTGAGAAAAGAATGTGTTTTATAAATGCAAAAGCCAAGAAAAACAGGGTGTTTTGTTCTGGTTTGGTGGGAGGGGTTCTCTGTGGGTTTTTGTTTCTTCATTTTCTCAAAATGTCTCAGTAAACATCCTGAGCAGGCCTGAAGGAATTGGAAACCGATGTTTGCTGTTGATACCTGTCCTGATGAGCATTTTAATGCATGTTCTGTGAAATTCCTGACGTGCTCTTTGAGGCACATGCAAATCTAGATGCATTTCTCGTACAGTAACTTTCAGGCCTGGGATGCTGCTTGGTAGCACTCGTCTAATGTGGCGTTTGGATTGGAGCTGACTTGCTCTCCTGTTGGCTCAGAGCTCAGGGCTTGGTGGCTCCCTGATATAAATGACTGTTGTCGAGACATAAGGATTCGAAAACAGTGCTCTGAATTCACTTTGAAGTCCTAGTTTTACCCATCCAAGTGTACTTCCCAGGCTTGTCACGAGTTGCCTTAGACATCTGGAGCGAAGAGGAGTTAAGTTGAGCTTCTCTGGGCGCCTGCTGTGGCACTTTTTAACACCCTTCCCTGTGTTCTTCTTATCTAACCTTACCCTTGAATAATTTATTTCCTATTTGCTTCTGTATCCTCTCGCACTAAAGCTGTAGTGGGTCTACCACAGCTGAGCCTGAGCTTAGGGCACATGGTAAAGTCGAAGGCAAGTGGAGATCAGATTTTGCTGGAAATGCTGTAAGGATTGGCACAAAGTCAGCAGTTGCAGATTGATAGGAGATATTGGTTCCTTTGAAAGGTGATCGCTGTAGCAAGCCCAAATGTCTTTCACCATTTGGCTTATAAAACGATTGCTCCAGATGAACAAGAGAGAGATGGTCTCTAAGGGTGGGGGGGAACAACCTTGTAGCATCTTCTCATGAGTTTAAACCTGTGCACTACTGCTCTGATACCTGTAGCTACTCGTGTGTGTGTGATTTCAGTATAGAAGCTACCCTAAAGTTGGAGTCGAACCTTCCACACCCCAAAAGCTTAAGGGCAGTCTTACTTGCTTCCTGTCTTAGGAGCTTTTAATTACATATTTTTTAACTTTGTAACTTTTTTATCCTGGTAAAAGAGTGCGTAGTGCTTTAAATAGTGATTAATTGGGGAGCTGCCAGAAGACATCTATTACCAAGCATCCGCAGGCATTGGAGTCTTCTCCCACTCTTGCATGTGTGGAAGCTGATCTTGTAAAACAGGGTAATGAGATAACAGGCTGATCCTGAATCCTACAATTAACTTTGTGTGGATGTATCACAGTGTCTCTCTTGAAGAATTTGGGAAATTCATGTGCAGAAATTCAGGTATAGAAACTAAATATTGTGAAGACAAAAACAGTTTTGAATTACAGTTTGAGGATTTATCAGTGACATTTCATAATGTCAGTATAGTACTGACATGCACAGAATATTTTTTATAGCCTAGGGTTTTTTTTACATAGAGTTTATTTTTTACTATAGTCATTGTAGCCCTTCTGTTGCTCTTCATCTCTTGAAAGCTTTTGCACAGGAACCCTTTTCGTGTATGGAGGGAGCAGGCGTAAAGGGCAGTGGTGTTTGTGGGGAATGTAAATGTCTGCGGCCCTGCACCTGTAGCACAGGGGCTGCTCTGGGATGGGATCTTTGCCAGACTTGCTCTTAGAGCAAATGCAGAAAATGGGAGTGAATAAATGAATGCTGTTTGTGAGAGTCGAGGATGCGGAGGGCAAAAAGAAAGGCCGGGAGCAACAAAGCGGTAGCTGATAGTTCCTTAAGTAATGGAAGCCAGCAATATGGCAGGATTTCCGTTTGAGTGAATGGGCTGCGATGTAAATGTAAAAATTTGAAGGCCCTCAAGACTTGTGCTGTTTCAGAAAGACCCTTAAAAGTCTTAAGTCTTTCCTCCTAAGTGAAGGGAAAAAAAGGTTGAAGAGATTTGTGAAATCTCTGTGCCTGCCTTGAGTGCAAATGAGGGAGAAAACGTCGCTGAAAGATCTTCTCTGGTCTTCCGTACTCAGAGGACTGATGGCTTACAAAGGAAATAAAAATGAGAGCAACACTTCAGTGGTATGTTCAGTGGTATGTAAGGGTGCCCTTCCCTTGGATAGGGAGTTGTGTTGACATTTAAACAAGGAAAAATCCAGTCAACATGGATAAAGAATGGGATTGCTGGTGCTGTATGTTAAATTAAATGCAAGTGATGAAAACGCATGGAATAGCACCCATGTGCCTTAGGACTTGCACTGTTAGAGAAGGAAAAATAAACTAAGAGGTAGAGAAATACACATTGTAGTGACGACACAGAAAATAAGAAGAAAAAATAGATTAAAAAACAAAGTTGATGTGTAACCTTGGGAATCCGTACTATAAATCCCTGAAGTCTCCTTGAAGATTACATTTGGATGAGAAGGGAATTCATTCAATGCTCTATAAAAATACAGTATGTACAGTATGTCGATGACAAATATATGGCTGTGGGAGACGTTCTCTTTCAGATTTAGATTACAGAACAGACCTCACTGTTCTGGTAAAGATACTTGGCAAAATCGCTTGCCAAACAGCAGTTGATCCAACAGGAGGCCGTGCCCTTGGATTTACCTCTTGCTAAGTGGTGAGGAGGCGTCAGCAGGGCTGGACCAGGGCGCCTGACGGCAGCGCAGGCACCGTCCTGACCTGGCTCTGCTTGGGAGGTGACTGCGGAAAGCGCTCGATTTGGGACTGGTTTCATCATAACCCGCTCCTGGAAGAAACTTAACCCGCTGGTTAAGCTTTTGTTTTGTTTTTGTTTAAATAACAACAACATGTGAATGGAGATCTGCTGTTTCAAACTAGATTGTTCTCTTGCCCTTGTAATAAGCGCAGGTGGGAAACTGAATTTGAGGAAGCTCTGAGATGGGGTCCAGAACCAGCCTGCCCCATTGAGCACTTGTGGAAGCTTCTTTGTAGCCTTGTGCACTGTATGTAGGCAGGCAGGTGGAGAGCTCCTTGGGAATGACGCCTCCGGAAGGGTTCTGCAGACGCACAAAGCGTGGGCATGCAGGAGATGAGGAGCATGAGTGGTGGAGGGACAGGCTGCCGGGAGTTTGGTAGGTGATGACATGGTAGGTTTTGACAGCAAGCCAGTTCTTCACTGGTTTGCTTAATTCCTGGAGTGAATGTCACATAGAACTCTGGGGACTTTGGAGCCTGAAGATAGAAGCAGAGTTTGGGCAGAAAATGTAGCCCCCAGTGCATGGTGCCGTCATACGTCCTGTTCATCCTGCCCTCTGCTTCCCTGGCCACCGCCGGGGCCCACTCACCATGGGGGTTTAGTCACCCTGTCCCCCCGCCATGTGGAGGAGACCTCCAGCCCATGGCCAGCACCTTGGTTAGAAACCTTTGCTTATGGCTGGAGCCTTAGCCATTTGTAGAGGTATTTTTTTTCCCTAGAGTGAAATACAGTGTAGAGATAATTAGATGATTGAATTAGATTGTTTGGAGGCAGCCTGAAGGATGACCTTTCATTAAAGCCTTCCTTCCTAGGAGAAGTGGCATCTAAACCAAAGCTATCTAGAAGTGGAGACTGAAAGATGATTAATTCCATATTGACTTTTTATGATTTCCTGTTTTCTAACTGTACCAAAGTGCTACCAGGAAGATGTTGAATTTGGAAACTACAAGTTTGGTGGAAAGAGCCATTTGCCAAAAACATTAAAACTCTTGCACTTAACAGTGGCCTTCAAGGCCTTGGATTTGGGCTGCTAGAAATTGATCTCCTGTAGCACTCTTCAGCTGTTACCCTGGCAGAAGCAAATAATACTTAAATGTAATAATAAACATGTTTATTTTGCTGCTCCGTAACGGGATAAAATTGAATTGACTCTGACTACTGAATATTCATCAGGTGAAAGGTGCTGAACTGGGTGGAATTTAAGCAGGCTCTGGAAGAAGACAACTTGTCCTTGATGGGTACCCAGGTGTCTGTTGATAAGAGGGTTTTCCCGCAGAATGTGGAGATTTGAGATGAATGGCAACTTAATCTTTGAAAAATGTAGCTCAAAAGAAAAGGCTAAAATGTTTTGGGAATGGGAATATTTGGGGGAAAATGCGAATCTTTGAAAAGTGAAGTTTCTTGCTCACAAAAACTTTGTTCTGAGATTAGCATAGATTGCACAAAACTCGGATTTAGCTTCAAAGATTCGTCAGTGTTTTTGATTGACCATATGTGCTGTTTCTTGGAAAAATTAGAATTGAAAAGGGCTTTTCTTGCTTCACCCCTCACTTCTGGGGGTTTGATACTACTGGGTTTGCAAACTTCTGTTTGCAAACTTCTGTTTCTGCAGCTCCTTATGCACTCCTGAGCTTATACTTCATTTAAAGAAAGGAGAGTTTAAGGGTGGTAGAAAATGCTGTTCAGGTGAAACTTTACGGTGTTTCGGTTTGGTTCTGTAGTTCTGGTTTTTGTTGTGGGTTTTATTCTTGTTTGTTTGTTTGCTTGCTTTTCTGAAAGGTTTAAATTCTGAGTTGCAATGCTTTGTGTTATTTGCAAGTGTATTAAGTTTTAGATCTGATGACTGGTTTTGCCTCTGTTTATTAATTTCTCTCCCTTTCAAGTGAGGATTAGTATCTAGTGTATTATATCTGTGTTTACTAGGCAAGTACATTGACTGGTGCTCTGTTGATGCTACTACCTACAGAACGGTGGGAGCCGGAGGAGAAACCCAGCTGAATTCAGTGTAGCAGCTTCTTCCCCAGCTGCGATTTCTAGGATATGTAGGAATTCTTTTCAAACTTTCAGAAACAGGTCACCTTGTTCCCTGGAATAAGCAGTGCTTTGTAAAGGACGGCACCAGGTTGATGTGGCTATGGCAGAGCCTCATTTGACAAACAATTAACAGGAAGGACAGACACAGCTCTAGTTGGCTTTTTAAAGGATTCTGCACGAGACAAAGCAGCTCACGCTGGTGGTGTTTTCTTTGCCTGCAGTAACGGGGGGTATCACAGAGGAGCAGTTCCAGACGCATCAGCAGCAGCTCGCTCAAATGCAGAGGCAGCAGCTGGCTCAGCTTCAGCAGAAGCAGCAGTCGCAGCACTCCTCGCAGCAGACGCACCCAAAAGCACAGGTAAGGCACCTGTAAAGGGTTTCCACACCCTCCTGCCTTCTCCTTCAATAGATGCTCCCTTCCCTTCTGCTTATTGTGCTCGTCAGCTCCGTTACAAGCTAAAAGCAGCACTTCAGTAAATGCATGGAATTCTAGGACAGGTATAGGGCGATAGGGAGTGGGCTTAGGGCAAAGGTTGTTTCCAATTTGGCATATAACAGCTGAAAGGTAATGTGTACTCTGACCACTCTGAACACTTGGCTTTTTTTTTCTTATTTTTTTTAATGAACGAGTTAAGTTTCAAAATCAAACCTTTTCTTTCTTTTTTTTTTTTTTCCCCATGTGTAGCTATGGCTTGTAACTTAAAACAGGAAGTCTCTTACTGTCCTCCAGTGCTAGCCCTGTCCACAGGGTTAGTCAGTGCTCTGTAAATACAAACTGTTTTCACATGTCTGTCCTCCTGTGTAGATGTGCTCTGAAAGAGACTTGTTTGAACACACTACTTTATGAAGTAACATTCCCTACTATGAGCAAAAACGTGAATAAGTGTGAAAAGTCACTAGTTTCCGAGGGGCAAACGAGTCTTGGGTCGTTGTCGCTCCCCTCCCTTCCCGGTGGAAGGCAGGGCTCTGTGTTCTGCCTCTCTCTACGCGTCAGTTTTGCACCGCGCTGATCCGCCGCGCTGTTGTGCCCAGCAGGGCTCCAGCTCCTCCGACTGCCTGTCCAAGACGCTCGACTCGGCCAGCGCCCACTTCGCCGCCTCGGCCGTGGTGAGCGCCCCTGCCCCGGCGCGCGCGGAGCCGCCCAAGGAGCCGCCCGGCGGCCACGGCAGCGTCAACGGCGTGGTCCAGCCGTCAGGTGGGCAGCGCCGCCGGGCACCCGCGCCCCTTCCCTTTCGGAGACTGTGCTCCTTATTAAACAGCAATAGCTGCAAGTGCTGGCCCTGTGTACTGCAACCCTCTGAAATATTCCTGTGCGGTGATCAGGGTACTGAGCGCTCTTGCACACTTGGAAGAGCAGTGGTTCTGGGCTCTTTGGGTGGGCTTTGTGTTATGGGAGTGTTGGAAATCAAAAATGCAGGCAATGGCATGTTAGAATCAGAGCAAATGTGCCATTAAAGCAGCATCAATTGTTAAATATACTTAATCTTTTTTATTGTCTGAAAGGCGAAGTTAAAATCAAACACTTAGAGCAGTTCTTTTAATACTGCTCTAAGTATCAGATCTTACTGTATTTAAATGCCTCCGGATGAGAATAAGAGCGTACACGGGTGTTTGCTGCCTTCCCTCACACCCACCCGCACGTCCCTTTTCGGTGACACCGTGTCTTGTGGCTGCCTCTTGCACAGACACGTGATGTTTGGAACCTGACTGCTGTGACAGGCTTCTGCAGTGATGTGGTGTTTAACAGCCAACGCAGGCCAGGGTGTTTTAATGATAAAATAGAATGTATGGGGGGGACATAGAATACAGCTGAGCGAAAACTGTGTCCTGGAGCAGTCCCAGGAAGGACAAAACTTCCTTTGTGTCAGAGGGTACTAGATTGAGGGGTGCAAAATTAGGCAAAGGTTACATCAGTCTGCCACTTGGTACATGGCACACAGCTTTGTGGTTGATGAAAACCCCTGCAATGTAATGCATGAAAAATTAGACTGTTCCAAATGGGAACGATGTAGGATAAGTGACTCTGGCCATCTAGGATAGAAGGACATCTTAAAAGTCAGAATCCCTTTTATGGGAAATGCTGCCCCTTTCAGGGCCTAAAACAAGGTGCATAAATTTGGACAGTACAAATGTTCTCTGTGGTACAGTAGCAATTTCCTTCTGCTCTTTTTGTGAATGAAAAAGCTATGGAAGAATTGTGGGGTTGATTGAAAATGGTTTTAAAATTTCACATTATTGACTACAAAAAGCAAATTCTTGTACTGTTCCACAGACACGTGTAATTAAAATATTGCCCTTGAGGGGAGTCTTTGGGATTAAGTACTAGCTTTCTTTTTTTTTTTTCTCCTTTTTTAATTGGTGACACATTTGTTTTGTAACAGGAACCTCTAGAACGTTGTACTCCACCAACATGGCTTTATCATCCAGCCCAGGGATTTCAGCTGTACAGCTTGTAAGGACAGTCGGCCACAGCACCACAAACCACTTGATCCCAGCGTTGTGCACAAGCAGCCCCCAGCCGCTGCCCATGAACAATTCTTGCCTGAGCAACGCGGTGCATCTCAACAACGTCAGCGTTGTTTCCCCAGTCAATGTGCATATCAATACAAGGACTTCAGCACCGTCGCCAACAGCCTTAAAACTCGCCACAGTTGCTGCCAGTATGGACCGAGTGCCAAAGGTGACTCCGAGCAGTGCCATCAGCAGTATAGCAAGGTAGGGCCTGCCTGGCAAACCGCGCCACGGGTCACGTTCCCTTGTCCTTGTGCGAATGCCTCCGCAGGCGTGATCATCTCTGCAGCGGAGCGCTGAGTTGGGGCGTTTTCCAGGAGGTTCCTGCTAGACAGTGGCCCTCACCAAAGCAGAGCTGTGTGTTCTTGTCTTGAGCGTGACTGTGGTGAACTGTACGAGCTCACACCATGATGTCTTCATGCTGATGAGCATCCCAGTCACTTATGTTTATGTTGGGCATGCTGCTTTTGGTAAACTTCCATTTTGATTAAATTGGCTTCCCTTTTAGCTGCTTTTATTTGTGCCTTCTCCTGGGGCTCTTGCAGGAGATGCTCCCAGGCTGTGTCAAGGTTCTCACCAGAGCACTGGGTGCACAGAGCCGAAGGGGCAGCCTGGCACATGTCCATTAGCCATTTTTATATTTGTTCCCTTTGGCCAGCTGAGGCACTATCATTTCAGGATACTTATTGCATATTACCCAAGATAACACTTGCATAGTTTTATCTGGAAAATCCTGTTTTGGGGCTTTATTTTAAAGGTCTTTGTATTATGCCATGAAAGTTGCATTCATTTATGAATTGGAAGAGAAGAAAAAAGACATCAGTTAGCGTGTTAGCTGACTGTTTCATGAGACTTTGCATTTAGAGACATTAGAAGGAGGTTTTGAGGCGAAAAAATTGTACGGATAACTTAGTCTCTGTGTACATTAGGGAAGAGGTATTTTAAAAATGGCAATCACACCTGGGAACACACTTTGTATCATTAGTGTGATCAGCTTTTATTTCCCTTAGATCAGACTTTCAAATGCCTGTTTAAAGCAGTGCCTTGCTCCCAGCTTGTGCACAGAGAAAAGCAGTGACAAATGTAGAAAAAGCAAGAAAGAAAACTGAAACACAGTCATGCTAGAGCAATGTTCTGCCCACCAGCAGAGTGCTTGGTAATTGATACTAGAGCTGGAGCAGGTCTTGGCTATGCTCTTCTGAAGAGACTTTTTTGTACTCTTAACCCATAGCTTAAGCTGATTATTGCAACAAAAATGGACTATCTTTAATTTTATAGAAAAGATTGCAGTTCTCCTGGAGGAAAAGTAGTTCTTAAGTGCCAGTATTTAATTTTAAAGAGAAAAATGTATTTCTACCCATTTCATGTATATGTTAAGGTTTTGTCCCTGATCTTAGTAACATGATGTGGAAATGCATAATGCCTGTCAGAAGTACTTGAACTTGCATAAGGAAATATTAATGTTCTACCTGTAATTACTGGATTTTTTTTTTTTATTGCAGAGAGAACCATGAACCAGAACGACTGGGTTTAAATGGCATAGCAGAGACCACAGTAGCAATGGAAGTGACATAACCTCAAACGAGTGTCTCAACCTGTGCTAATGGTGTAGTCATTTATATTCCAACTGAATGCAAAATACAGCACTCTGTGGATCACAGAGAACTAAAATGGACCTAAATGGACTATCATTATATCGTATATTAAGTCGATATATATTGTAAATTTTGTAAAATTGGGAAAATCACTACCTTGTAAAATAGTTTATTTGTATCATCAATATTATTTCTGTTACTTGAATAGTAGATATTCATCATCATGCTTTTGCACTTGAATTTGCAACTGAATGGATTAAAAAAATAATTCTTTAATGGGATCATGAGCATGAAATGGGATCCTGCATCACTTGTTTTAACTATTTATTTTGCCATGTTTACATTTTGTATCTTGTACAAATAAATCCAACTTTGTGTCTAAAAAGAAAAGTTAAAGATTCATAGCTAGGAAACAAAATTCTTGTAATTTTTTTCTAAAGGAAATGTAAAGTTTTCACTTGGTTCATTTTGTTTCACAATTTGACTAGATGGACTTTTTGGTAAATACTTTAGTGGCATTTCACTGTCAAATATGAAGTTCAAGGCAAAATAGTATTTTCTATTACTGTGCAGGGGAAAGGGATGGATCGATACATGCAAATTTAATGTAGTAACTCACTTTTCCATATATTTTGAATGTATATTTCTATTTATAATACCAGTTTATAAAAAATAATTACACAGGAGAAAAAAAAACTGTCTAGGAAAATTATGCATCTAGCACATATTAAATTGTGCAGATATAAGAAAATTTTCAACTGATTACATTTTATCTGGAGACTGCATATTTTAACCGGCTTTAAAACTGTAACACACCACATAAAGGATATTTTACCAGGTATGTATTGCATTATATATCATTGCAATAATTATTGGATGTCTAGATATCGAGCCATCCCAGGTGGTGGGGGGGAGGGAGGGTTGTGGCAAGATTGTCTTTTCGATTTTGGAAAGTTTTCCTGTGGCTACAAGGCAAGTAACGGGTTGGAAAAAGTCTGACTGTAAGCGTTGGACACCTTCGTAGTGTAGTGTTTTAGTGACTTTTTTTATACGGTTCTTGTAAATTAGATACGTGTAGTGGTGTTTCAGAATGTTTGTTTATGCACTAGTTCAGACAACTTTCCCTGTTACTTGTTCTTGATAAGTGAAAACTGCAGGGAAATAAAAATACATATCAAAACATGGGCATGTTGCATATGTGTTTATTTCACAATGTGCAAGCGATCTGAGGGCAGATTTTAGGGTTTATTAGCTGGTTTTTGGTGATTTATTTTTTTAAATTTATTATTTTTTAACTCAGGTTGGAAGGGACCTCTGAAGAGCACTTAGTCCTGTCTCTAGAAGTCAGGCACCTTCTGCAGGTCAGGGCAGGTGTTACCAGATACAGGTCAGGAGGCATCCCGTGCTGCAGGAGGGGCGCCCGCGAGGATGCCAGCGGCTGGGCACTTCCAAAGGGATTTGCTTGCTGCTGCTCCCAGGTGGAAAATCGGCTTCCCGCAGTTGTGTTGGAGTGTCCTGTGGCTGAGCAACAGGTCAGTTATGGGGCATAAGGGCAAAGCGTACAGGTTAATCCTTTCTGCTCTCAAAAGTATTTCACAGATAGATTTCTGAGATGTGAAACCAACTGAATAACGTCCTCCCGAGAGGGGACGTAAGCCCAGCGCGTGCTCTCTTCTGGTGGTGGATTGTAGTTGGACTGCAGTTGATAATATGGGTTGTTCTTCATCTTGAAAGCATCTAAAAACGTCTGCATTTTTTAATACAGAAGAGGTATCGTTTGGCTGTATGCTGTGCCATAAGCATATTGCTGCTCTAAGCTATGTATATATGTATTATAAAATATATATTTTAATCCATTTTGTATAAATGCTGTCTTACGTTTGGGAAGTTGTAAGTTCTGACAGTTGAGCACTTGCAAAGAAATACTAAGAGCTTGTCAGTCAGATGACTAATATGTTTTAGGCTGTTTTATGAACAAGGGGAGATAATATTTGGCTGTATCTGTTGAGAATAATTGAGGAAAGCTTTGACAGACAAGGCATGATGGTGGGATTTGGGTCCTCTGCATTAGGGAGGGGCTTCTGGGCCTGTTCAGCACATTTCCTGCATCAGGTCCTATCAGAATAACCACTGACTGATACCTTCCTTACAGGTACATGACCTTCTTGTGTCTGAGATGTGTTTTTTTTGTAGAACTAGATTTATTTCTGTGAATGGATGTAAGATTTATGTAGTCTGAAGTAAGAAGCAACTTCTTGGATGCTGATCTTCTGCAAAACTGACTCTGAAAAAAGGAAAAATAAGGTTATCTTTAATGTAGAGAAATCACCTTGCTTCTCTCTGCAGTCTAAGTCCCAAACCTGGTTGCAGTTTAATAAAAATATGAAATCATCTCTTCTGAAGATTGAAAGCTGAACATTCACTAAAATACAGCTCTTGAGCTCTGCAGAACAGACTCTTCTCAATGAAGCTGGATACATTTTGGGATATATCGGTCTAGAAGTGTCTCTAAATTTGCCATGTGACTTTTTTTAGTAGTCTAATCTTCATTTAATTACTAGAAAAGCCTTTAGCTAGAGCTTCTAACTTGTAATATATGGTGGAAAAATGTCAGGTGGAGAGAAGGATTTCTTTTTAAACTCCAAGGGCTATATGGTAAGTGTGCCATATGTTGAATGAGTTTCACTTAAAGGATTAGTAATGATGTAGCTTTCCTGTAAAGTAGGCTGTAATTCTCTTAAGGATTTCTAGCAATAAATTAATTTTATGCCTCAAGTGCCAGAAAAGGAGTCATGAGTAATAGTGAAGTCCTTAGAAATCTTTTATGAAAATAACATGAGTTCTTTTTTAGAAATTCTCCTACTTTTGGTTGATCCTGAAATATAGTTGGGAAAGCCAGTGACCGAGTTGTTTCTGTTTACTACATGAAAGCTGTGTATCGAGGGTCTGATAGTCTTTGTTCAAATAAGGAAATCCAGAAGCAAGTGCATGTCTGTGATAAAAATCACTACTCAAATTGTGATTTTATTGCATACTAGGGAATACTCAAGATTTTTGAGAGCAAGTAATGTACAACAGTTGTTAGTGTCACGTGCAGAGTCTTACTTTGTGTCAGGTGCTGCAGAAAACAGTAATTTATTTATTCACATTCTGTGAAATTGCTGATTGCCCCCACCCAGGGGAGGAAGGTGCGACGCTCAGAGCTGGAATCGGCCTCACGCTGTTAACTCAGAGCTGCTGGACGCTCGAACCTCCCTCTTGTTGCTTGAGAATTTTGATCTTTCCCTGTGAGAATTTGGCTGATCCCCACGAAACTCAGAGGACTTTCCTGGAGTCGGTCTGCAATGGAGAAGAGGTTTCTGCTGTTTGTTTTGTTTTCCTTTTTCCTCAATTCTTTCTGCTTTACAACAAAAGCAGATCTTAACAGCATGATAGTATGAAAAGTTTTTGGGGTAAAAAAAAATGTGCTTCAAATTCTGGTATAGGACTCTTTCCATCTTAAAACAGCTAAATAATATTCTATTCTGTTTACAGAACAAGACTCTGGTGGTCCATTTTCCTCTGCTGTCTGCGAGTCCTTTGTAGATAACTATCCCACGACATTTCTGTTGTTATCCCAACAAACCACCTGGATTTGTCTTGTAGAGTTTCAAAACTTAATTATTTCTTCTATTTTTAGGTTCTGGAATATTGGACTTCCTCTTAGGAGGATGGAGAATAACGTACCTGTGTTGAGAAATCCACCTGAGCAGCTGTTCACTGTAAGCTGTTACTCGGAAAGGAAGGAAAGGGAGACATCCGTAACTGGAATGGAAGGGGAAGCAGCAGAGCTAGCAGGAGGAGCTGAGCTGGCTCCCCTATACGTGTTACCCCTGTGATACCTGGTTCTGGCCTTCCAGCCCCTGTAGATCAGGAGAGAGCAGCCTCCAAGCCCTGGCCATTCTGTTGACCTATTTAAATGCATTCAGTGGCAGCGTTTCACATGTAGACCAACAGCAAACGTATCCGAGAAGAGCAGGTTTGTATGAAATGGGGATATATTAGGGTGAATTTCACATAAAAAGCATTCATTTAAATATCCTGTAGGAGAAGGCAAAGATACTGCCTGAAAACAACATGCTACTGGTTTCATTTCTATTTGGTAACAAAGCCTATTTGCTAAAATATTTGACCTGTTTGGAGCTGGCTGCAATGCTTATATTTTATTACATTTTTTAAGCTCCTGGCTTAACTAGTACTTGGGTTTTAGTGTCCTGATAGCAAACGCAGCCTTCTCGAGGGAGGCTCTTCCGAACAGCTGAATGCAGATGACTCCTGTTAATGCTGGATAATTGCCTCTGCTTCCTGCCTGCCCCAAGGCGAGGACAGGGAAGCCCCGGGAGCCGCAGCGCGTGTAGGGCCATACCCATGTTGATGGGATGGTGTGTGCTGTCCTGCCGCAAAGATGCTCCCTACCCCAGCAGGACGTTTCTGAATGTGAGATGTGTTCTTTCCTCACATGGAATAGATTGTTCTCTTGCACAGGGGGAGAAGGGAGCTTCAGATTAAGGGCCTTCAATCATTTTTGCTTGTTTTGTGGTTCCCTAGAGCACCTTGGAATGCAGGGGTTTTGTTTGTGTGATCTGGGGCTTTTTAACTTGGGTAGCAAGGAGCACCCAACCTGGTTGCACTGTGCTATGAAATCAACTGTCGTCACATTGTAACTAGGGTTTAAAAAAGCATCCCAATGGAAGGACAAAGGGAACGCACCTGGAGGTGGAGTAAGATCTCGAAGCGGGGTGACAACTGCTTCCTGAGCACAGGCTGCGTCCAGCCCTCGGTTTGCCCCTTTTTTGGCAGGAGAGGATGAACAGCTGGGATCCATCCAGCCTCCCTTGCCCGTTTCTGCCGCAGACTGTCCAGAGCGCTGGTCCCTGTGGGCAGGATAACCACGTGCAGCGGAGCATCCCTGGGGAGCAAGCAGGAGCCCGGGCAGGAGGAGGGGAGGGCCCGCAGGCCCCTCGGGAAGGAGTGGGGCAGCCGGGAGACCTGTCCGGGGTGGGACAGCCCTGCCTGGGTCCGCGGCTGCCTTGTGTGTCACACACAGCCTTGCTCCTCTGGCTACGGTGGTGGCTCAACGGGAGCCTCGTCCAGCCTAGCTTCAGTCTAGTGCAAACGCAGAGAGGGAGGATAAGTGCAAGGTGATCAGCTCAGCAAGACGAGGCGCGATTCACAGTGCTGTCTGCACCCCCAGTGGCTCAGGTAGGGGTGACCCTGGTGACTCCAGCGTGTCCCCGTGGGCTCCGCTCCCTTCCCACGCGGCTGCGGGTGCTCCGTGGGCGCTCGGATGTGCACACTGCCTGGGGACAAAGCGGTGCTTCAGCTGGCATCGCCCCGGCATCCTGGTGGGGATCTGAGCAGACCAGTCCCCCTGCTCTTCAAGTCCGCAGTTTGGGCAGTGACACCAGGAGATGGCATCAGCCGCCTGTGAGGCTGCTTAACTCTTTCCTCACCCTATTGCATGCAGCTTTGTCTGTTTGGGTTTTAAGATAACGAGCACCTTGCTCTCCCTTGCAATGGAACTCAAGGTGCGGAGGGTTTGTGGGTTTTTTTTTTTTTTTTTTTTTTAGGAGCGAAGGGTAAGCAGGCTTCAAACACTTCCTGATCCAACATCTTTTGGCACGACTCCATCACAAAATCCAAACTCTGTGGAAGCCTGTTGGTTTCAGTTAGTGTTTTTAAACAATGAACCTGCACTGCCAAGGACTCTGTGTCCTATTCCACTTTAAATTGCATGAAAATTAATGTTTTGCTTTTCCACATTCCTATATAAAATACAGATCAATATTCTGTGTGTGTATTAAAAAAAAAAAAAAAAAAAAAAAAGACTTGAAACTTTTCCCCATCTGGATTTAAGGCATTTTAAGTTACAGAAATTTAGAAATGAAGTCTTACAAAAATCAAGCTTAAATCTTCGAACTGCATTACGTTCTTAGCTATTCTGAAGTATTTCCTATTACCTATTTTAAAACTTCTCCCATGATTTAAAGCAAGTAACACATCAAGATGCCAACACACATAACCAGGAGGAAATTATCCCCATAATGCTGCATCTTACGAACATCTTATGGAGGGCTGGCTGTAATGAGAGATGCAATATCAAACAGAGGAATACTAATCATGATCCATGATTTTTTTTTTTAGCTAATTCTTCATTTCAAGCCCAGGTCTTGTGTCTCGCTGCTGAATGACTGTGCAGCATTTTCATTCTGTCCTGCCAATGCGCTTTGCCTGCGGGGCAAAGAGCAACTCGCATCCATTCAATTAAGCATTGCCTTTTATTGCCTTTCATTACATCAGATGGCAAATGCCTCAAGGACTTCTTTTCTCCATAAAATAACACTCCTAGATATTGTATTCAATTAAATAACAATGCCCAACAACATTTCACATTTGAGAAACAAAAGCATCAAGTACAAAAGCATGATAATAAGTAGCTACTCACAAACATCCAGTCACTTAACAGCGTGGTGTTATAGGGGCACGTATGTTTCTTATGTTGAGAAGATGAGAAGTTGTGGCGATGAGATCCAGCTGCTGGCTCTGCTCTCGTAGCTATTGCTGCAAGTCCAGGTGTTCAGCACGTCTTCAATTAAGTGGTGCAAATAAATGTCTCTGCAAAAGGGATATGGTTTACAGAAGAATTACACACACATAAGGCCGGAAATGATGGCTAGTACTGTTGGAATATGGCATAAGGGATGTGGAATAAAGAAAAAAGCCCTGCAGGAGAGGATCTACAGGAAAGGAACGCCAGTGGCCCACATCATTAAAGAAATAACACCTGTCCAGCCAAGGGAAATGCTGTTTATTGGATAATCATCCTGGGTAGTTGTGAATGGTGGTTACCTGGATCCTATACTAACATTTAAAAATTCTTTGCCTGGACTCTCCTGAAGTGTTAACAGTCCTTGGCTTTGGTGACGCTTGGGTGTTCGTTCACATTAGCTTCTGGATAACAGCTTCTCCAAATACCCTGGTTTATTTTGCTTTCTAACTTTGGCTTTCTAACTTTTTATTCCAGCTAAACATATTCTTTTGGCTCTGTGGAGGTTTTCACTTACCCCAGATGTATCCGCCTACTGCTTTTCATGGGATCATATCTCCACAGGAATCTCCATTTTGATATTGTTCAGCCCTGCAAGCTTATTACAAAGCAGTATTGTCGTGCACTGACAATACAATATTGTGACAATACTGCTAAGAAAAATGCTCTTTGGTGCTTTCTTATTGGTTGAAGATTATACCTACTCTAATTAGAAAATGGAAATTTGCCTATCTTGATCCAAAATGAGCTCTTGATAGTGGAGAAAAATACAAATGAATGAATGCATCAGAACAATTATCTTTTATAACTAAGCCCCTGATTGTCATGACTTAGGAATTTGCTATTCAGGGTAAAAGCTTGAAACATAAAAAGAAATAAAAGAGCTAGATAATTGGTAATCCACAGGAATAAATCACATTATATAATAATGTCTTATCACATCCTGCACATTGCTAACTCTTTGATGTAATTACTTTTAAGAAGGGCACGAGCATCTTTTAAACTAGCCTGCTCTTTTCATAGCCACGCCAGGTAATGAGGACAACCACTGCGCCCAAAAGAAAGAGAAATCTCCTTAGGAATGCCAAAGAAATGACCATTGTCATCTTAATTATATGACTGAGGCTAATTAAATGCAACTACAGCTCTGTCCTTTGGAGGAAAGCGAGGGCAGGAGGCGTTGGGGCAGCTGCGCTTCAGGGAACATCTCCTGCTTTCCAGAAGACCTCCACGGTTTGCAGGGAGGAACGGTGAAGACTGCATAGCTTAAACTACCCTATTTTGGGCATCTCTAATCAGTGAAATTAACTAACCTTGGTGCACGGTTGTAGGTGGGAGGGCAACTAACAGGTACTAAGAAGAAAGGTGGCCAAATTCCTGCTCAGTGAGGAGGCGCAGCGAGTGTGACAAGGAGGGACAGGCGGCAGGTCCTTGTTTGTGCAGACTGAAGGGCATCAAACTTTTCATTAATTTAACAGGGCCAAATCTTTGCTCATAAATACTATTTTTTTCCTGTCCTTTTTCAGAAAAATATCTGAGGAAGATGGCATAAAGAACAGAAACCCTGTCGTGACAGCTGAGACAGAGTAAATAAGCCTTTAATGTCTTTGTGGGTCTGACTCGTATCAGAGGCAAAGAGCACTCCAGTTGCAGCGCTTTGCTCCTGCTTTGGTGCTTGAAAGCGCCCGTTTAGTGTACAAAATGTCCACGGAAGAGTGGGGCTGGAGGATGGTAACCAAGCCCTGGAAAAATGGGTGCACGGAGCATGGCATTAATTCATTTCCCTTTACTTGCTTTTCCCAGGTCCCCTAGAACCAGGATCTCTTGTTTTTGGGTGGAATCCTTCTAGCACTGGAACCGTTGAGGAAAAGGGAACGTTGGGGAGGGAGAGCCCCAGAAGGGGGGGAACGTCGAAGGGGAGGGGGGTGGAAGCAGGGGGGAACCGTTGTGGGGGGGGGGAAGTTGGGAGCCATTAGGAGGGGAGAGGGCAGCCGTGTGGGGGGAGAAGGGGCCGTGGGGGGAACCGATGAGGGAGAGGGCAGCCCGTTGAGGGGGAGCCGTTAGGGGAACCGTTGGGAGAGGGGAAAAGCGTTGCGGGGAGCCGTTAGGAGACTGGGAATCGTTGAAGGAAGCCGCTGCAGGGAGCTGTTAGGAGAGGGGGAAGCCGTTTGGGGAACCGTTTAGAAAGGGAGTGGTTTCAGGGAGCCGTTAGGAGCAAGGGAAACCGTTAGGAGAACCGTTAGGAGTGGGGCGGAGGTTTCGGGGAGCCGTGAGGGGAATCGCTAAGAGAGGGGGGAGGTTTCGGGGAGCCGTTAGGGGAACCGTTAGGGGCGGGGGAGGTTTCGGGGAGCC